>NW_028288821.1:1212121-1515151 GCF_059628265.1 Tinamus guttatus
AGTCCTGACTCTTCAGTTCTGGATTCCTTGTGTCAATTATTGCAGTCCCGAATCAGCACAAGACCCTGCTGGTGCAGCTGCTCTTTAAAAGATACAGCTTTTCATCTGCATCATCCCTAGCTCCCAAACAGGAGGTGGGAGGGAGACTCTGCATGTGTTCTCGGAGGAAAATTTTCCTTATCTAGTGTCTATCCAAGGCGTCGTGTTAAAGTGGTATCAAGAAATGGATATCGATGGTGGTGAGCGTGTCCCTTATGGAATTTCACACTGGACTCATTAAAAAGCACTTGGTGATTTTCTACAAACCTAGTTAAATTTATTTTAGTAGGAACAGCAAGACAGGAGGTGCGACTCGGGCTATAACTTGGCTCAGTGTGCAACAACAAAAACAAACGAAAAAGGTGCTTACTTTTCAAAACATAAAGGTCTATGCTGCGGTTTTGCTAAATATACAGTAATAACATAAATAGCAGAGACCATTTATACCTGCAGCTTTTTCTGGGACATCCTTGTAGCCGATTCCCAACTGTGATGGGAATTGAAAGGTAAACCTGCTTGCTGTATTTGTAAAGGTCTGGAAAGATCTGTGCTGCCTATTTCTTCAGCTGGAGCAAAGATTACTTTGCAGTGAATCTGTTTGCGAGACAAATAATGCCACACTGTTATGAAGCATATTTACAACTAGAGATGGAAGGTGGGAAAATGACTAGGGCATAATTTGCAGGATATAATCTTTAACTTCCTGAATCACAGCACTGAGCGCATTTTCAGCATGTAGGAGCTCAGCACCCTTGGAGGTGTGAAATCAAACTACCAACAGTTGTGGGAGGTGTTATGGTTTGCTGAAGAAATGGAAGCTGGAAAAGTAGTTGGATTGGATGCAAGGTTGAAGGCGCATGGCTTGCGCTCCACCGTTCTCTTCTGTTACCAGTACAGTCTATAGCACTGTCCCAGCAGTGGGGCTTGCTTTAGAAATACTCAATAAAAGTACTGGAATCTCTGACAGCCTTGCAAGCTTCGCCGTGTTTGTACCTTCTGCCAGGAGCAGACAGGGCTCTGTATCTCTGCAAATAGACCGGTGGGCTGGAGATTAAAGGGCTATGACTGGGCCCTTGGAGGTGACATTGCATTGCAGGAGTTCTTGTCACCTCTGTATTAGCTAGGATTTGGTACTGAAGTCTGCATCTGTGCTGAACAGAAGCAGAAAGAAGCAGGAGCTATGATGTCTGTGAAACTTAACCATGACCTTATGTACTTAATTTACCCAAACACTTACATTGTGATTGACTATAAACCTTTCATTTAATATGGGAATGCTGCACCATTCTTCTGTATTATTTCTTGCTCGTAGGAAATTATTAACATTACCAGCTGTAGCCATTGGCTGGATGCGTTTCAGACTACTGGGAGTCTTTTAGGGTAGGCTGCTCTGATGCTTGATTTTTTGGCCAGAAATGAGTAACGCATAATAAGGAATTTATTATATTTTTAAAACCAATGGCTGTTCAACAAACCATAGAGTTTGTCATATGTAAGGTGAATAAAGCTGGTTTGAATTAGCTTTGTTAATGAGTATATGTATAATTCTTGAATAATACTAGTTTCTGGTCCTCTTGTTCCCTACTCTTGTGTTATACAGTTAATATCCTTGTAATTAGACAGGTGGGTTTTAAACCTTTCTTGTTGGTAACCCTGGGTATGAATCATTTATTAGCAGACATGTGTGAATGGAATTAGCAGGGTGCCAGTAAAGCTCTTAGCGTTGGTCACAACTCCCTGGGTGAATACAATTCTGATTTCCCATTAGGATATAGCGATAAAAGGGAGTGCTTGCTGAGATTCTCTGAACGACTTGTAGTTATGGAAACCCTCCCTGATAATACAATATTCCAAAAATTTACACCTAGGAGTTAGAGCACTTCAGCACCAGAGTAAGAATATGTAACTCTATGAACTATGAATTTCACAGATTTGGTAACTGGCATAACTGCAAGTAATCAGTAATGTAGTGAATATCTATTACTTTAAGTGCAAACCTGTAGTCTTTATGACATTCCTGGACAAGGTAGTATTCACTGGAGAACTGTTGAAGTGACTCGTATTAACCTGCCACAGTTTATTGTGTCTAAAATCTTATGACCTTCCAAATGGACAGACACTGTTCTGGTATTTTGAGGAGTGCTGCTTTCTAATGCAGTGTCCTAATCATCTCTTCAGGCTTAGCCATTGTACCAACCTCATAAATGGTGCCTAATGTCCTTGTACCATGTATCATAACAGAAAATGGTATTAAGAGAATGGTGAGAGAGATAATAAAACATCTGCTAAAACAAAGCCAACTTGGAGATGAGCTCAGTGTTATGACTCACTCAGTAAATCAAAGCGCCTTAAGCAGACATAAATGTTATGTTATCTATTCAGTGTCTGTTTTCAATTATAAACTATATAAAAAAATCTACTTTGTAAGAGGATATGATGTTTGTGGTTGCTTAAAATCTATGGGTTGCAGACAACACAAGATAATATTTTTGATTCATGTGATTTACTTGTCTTTTTTTTTTGTATGTGTGTGTTTTGTATTATTAGTCATTTCCATTATTTTAAAATAAAGCAAAATCACTATGAAACTTGAATAGCCACAGTAAGATAAGTCACAGAGGTTTCGTGTTGTAAGTGTATCCATAGGAAAATCATGTTCTGCATATTAGGAGTTAATTCAGGATCTATTGGCAAGAAGGTGAGTCATGTAGGTACTCACCTATATATCTTGGCTGTATAATAAATACTAATACTAATTACTAATAAATAATAATGCACTTTATATTATGCATGTGATAGTAGGGTGAAATATTAGTGTTCCATACTGCATATGTAAGTTATCTGATAAACTATTTGTGAAGAATTGCAGACTTTTTATAACTCTGTACTTACCATATTGAGTGCATATACAGAGAATGAGCTGCAAAATGGGTATATGTGCAGAAAGTATGATATGCTGTTCTTATTTGAAAACAATGCAAGGTATTTTTATAAAGCAGTCATAATGAAATTGTGTTTTCCTTTGACTAGAAAGGAAGACAATGTATGAATTAATAGGTTTAAATGCTGCGTGAGCTCCTTAAAGGCTTAGAGCTATCACATTACTTTTTAGCTTGGAGTCTGCATTGGTATCACTTTCATGGGTGTCTCAAAACCTTCCTGATCCTCAGGTTGTGTTAATGGCTTTCACCAGTTCAGAATGGTATCATCGCCCCAAAAGGTCCCTCTGGGAGCACATTTTGCTTTCTTCATTTGTGTTTCTTAGTTTCTCAGAGATCATGAGGGAGTAAGTCTCTACTCTGGGAGCATTCCTATTTGATAAGTAAGGAATTAGAAGGCGAATGTACGTTTCAAAACATTAGTTTCACTATGCTGTATACATTTTATTTTTAAAATGCAACAGGTCTTCTTGTGGGAACCCTAGATGCAGTGTTGGATTCTACATCAAAAGTGGCCCCATTTCGCATTCTGCATCAGACACCAGATTCTCAAGTTTACTGGTCCATTGCTTGTGGTATGTATTATTATTTAGAAGTTAAGCGAGTTTATAAAGTGAAAAATTGTTTAGTCAAGGTACGAAGAAAGGTATTAACATTTGGATTAAAGTAATCTTATCATTATTCACTCCAGTGACTTCTAAATGGTTTAAATTTATTTGATAATTTGGTAATGATACTCCTGAGATTACAACCTGTGATTGGCAGCAATATATGGTTCTAAATTCTCAGGGTATATCTATGGACTCTTTGTATTCAAGATTGCCTGCTTTTTCTGGCAGTCCTTTAAGTGTCTTAGAATACTATTCTGTTGGAACAACAGTGGTACAATCTTTTCCTTTGTAACCTATAAATAACCTCTGTAACTTGGCAGAGTTCAGGATGATGTGTAAAATTTGGCCTTCGGGAGTGCTGAGCATATACTGTGTATAGGAATAAGCAGGAGCTGTTTATCTTTTTTTTTTTTTTTTAAATCTACTTTGTCATTGCTGCTTGTCCCAGTCGTGGGAAGAGTTGAATTAAGATCTCTCTCTTTTATAGGGTAATATGTTTTTCCCTTTTCTCATGTTGTATTATTGAACAGTAGAAAGTGGAAAAGAAAATTGACCTTCAGAGTATGTGTTTTTTGTTTTCCTTAATGAATGCTTTTGGATACTGTGAATTTTAATTACTTAACTTATTTTTATTTATTTATATAAAAGTTTTGCAGCTTTACCTGAGAATAAAATCTATTTCCGTTCTACAGGCTGCTTACCTACTGGGTGTATCCAGAGATACCTCTATTCCAAAATTTAAGAGGAATGTTCTATTCACTGCTTACAGCTTCCTAGACATGTTCTTGTCTTCATATTGAAATTAATTGATATAGTCTTATGGTCCAGTGTTCCAGACTGGTATTTATGCATTAGACTGACAGCATGCATAAGTTATTTCTGATAGCTAATGATGACTATAGATTGTTCTTGTGTGATTCTGATTACATTCTTATTCCTGCAGAGCTTGTGATGACCCTTGCCTCAAAAGGTAGGGTTTGCCATGGCGATGCAGAGAACCAGTTTATTTTACAGGCTTTTTGTGAGAAAACAAGGCATTAGCCATGGTCTTGTGTTCTGAAGACTTACACCATAGCAGTGCCATAGCGTGAAAAGTAGGTTCTTTTATTAGTGCTATAACTTGGAATGCCTTTTTTGGGGTATTATGATATTAAAATTATGTTTAAGGAAATCAAATCTAGCAGAGGAAATTGTAGAAGCTGCTGTTTTCCTGACCTATCCACAACAGTATAGTAAACCTGTTTGGCAATGCTAGCTGGGCAGCTGCTGTACATGTGGCTGAAAAATGTTGGCTGATTCATATTCCAGGACAGCAATTCTTGAGTTTCTGAAGGAGGAATTCTAGAGGGAGTGCTGAAATTTATGCAAAGTGCCCAAAGAAATTAGTGGAGGGTGGCTGATTCCAAAAAGGATACTTGATTTAGGAATTTATTCCTCATCCAGGTGGCTCTTGAAAATCATATACAGTGTGTTTCCAAAGCAATGAAGCACATTACAGAATAAGTAAGTACAGCAGAATAAATTTAAAAGGTGAACTAGGTGTTCTGAAACAGGATTCAAAACTATTTCTGATAGTGTAATTTCTCCTATCAGTTTTTTTTTCTTTTTTTTTTCAGCAGTCCCAGATACAAGTTCTTATTAGAAAAATGCTTTTAGATTAGTATTATTAATAATGACAGTGTTCCTAATTTTTTAAGTACTTACCAAAAAAAAAAATCACCCTGACAGTGTCACATCTGTGGCTTAGATTCTAACCATGACTCAAAGGATTGTCTTCTGTGTACAGTCTGAGAAAACAATTAGTTTGTAATTTCATTGCTGTATTAATTACTCTTTATATCATTTTTGAAGTGCCATTGCAAATTTGCCATATATAGCGTAGTCTAAATATTTCATGATGTTTAGAACAATTTCTGTTCATTCCCAAGGCAATTTTAATTCTCTTGAGTCTGGTGGAAGCTGTTTAATTAGTCTTTACAAAGTAATATGAGAAAGAAGTAATTGTTGATGTTGTGTCCTTCAGGAGGACTGATGGTGTGTAATCTTGACAGTTTGTTTGTGAACATTCCTGTGGAGGATGAAACCACCAACTAATTTGTGCTCTAGAATCCCTAACAGTGATAAATCTTTTCCCTCCCTTTCCTTCTCCCTCTCCCCCACTGTCTGGTGGGTTGGAGAAAACCACCTATCTTTAAAGAACTGACTCAGTATTAAATTTGCTGGCTCTTTACTGTTGTTGTTTTACTTGTATCATCTCTGCTTTATTATCTGTTACTACTGGCATGCTTTGTAACTTAGTGTATGAAAAAGATAAGCAGAATTATCGTAACAGTTGGCCTACCGCATTTTACTGATTAGAAGTAGCAGCTAGTAAGAGATTTCTTTTGCATTTGAAGTAAAATACTAATCTAAATATGTTTCTCAAAAGCTCAAATGAGTTAGGATTTTCTTTGCTATGAAGTTGCAGTGACATTTGGTATACAGTTGGTGATTGCTCTGTGAAACTGAGATTGAAAGCACTGTAAGGTGAATAAAGTAAAAAGCTTGATTTGTCTCTAACATTTTTAGAAACAGTTTTTATATTTTGGATCACTGAATTTACCTTGGCTGTGTGTTTCATACATTCCTTGAGGTTATTGATAGCAGGATTTCTGAGATATTCCTCCTCTTGCATGTATGTAAAGAAGTGGAAGGAAACATTCTTTATTCCCATAGTTGGGGTTCCAGAGAATCCAGAAGAAAATAGTACTAATTCTGGAAGTGTCAAAAGTTATTTCAAGGATCAAGCTTTTATAAATCAGTGTTTCTTTTTTCTTCTGGAATTAGGAATTAAATTGGATGTGTGTTTTCCACATGAGATGCAGCTATGCTTTCTTGTGAAACATTATGTTTAAAATCCATTTTAATTTTAAGTACTATTAACTTGTCCTTTCAAACAGGAGCCAGCAGAGAAGAAATAACAGAACACTGGAACTGGTTGGAACACAATGTTATGAGCACTTTATCTGTTTTTGATTCAAATGAGGATATTACAAGCTTTGTCCAGGGAAAGATAAGAGTAAGTAACAGGCATAACTTGCAGAGGCCAAACTGGTTTTTCCTTTCAGTGTACTCTAATAATATGGCCCCTTTAGAATACCAAAGTTCAATATTATTCAGATGAGTTTAAATAGTGGTTTAAAACTGAAGATAAAATATTTCAGTTTATGTTGATACTGCCTAGTAAGCATATACAGGTTTTGAGAAGGTTTTTATATAAACAGATATTTAGGAATTCTTGTGAAAAAAGTGAGGAAAATACTCTTGTTTTCAGATGAAGAAACCTGAGAATATGTGTCTTGCTTAAGGTTATACGGGAGGCCTAAAGGTGAGTGTCCATCCATGGCTGTGTGGAGACCTAGAAATAGCACAGATTATTTGTAACGGTTCTGTGTTTTGGTCATCAGACTACTACTCTTGTTTAGAAACTTGTCCTGCTAGGAGAATGCTGTGTTATATGTATGCATCTGCACATATGACACCTTCCCACAAGGACTCTTCTATAACTAACTAGTTCTTTTGTTTTAGGGTTTGATTGCTGAAGAGGGAAAAGGTTCTTTTGTAAAGGAAGAAGATCCTGAGAAGTTTCGTGAAGGTCTTATGAAATTTGAAAAGTGTTTTGGATTACCGGAGCAAGAGAAGTTGGTTACCTATTATTCATGCAGTTACTGGAGGGGCAGAGTGCCTTGTCAAGGATGGCTTTATCTTAGTACCAACTTTCTTAGCTTTTACTCATTTTTGTTGGGAGCAGAAAGTAAGTAAGCCTGATTTTTATTATGTGTCTTTCAGATTTGACAGAATTCTTCCTATGCCCTGCCTTATTACATATATGAGCAGATTTCAACACAAGACAGAAAAATAAAGCAAAGCAGAAATGCTGTATGGAAATAAATGCATTTGGAAAACTTAAAACACAGCGTCATTTAGGTTTCTTTCTCTATATAAGCTTCATAGAGAAGGCAGAGCTGTTGCAGTTAACTGTAAATAAAAGTCTTCATCTGTGGTCCATGCTGCAGGTGAATTCAGCCTGTGAAATTACAGTTATTTCTTCATACAAAAAGATTTGCTTATTTTTTCTCTGGACATACTCTATGCCAGTAATACTTTCACCTTCTTTTTCTATGTGATATTAGTTTGAGCTACCCAAACAAATGTGTGTGAGCAATAACTATATATAATAAAAAAACTAGAAAATACTAAGAAAGTGTAGGATGCTTTCTGAGCAGATACATGCAACTACTTCTCATTTGTAACGGCAAAGAGGCCTCTCTACATATACAATAAATGATCAATTTACTTCAAGAACATCTGTTGGTAAAGTGTTAGAATAGGATAGCTTACATGATGCTATCTGTAATTTGCAGTTTCACATTGCATCAAAGAATAGAAGATGTAACATTTTATTTTCATTCCTGGTGTGTCTTTGATGTATTTCTTTCTATAAAATTCTAGCTAGCAGAATTATTTCAGAGGAATTATGAAGAGTCTTTGCTTTTGTTGTTTGTGGATTGTAGCCCTTTCCAAATTGGTTATGATGTAACTGTACTGTTTAATTATATGTTATTTAGTTCTGCTGTCTACTGCTTTTCTTTGCCTAATATGAGAGTAAGCACCTAAAGAGAAGTTACTCACATCTGCTTATATTCCTATTTTCAGTAAAACTCATTATCTCATGGGATGAAATATCAAAGCTTGAGAAGACTTCCAATGTGATTCTGACAGAGAGCATTCATGTGTGTTCCCGTGGGGAAGATCACTACTTTTCCATGTTTTTGCACATTAATGAAACGTTTCTTCTCATGGAACAGCTTGCAAACTATGCTGTTAGGAGGCTTTTTGACAAAGAGACATTTGAAAATGACCTAGTCCTTCATGACCCTTTGCAGATCACCAAGAGGTAATGTGTTATTTGTAGTCTGGCTGCCCTTTGCTCAGTACTTTTTTTGGCAGGTAAAGGAAGTCTTTGTCCCAAGGAGATACACAGATGCCTACAAAGCTGGTGTTCTCTTAAGCATAACTTAGTAAAATTTGAGTTCAAAAAAATATGAGGTATTATAGTTTATTGTTACTTTGTAGTATAAAAAGCCTATATGAAGGCAGGATTTGATCACACCTTCAGCACTAGGTTTCAGCTTAGGGAATATAGTAGTTTGCATTTCTAAAAGGTATTTTAGCATCAGGTAGATGTAAAAAAAAATGAAGAATTGACCTGCGGGGTCTCCAAAGAGAGACCTGATGTTCAGTATAAGTAATTCAGTACATATGTACAGGTAAATACTGTGTGATTTTTTTTTTTTTTTCCCCAGCACTGTAGATCAATGGTAAAATCACTGAGTTGCAGATTGGTGCTTGGCTTTCTTTAACTGGGGAAGTATTTGGTACTGTGTAAAAGATGTGCTTGTAAAAAGGCTGTTGGTTAAAGTGTTCCCTTCTCAGTCAGTGTGTGGTTATTTCTTGTGATAAATTTATGGTTCCTCTTCAACTCTTATCTGTTGAGGCAAATGTTACCTTTTCCTTAGGCATTTTGAAATTTCAAATTTTGATCTGTGGACCTATGGACCACAGCTAGCACCGTGAAAAAGTAACCAAGAAAAGTAAATCTATTGTCAGGTAATTCAAATTCACAGAAAGGGGCCTGCGTCTGTTGGAGGCACACTGTCTATCTGCAAATCAGAAAAGGTGATGAAGCATTTTTTTTAATGAAGCATGATGAAGCATTTTCTAATACATTTCAGTATTAATCTTATTAATCTGACTCTTTTTTTTTCTGGTAACTTCATTTTATTAGTTTTTAGTTATAGATTCTTACACCCATGATTTAAAAAAAAATGCTTTTTAATCGTTTATTACACTGATAATTGAACTTGTTTTAGGCTATATTTTCTGGATAGTTGATATTTCAGCCTGGTAGCAATGCTGGAGATGGATGTTGCTGTTCTGCCAAAACATTGTTTCTGGTTGCAGTTATCTGTGAGGAATTATCCCATGGCAGATGTTTCCAACATGTGTGGCATTTCTAGCTAATTAACTCTCTGTCAACCCAAAACTTGTTTTAAGTTTAAATGTGATATTTTGATGGGTTGGGAAGCAGAGCAGATTGGACTATTAGTATTTTTTTTCTCCATTACTTAGGTCATGATTCACTGAAGTGCTTCACTCTGTCAGAAATGATCTTTAAGTTAATGAGGTTAAGCACATTGTAAAGGAGACATCTACTTAAGAGCATGCTTAAATCTCTTAATATTTAGTGAAGTATTTAGCTGTTTTGTTATGTGGGTGTCTATAGATCTGGTCGTGCACTCTCTTGCCTGTTAGAACAAAAGGTTGAACTTGTGGCACCTGTCTACATCAGCCCACAAATTATGGTACAGTGTGATGTAGTACATGTTAGTAAACTAAGCTTTTCCCAAGGCGTTTTGACTTTCATGTACATAAAGAAATTTTAAATGTCTCTTGTTTTTCTCTTTGTTACATTTATTCATTTTTCTAATCTAGAGGTCTGGAGAGCCGTGCCCACAGTGAGCAGTTTAGCGCGTTCTTCAGGCTGCCCAAAGAAGAGACTCTGAAGGAAGTTCATGAGTGCTTCTTATGGGTTCCTTTCAGTCATTTCAACACCCATGGGAAAATGTGCATTTCAGAAAACTACATCTGCTTTGCTAGCCAGGATGGCAGCTCGTGCAGTGTGATCATTCCATTAAGAGAGGTAATGCAAACTGCAGACAAAGCTAATTCTACTGAGAGTTTTGTACTTGTGTCATTTAATGCAGGGGTAATAATTTATTTTTCTCACTACAGGTTTTCATTAGAATCTGTTTATTTTGCTTGATGTTGTACATTTCTCCTAATGCATGTAGGAATTCTGTGACTTACAGAATTGTTTTCCTGTTTCCTCTTTTTTTTTCCCTATACCCTCTATAAACTTTTGTTTTAAACCAGCTTATGCATGATTGTTGAATTTGAGTTAATGAAAGTTTTTTATGCTAAAAGTAAAGAATTGGAGAGGGTAGAGGATGCTGAAGGCTGGTGACTGGTTTGCCATCTTTCTTCCTTAGCTCACTAGCTCAAGTCTTCTCTTTTCAGTAGTTGAGCAGTTCCGTCTGTTTAAAGGTCTATGGGGAAATGCACTGACAGTCTGAAAAGGACAAATATCAATGCCATTTATGCCATCACAGCTGACATTCACAACGGATAAAACAGGGACCATAACGTAAATGACACATCATTCATTCATAGGTCTACAGGGTACTGTACTTGGCATGTGGTGTAAGTTTTAGAAAAGAAAACCTTGTCTTGACTGCATGTGATCTGTGGACATTGCTGCATTTCAGTCTTTCAATGTTACAGACATTTCAGTACCACCTGGACATGTTTTAAAATAGTGCAGAAATTACCAGGTTCTGTAGTCTGTACAAAAGGTCTGTGCCTACTACCTGGCGTAGACATAAACGATACCTGACACAGTGGGGTGAATTCTCACTGGGTATGATTTACTGTTGTATGTCATTGTAGCTATAGCAGGTAGCCCTGCCTCAAAATTGACTTTTCTTTTTCTTATCTTAAATTAGTTATTTCTTTAAACAGAATTTTAGAATTACTGTTATCAATTCAGATTAATTTCTGGTGTAATTGAGTTAATTTCAGCGATATATTTGGTGTTCCCCACCCAGACAGTGCAGTTTATTTAGTTATCTATTTGTAGACCTGGAAGCAACAGTTATTTCCGTAAGCTGTGATAAGCAACAAGAGAGGTTTTGTTAAATGAATTGACTCTAAATTCTCCCTTGGGGGTTGTCAGGCCATCACTATTCATTCTACAGTACTGCAGACTTATTTCGCTTCAGTAATCTTTTATTCTTTGCCTATAGCAATGTAAAAGCAGCAGCAAAGGCAGTCAGTCTATGTATCTGTGACTTTCTTATGAGTTTATTTCCCCAAAAGTACTTACATTAATAAAGTATATTAACTAATCTGTAACTGTTCCATCATGACACTTAAAATCAGTTCCAGCTGTCATGTGTTGACAGCTGTCTTTGAAAGAGTATTCTCTGTGGAAATTAATTCCTGCAAAACTTGCTTCACTTGGTTACCTGCAGGAGCCGTATGTTGTCTGTTCTTACATGATAAGAAAAAAAGTAACAGCTTCAGCATGTAGGAGGACGCAGGATTTTCAAGCAAGCTCAGCACTTAAAGCTAGGAACTGAAAAATCTATCCCATAATATTTATTACCTTGTGCTAAAATAGCTGCAGATTATGGTGATTAAAAGTGGTAAATTTAAGTCACCTGCATTATTAATTCTGCTTGCGTTATACTTTGTAGTACTGTTTCACATATACATGTATTTTTAACCCTTTTTCTCTTTTGGAAGCAAGCGGATAACTTGGCTGAGTGGGATTGCTTGACTTCGTATCCTTGCTTCCCTAGGTTGTGGGAGTGGATAAGGCAGATCCAACCAACAGGGGAGTCAGCATTAGTACCAAAGGAAAAACAGCTTTTCGTTTTACTGAGGTTAGAGATTTTGAACAGCTTGTGGCAAAGCTCAGAATCAAATGTGGTGCAGCTTCAAGTCCACAGCGCATCGTAAATACGGAGGTAACTGCTTAGCTAATTCTGATTTCTTACTACCTATTTTTAGAAAGGGGTTGTCTAGTCTTACTAAGAGTTTATTTTATTTTATTTTATTTTATTTTATTTTTTCAAGCTTGAATCTAGGTGAAGGATGAGCAACAATGTCTGCTACCCCTCTAGATTTGAGGTTATTACCTCAATTTCAGTGTTACTTTTTTTTTTTTTTAAATCATGTTGCCATCTCTTACTTTCAGGTCCTTCACATTTAGAACAAAGTTCACCAATCTGGTGTGAAATCATATGTAGCTGAGTACAGCCCAGTGCTGGGAGACCTGAGTGATAAGGTCTGCTGCTCAAGGGCATTCAGCTTTAGACTGCCCTTGCTTGGGTTATATCTGCATTATTTTGACAACCTCTGCTGAGTGTGTAGCTCTGTTTTTAAGGTGTGGAAAAATAAAAGACTATTCCCACATAAAAGGGAACAGAGTGACCCATAAAGCCGCTGCGAATGCTTAATGTTTCAGGTTATTTAACTGTATTTTCTATCATGTTTTGCAAAGCAATTCAGGTTCTATAACACTGGATTTGAAGTGCCATCAAACATTTATATGTAGTTCTTGGCATTTATGACTACCATTATTAAATTTTTTTCCTTTTTTTTTTAAGACTGCAGCTAGTTCTGACTCTGGCAATCCAATGGATTTGGATGAGGGACAGTCAAAGACGGGTCAGAGGGATAACAGCAAAACTGTCAGTACGGAAGCCCTGATGACTGTCTACCATCCTCAGGATGCTGAAAATCTAGACTCTAAAATGGTAAGGAATAAACTGACTGACAGCTTTTGGAATCTACATGGAAAGGCTTTAAGTATATTCAAAAAGTATTCCAGCAAGGCTGATGATTTCTTCTGGAGATTTGCCAATACTCTTTCATCTACATACACTGTATTTTGAGTCCACAGGGTGCTGCTTCTTGGCTTCATTTGATTTTCTGCTCATCGTGTTTAATAATGATATGCCTTATCTTCAAGGAGCAAATTCCTCCAGCTCATCCACTCCCTCAGGGGGAAGAAGCTGTTTGTTTTGTGATAAGGAACGTGTTTTGTATCAGTCTGAATTATCGAGATACAAAGTCACTACAAACTCTTTGGGAGCAAGGAGAATGTTATCAGGCAGTTGACTTTATTTTTTTTGTCGCTGCTTTCTTCACTTCTGTTTACCCAAGTCATGCTCTAGAGATTATGCTCTAGAGATATGCATTTATATGTGTACATATATACGTGTATGTGTGTGTGTATGTATTCTCTTTGCAGCATGGTCTATTTTGATTCTCCATGATGTGTGCAAGAGAGTGAAAAAGTTTTATATTAAGATTAGTCTTTAAGCAAAATAGGTATAATCAGATGCAGAATTTTTGAATAGGAGAAATGCTAGAAAATAAACCCACTTTCTTTGTGGATTTTTGGGACTTTTTTTCAGTGCAGCTTTTTACAGCATGTTGAAAAAAGTAGTCAAAATCTATTTTTCTCTTTTGCAGATTATCTAAAAAATGTTGAGTCTAACTGCTTCATATATAGAAAATGTAGCAGTATTGTTTACCCTCTCTTAGACCTGGAACCTGGATTGGGGCCTCTAATCGTCTTCTCAGCTACTTTAGAGAAATTTAATTGATTTTTAGGTGCATAAACAATAGTTTATTAGTAATCTTGTACCCTACAAAGGATCTGTTTCACTACTGTCTCTCTCAATTGTCTTCTATTCTTCAGCCAAAATGCTCATAACTTCAGTTTTGCTTTACTTTTCATCCTGGGGAAGCATGTTTTCCTAACAATATAGTCTTGTATTTTAACAGAAATAGTTAGATTGTAAAATGTTCTTTCTTACTGGTAAATAATTAAATGTAACTCCCATATGCGCATAAGTACTTTGAGTCAGTAGTACCCTTTAATCTAACCAATTTTTCCTGATTGTTGATTCTATCCTGGCAGTGATGATGTCGTTTTTGTGTGTGCATTTGTGTGCGTTCTGTTCCAAATCTGTCAGACTAATATAATGCATCATATCATCATGAATCAGAAGAGAAGAGCAACCTGCTTTGACTTCTGAGTGTCTGTGATATCTTGTTTCGTCTTTATCAGAGCTAGTATGTTTGTTGCTGTTGCCAGAGAATGTTCATAGACATGTTGAAAGTATGTTAATTTATCCAGATGATTAAACAGGTGTGTGTGATGCTGTGCATTGACTTTGTAAAGCTCTCAAATTAACACAGAGATAATTGCTACCACAGACAAGCAATCTCAGCCTTCTCTTCCTATTTTTCCTGTTTTTCTTTTCTACTGCTTTCATTCAGTTTCATCTTTTTCCTTCTTTTCGTTTACTCCTCATCAAGAAAATTTTGTTTGTGACTTGAGAAGATGGAAGTTTTTCTGGAATTAGAAAAGCGATATTTATGGCAAAAACTGCTGAGGGCTGTTAAATTCAGACAGATTGCCTCTGCTCAGGAAGCTTCTGAGCTTGAATTTGGTAGAGGATGGAGGAGTATTTAGTAGATGTTTACTTGACTTTGCTGTGCTTCGGCACTTACTATTGCTTCCTATCAGATAGGATACTAGATAGATTTAACTTTTGTCTAATCTGGTATAGATGTTCTCACAATAATGTTCTTTATAGAATAGTAGGTCACATGAGAGAATACACTGGGGTAAATATACACAAAGCTTATTCTATACATCGGTTAGACTTTGCTCTGATTTGCGCCAACTTAATTTTCAGATACCAATATTGATACCACAGCTGCTATTTCCAGTTTATATGAATGTTAGAGAGCAAATTTGTTTCTGTCCTCTGAAACATGAAAGAAATCTCCTGGCATACTTACTGACCTTCTGTTTTACCTATTCACAGTTGAAAGAAAAAATGAAGGAACAATCCTGGAACATCCTCTTTGTTGAGCGGGGACATGGTGTCAGTATGTTTCGGACCAAGAAGACTCGAGACCTAGTTGTAAGGGGGATTCCAGAGTCCTTAAGAGGAGAACTCTGGCTGCTCTTCTCAGGTATTGTGTAACAAGTATAATTGATTTACTTCGCAGACTCCTGCTATATGAGTGTTCTGGATACTGACTGAACGGATTCTGTCCCCAAAAGTGCCCTGCAGTAAATCACCTGGATATTTCTAAACAAAAACACTTCAAAATAATGGATAAAATTATACTGTTCTGCACTGATTTAAGCTAAACTTGAATTTGTGTTTTTGCCGCACACTCAGGTGAAAAATGGTGATAAGACTGCATGTTCTGCTCTTAAAATTCAAAGGGACAGTCAGTTTCAGTAAAGCTTCTCTAATTGCTTAAAATAAAAATATATTTGTGGGACTGTTTTTAAATGCTTTGATTTAAGCTTTCTGATATTATAGCATTCCCAGACAAATGGTGTTTTTCTGGCAGAGAATTTAGCCTCAGTAGTAGTGTCTCTTTGCTATATTGCTTGGTACAAATAATGGCCTTACAGAAATTGTGGGCTTATCATATATATGGAATCTCTTTATGAAGTACTGAGTGTTTTTGTGGCTTTCTTCTTTAGAATCTGCCTGTGTCAGAATACTTACCAAGCAGAAATGGAAGTCCATGGAATTAAAGTACTTTAATATAGAAAGGCTGTGTCTGACCTAGAAAATTAGCTGCAGATTTTGAGGAGCTACCCACGTCACCTCCTAGCTGTTCTCACTGGTTCCCTGGGTGGAGCTTTCTACTGTCCATCTAGAAGGAGCTGTTTATCATAACAAATATGTTTTAACCTGTTCTATTCACCTATATATCGTAGTTATTTTTGAGGACATGGGAACATGGATTGATTATTGCCAGCGTACTACTTTACGTAGACGTTTATATCTGTTATCAGACTGGTATCCCTATTTTTTTGGATGGTGTTGGCAAAGAAATTATGGATAATTACAATGGAAAGTGATTTAGACTTGTTCCAAGCCTTATTTTATATTACTTTTCTCTTTTTATTGTGGTGTTGTCCCATCACTTTCAGTGGAATTACTCTGATATAAACTGCATTAATATCTGGAGATTCATGAGGTCCATAACCTCAGTGGTCACCCAAGTTTTTATTAAAATTGCAGAGAATCGTGTGGATACTTTAGCATTGACTTCTAATAATGTGCAATCAAATGTATCGGCAGGTGCTGTAAATGATATGGCATCCAATCCTGGTTATTACACAGAGTTGGTGGAAAAGTCCTTAGGAACATGCACTTTAGCTACAGATGAGATTGAACGAGATTTGCGTCGTTCCTTACCTGAGCATCCTGCTTTTCAAAGTGACACAGGAATTTCTGCACTAAGGAGAGTCCTTACTGCTTATGCATACAGGAATCCCCAAATTGGATATTGTCAGGTACAGTAGTCTTGAGACCCTTTGTGGTGTTGTCTAAACATTAGCTCATTGTAGCAGTATAGTGGCACCTTATAAAATCAATACAAAAATATTTAAGCTTTCTTGCTCTGTGACTCATGTTGCTCATTTCATCCCGCTGAATAACATCAACTCTCACTTTGTGCTTGAATCTGCTGTTAAATGCTGCCATGTCTATTGAATTTATGTCTCTCTGTTTCTGCTAGACTTCTAACACTTAAAATTTTGTGTAGCTTAAATAATATGCTCTGCATTTGGTGATACTGAGGTAGGATCTCATAGCGGATACAGCTGTGTTTTATCCTACCACACTAAAGATATGTCCTTTAAAAATTCTAACACCTGACAAACTTGAGTTGTGTTTTTGCTATCTTCTCTTGTGAATGCTTCCTTTCCTGTGAACCATTGCAGGCAATGAATATTTTGACATCAGTGCTTCTGCTGTATGCTAAGGAGGAGGAAGCCTTCTGGCTGTTGGTTGCTGTCTGTGAAAGAATGCTGCCTGATTATTTCAATCGCCGAATTATTGGTAATATCTTTCTGTCTTTTTATCTACCTAGAATTGAATATAAATGATCACTGATTGACAGTGAGTGTTAAGGAGTGATCTGAAGCCTGAACATTGGAGAGAAACTTTGGAGAATAATTCAGTGTTGTAAAGCAGAAAATTGGAGTAACAGAACATCCCTAGACCCTCCTAAACTATGAATGGATGTGACTTTCAAGTATTGTCATTGCTGTATGGGTGGCTGTTCAGGAAATGGAGGACTTATTACACTCTTCTCTTGAAATTTTGTCTGAAATTGAAACTATTAATTTAAAATATAGACATCTTAAAGGAAAAGTAGCTGTTCTAGGACTCATGCTTAATCTCTGATCCAGTACTCAGTGTCTGCAGATGTGTATGCAAGGAGAAAATTGCACATGAAATGTCTCTCATTGCTGAGAGGGTTTATCATCTCTCAGGAGAGCCATCAGCAGTAGCCATGCACCCACAGAAGTACCAACATACTTCACAGCATGCAGCAAGGCTCTGCATCGTGCATTGGGTGCACAGCTCCCAGCACAGGGGATGAAGTTGATGATGCCCTGCAGCCAGGTCTGTGTCTTTATAACAAAATTGCAGTAGGATAAGGTTTCTATTTCTGGCCAGCATTCTGAGAAACGTGTGCTTCTCTGTATTAAGGTCTGGGTGGTGGTTTTGTTGTCCTCTCCCTGCAGGTGCCTTGGTAGATCAGGCAGTGTTTGAGGAGCTCATCAGAGTTCATCTGCCTCAGTTGACAGATCACATGACGGACATGACATTTTTCTCCTCGGTCTCTCTCTCCTGGTTCCTTACCCTTTTTATCAGTGTGCTGCCTATTGAAAGTGCAGTCAATGTGGTGGACTGTTTCTTCTATGATGGAATAAAGGCAATCTTGCAGCTCGGCCTCACAGTACTGGACTACAACATTGAAAAGTTGCTTTCTTGTAAGGATGATGCTGAAGCAGTGACTGTCCTCAACAGGTATCACTGTAACTATTATTTCCGTAGGCAATATAGCTATAGATATGTCATTGTGGGGGCAGCTGAGAAGACATCTGGCCAAGTCCTCCAGAGGCTTCTGAGGAATTTGGTTTTCATTATCTGCCTGAAATTCTGGAAGGAAGGCTGGAAATGCTCCTGTTTTTTTTTTTTTTTTCTTTTTTTTTTCTTTTTTGAAATTATTTTGAAAATTATTTTGAAAATTATTTTGAAAATATTACTTATTGAAGGGTTTCCTTAATGACCAGGTCATCTAGAAGATGATAGATTTTTTTTCCAAGTATTTGGCTTAATAAACAACTTCCACGATTCTGTTTTTGTAGTTCGGGCTACTACCTCCTCTGTTACTAATAGCTGATAGTATATATGGGACAAAAACTGTTGGGCACAATCATGAGCATGCATTACAAGTGAAACATGCACAATATTGGCTTCACTGCTTTCCTCAGTCATTTCTGGTGCTGCTGTGATTGTGCGTCACTGAATATTAGAATAGCAAACATGATGCTGAGACTGTGCCATATGAGTCACAAGCTCTAATTATTGTGCACTTATAGTAAGAATTTTCTTTTAGCCAGACTTTAAAATATTGCATGTTTCAACAGGGTAAGAGCTACTGACTTATTGAGTAAAATGTATTTTTTATTTTAAGAGATCATGTACCCACATATTTGTTGTAAAATCTAATTGTGCTAATTTAAGATTTTACCATTTATAAAAATACCAGTAGTAAATGCACTTTCACCAGTTTACATACCTTAAAATTTATAATATGAAAGTAGAGTGAAATTTAGTTTTCTCTTGATCCAAACAATTCTGAGTGAAATTTAGTTTTCTCTTGATCCAAACAGTTCTGCTGCTTCCTCTTAGAATCTTGTGAACTCCTTTTGAACTCCTGCTTTCACCATTTTATCTGCTTGTAGCACTCCTGTTGCACAGTTAACCCTGCTAGCAGCATTCTAGCATATTTTTAAGCACTAGTTAACAATAGTTTGCCTCTCCTCAAGAGAAAGGAAGCTGTTTCTCAGGGGAGCTCAGCATTGCCCAGTATTGCGCTCTTTCTGTTCCTTAGTGTTGGCAAAGGCATTGGATGACCTCCATAATGGGAGTACTCAGGTTTTTGGTGCATGTGTAGGTGCCATGAAGCCTGTCTTGGCTTGTGCACCCGAGGGAACTAAGATAACCTAGTTCTCAGTTCAGCACAGACCTCCTTTCCTCTCTACATTGCTCATCTCCCAGATGGATCAGTGAAGCTGCTTGTTTGCACGGGGTCCCCAGAAGTCTCTAGTCCAGGTTCATGCTTGTAAAAAGAACTGTTGCCAGCACTAGGTCACCTCAGCCCTGTTGCTGTCTAGCTGGGTCTCGAAAACTGCCAAGGTTTTAGGCTCCCCAACGTTCGCTGGGCAGCCAGTTCCAGACTTGCATCTCTCTGGTAGTGTTACAGCAAATGCATGCTACTCATGCCAAACTTCATGCTGAATTTCTTGCATATCCAACTTTTCACCGCTGATGGGATCATTTTGTTTTGATAAACCAAGGCTTGCTAATTCTTGCTGTGCTTGCTTCATGCAGGTTTTTTGACAGTGTCACCAACAAAGACAGTCCTTTGCCTCCCACAGTGCAGCAGGGCTCCAACCTCAGCAATACAAAGAGTGACCACCCAAAAGTGGACATTACTGATCTGATCCGAGAGTCAAATGAAGTATGTGTTCTTATTGTGGGTATGTTTTCCCATCACCTGCAATGTTTGCAATTCGTGGGATAGCTTAAAAATCCTGCAGCTGCATTGCACGAACTAGAGAAGTAAAAGACCGCTCTAGGCTGGCATAGATTGGGCTCTCTAATTGGCTGATGCTCAATGAAAACCTTGCAGGTTAGGCTGTGGGATAGATTTGTTTTTGTTGTTTTAATATATATATATATTTAACTGCCTGAAATGTGCTTGATAGGCTGCTCCAGGGTGGAATTTCGTGGGTTCTTCATAGGTCCCTTGCTGGCAGTGAAATGAATCCCTCGTTCACTGTCTCAGTCTCTGTACACTGTCGCCTGAATGACAAACTGAAGGTACAGGAGAAGCAGCCTTTGCAGTTACCAATTTGAGACTGCTTACTGCCTGTTGCAGATAGTGGTAACATCTGACATAGCAGCCAAAGCAGGAAACTGGGTGTGCTAGAGAAGTTTATTGTTCTAAGGAAATGGACATTTTGATATGTACTGAATGAAAAAAAAAAAAAAGCCAGTTATGATATTTTGCCACTTCCTTCCAACTTGTAAATTTAGTTTCTGTAGAGTCTATCTTTTGCAGCTCTCCACTGGGGAAGAAATAACTTTAGTTTCTTCTTCTCCTTTTGTCCTCAAGTATCCGTGAAGCATTTCCTTCCTTGGCATGATTTAGATGGGGATATTTATCCATTTTTAGATAAGTTCATAGTCTACATTTTTGTTCAGTCCATGTGAAATGAAAGGCAAGCCGAGGGGAAAAAAAAGATGCGTTCATGGTTTTTGTTGTTGTTTTCTATTAGCCTGTTTCTTTTATCCCTTCTTTCTGACTCTCAATCATACATTTCCAGCAAAAGAGCCAAAATACATCTCTTCAGAAAAAAATATCATGGTCTTAACTCAGAAAAGATTAAATAACTATTATTGGTGTAATTTAGGGGGGTGAATTTGTCTCTCCTGATTCTCAATGAGAAGAAAGCTTTGCTTTATTAGTAAGAACAAAAGGCAAGAATCAGGAATTCAAGTTCTGTTGAACTCTCTCTGCATTGTTGGGCTAATCATGTAAAACGTCTGTGCGTCTGCAGTCTTGTTTCACAAGAGCATTCTGCCAATCAATCGTATTTGTAAAACACTTTTAAGATCCTGTAAGATGAATTGCACACTCATATGGGTCTTTCTTGTCATGGTGAAACATCATGATAATGACAGAAGGTGGTTCAGGTTAAAGAATAGAGGTGGTCAATAATGTTGTGTTGCATTTTGAAGTGAAAGTTGAAGCTTCAACAAACATGGAATCATTACTAAAAGACCAGAGAATGCAAAATAAATTGCCCCTTTGGTTCTGCCTTTGCAGGCAGGTTGTTGGCCCAGGAAAGTAGCCTGTAATTTGGTTTGTTTTTTAAACATTGAGTTGGACAGAACCTTGAACCTGAATTTCTCACTTCCAATTTGGCAAGTCCTGTTCTTAGTCCTGTATCCCCATTTCTGTCTTGTGGCCCCTCTTCTGGCTGCAAATTTTGTCTTCAGTGAATGAATTTCTGTAAGGCTTGTAAGTGTCACAACCTCTTGTTTGAGAACTGTTGATACAAAGTAAGAGTCAATTTGTCATTTCCCATTTTGACCAGACAGTTCATTTCAACATAATTCTGTTGTAGCAATAAGTTTTCTCTTCCTATCACTGTGGAATGAAAATAAATTTCAAAATGTGAGTATTGCTGCAAAGGAGTTGTCATCGCACAGATAGGTCTAGCTACTAATCGTGAATAAGTGAACAGAGATATTCTGTGTGATACTGTTGCATCACATGGCTCTTAGGAAGATAAATGAGATCAAATGAAAAGATATGGACTCAAATTTTAAAATTATGTTCCACTTATGGGTATATGTTCCAGGCACAAATGTATGATTCATTCTTTTACAGTCTAATCTGATATGAAGAGGAACATGTTTAACTACTGAATGGAAGAACATGTTGCTTTTAATTTACTCTGCTAATTCATGCTTAGATTATACTTCTTGTTTTCGATTCTTGCTGAGGCCATTGCACAATATCAATGCCCAGACCAGAGGAAGAATTATGATTCAGAAGTGCAGTTTCTGCTTTGCTTCCCTTTTTATTTTTCCAGGACTAAAGTATACTCCTGAAGTATGCTTCTTTCATAGAAACATAGAAATTCTGGAGAAGAATTCCAGGGTCATGTAGTCCTACTCTTTGCCCAGTGTGCACCTACATCATCACTGGAAAATTTGCTAACTTCTTAAAACTTTGCAAGAAAGAGAACTTGCAACAACTTTAGCCTGTTGTAGTGTTCATCTACTTTCAGTCTGAAAATATCCTAATATCCAGGATAATTCTCTTAGAGTATAACGTTCCAATATGCAAAAATAACCCCCTCTGGCTTACTCATGAAGCTGATTTCCTTTTCAAAGCCACTGAGGAAAACCAATTGCAGTTGGGTAGAGAGGCAACACAGTGTAAGGTCCCTTCCTTTGTTTTCACCACTACAGTAAACTACTTTTAAGAATAGCACTGTTTAGGGCAATGCAAGCAAGCTAGACATATCTGCTTCACTGTGTCTAGCGGCAGTTGATTTCACAAATCTGTACTTCTCCCCGTAGAGATACGGCGATATTCGATACGAGGATGTTGAGAGCATGCGCAGCAGGAACAGGCTTTATGTTATCCAGACACTAGAAGCTACAACCAAGCATAATGTGGTGAGTGTCTTAAGAGAGCTCAACCCTTTCTTCCGATAAAAATTTCTCCCCTTTTAGAAAATTCAGAAATGAACTGCATTTTCTAAGGCCAAGTAAATCATTTTATAGGTTGCAATTGTTCTCATCTGCAGGCTGTCTAAAATGAGGCCTATGATGTTTTCAGTCTGTAAATCACAGCATGACCTTCTGCTCTTGTTACAAGTAACATCACAGAGAGCTTCTAAAGTCTAGTATCTCTCTTGGCACTCTGCATTAATTGGAAAAGACCGACGTATATATTTTTTTTTAACTATGGTGAAATTATTAATGCATTTCTCTTAGAGACATAAAGCCCTGTAAAATGTCAGTAGTGCTACAATAAGAAAAATTTTGCTGTAGGGAGTGACCATAAATGTCACTGAAGAGATTATTTTACTGCAGTTTAACAAAGCTTGTTTCTTCTGTCTGTAGTATGCATAAGTGTCCTGTAATATATATGTGGAGTATTGACTCTGTAGCTGCCATCATCCTAAAGTTCAAACTCCTAAATGAAGGCAAAGGTTGCAAGAACCTTCCTTTGTTTGCCTGTTTTGTTCTGTGGCTCAGTTCCAATAACTGGTGATAATAATGACACACTTAAAAAGCTGTGCTTCATTCTTTACTAAATGTGGCTTGTAGCAAATAATACTAAATGCTCTTCTATTTTGTTTTATAAAATGTATCTGCTGTGAAGATGGATCCTGGTTTTGTAGCTAAATTTGATCTTCAAAGTTATTGTTTTCTTTTTTTTCATTAAAGAAATGAGAGTTCACTTTCACTGGTAAGGGCTGAATGTGCATTTGTGTTTTATAAAAGAAGCTATATGTTGCATTGTTGTAAATATTTGACACTCAGATTTTGTCTCTTTTGTGTCAGTGTAGGCTCAGTATATGCAAATAATGTGAATTGCATTAAGCTTCCTTTTCTATGAGAAATTGTTTTTTCCAGCCCATCATCTTCTGATTGCTTTTAAAAAGAGAAGTTCTCTTCTTCTAATTGTAACATGCCAAAACTTCATCTTTTAATGTAATAGTAAGTCGTCCAGAACTTTATTCTACAGGCTTATCCCAAAGATGGGACGACTCATCATTTAGTTAATTTTCTCTTCCTTTTGCTTCAGCTGCGTGTTGTGTCCCAGGATGTAAAATTCAGTCCTAGTGACCTTGAAGAGCTTTATGAATTATTCAAGGTAATGTGCTGTTTTCCTGATTTATCAAACACCCATCTAATGTCAGACTGTAGTATTGGGGTATAATAATTTTAACAATTCCAAGCTAAATTCAACAAGTATGTTTTGCCTGTCAACTTTAAATCAAGTGGCATAATTAACATCTCACATCTTTCATCCCAGGAGATAATTGTCATATCATCTATCATTTTGCTTTTCCTTTACAGAAGGAGCACTTTCTTTCCTGTTATTGGAATGTAAACAGTCCTGCCTTGCAACACCATGATGCCAGTCTGCCATATCTGGACCAGTATCGGATTGATTGCCAGCAATTCAGGGTTCTCTGTCATCTCCTGAGTCCATGGTCACATTGTGCAAACAGAGACTCACTTGCAGTGTGGATATTCAGACTTATGGATGAGAACTCCGACTGCCTTATAAATTTCAAACAATTTGCCTGTGTTCTTGGTATGAAAACAGTGCTTGTTTAGCAGCTTGACAAGGGAACTCTGTCCTGGATGGAGTCCTGGAAATGCATCTTGTATCTTCTTCAGTGCTATATCTAAGGAACTTAAGGAGGCTAGCCTCTTAATTTAGGGTTGAAACAGTGTTGTCTTTATTGCATAGCATTAAATGCAAAGATTAAATGGTAGCTCAGGTGCTCAGATTATATTAAGTTTGAGCGTAGGCATTACATTCTTTAGGTGGATGATAAGAGCTTTTAATGGGAGAACTGTACCCTTGTTGATTTGCTTGTCTATATTTGACAGTGAAATGACTAACATCAGGCTTTATAAATCAGTAATTCTTCTGAAAGGTAGATTCTGCGAATCCCTCTGAGATTATATTTTTAAATGAATTTACTATCAAAATGTCAGAAAGTTGGGAAATAGTGCAACCATATTGCCCAAACTTTTGTGGTTGATGATAAATTCTTCCTCACACTGTCACTACCTCATATGCAGATCATGCAAGATAACCAAGGTCTGATATCTCTGGGAAGCTGAAGGTTGTCTAGATTTACTGCTGTGTCTCTCACATCTTATTTTCAAAGTGCTATTGTGCAGGAAACAAAAATGTGAAGGAAAACACTGAGAAGACATTAGTGATATATTTATTTGTTCCTGTGGCTTCATTTTAGTGAGTGGTAGGCATTATTCTATGCTCTGGCTGTACTTTCTTCTGTAACCGAGGTTTTAGCTCACCCCAGAAGATATGTTACGGTCTGTTAAAAAGCCATGCTTTTGTGTTTCTCTAGATGTTCAGACATACTTAGGAATAGGATAGTATGATGAAATGTTGTAAAGCAGTGTAGACAAACCCCAGGTTCAGCTGCAGGGGTATTGCCACCCTTATCCTTCATCTCTAATTGTATGCAGAGTAAGATAAGACATATATCCAGTTGCAATTGTTTAGGTTAACAGGGTGTTTTAGAGTTTGGTCCAGCTGATCAGACTGTCTTGCCTCTCTCCTGTAACAGATACCATGTATAATGGAAGTTTCACTGAGAAACTCAAGCTGCTTTTTAAGTTACATATCCCTCCAGGTAAGTGAAAAACGCTGGTGTTTACGGAGGGCTATTTCTGTCTTTTAAAATCTTTGTGTGATTTTTTTTTTTTTTTAACCTTTCTTCATGTTGTCATTGTCCCTGGTTACAGTACTATCCCATAGCTGTAATACAGATGTGTATTTTTTCTTGAGTAATGTACACTTTGGGAACTTAATCTGCTCAAACACCATTTCTGATTTGTTCATAGGGACAGTAAGTCTGTACAAGCTTTTGTCTGTACTAAGCCCTGAAAGCAATTTATTAATTTATTTATTGCAGCTTTTACTGAAGTAGAATCTCTAAGCCCTTCTAAAGGTGGTGATCTTTCAAAAGAAGAACTGATCCACTTCAGCCAGCTCAGTGGTAAGCTCCAGAATGTTTGATTATGCACACATCAGAAGGTTTCTCTTAATTATTGTATGCTGAAAGATGGGGAACTCTTCTGAAAGCCTTCAAAAACTGTTTCAAAATCAGCTCTTCCAGCAAATCGTGTCACTGTTGACATGAATGCTATGTGAAGATCTTCTCTAGATAGGTATATTTTCAAACACCGTAGCGCAGAATTTCTTTGTGGATAGGCATTCTTTTTTAAAGCATTTCTTCTTTAGCAATATGTGGTTTAATTGTTATTTATAAGCATATAAACTGTATATGGTAGCAAGCCTCAATAGCAGGTCATTTCAATACCACGTTACAAAGAACAACAGTCCTTGCCCTGAATTGCTCATGTCTGATGATAGAATTCAAAAGCCACAAGCATTTATGAGGAAATAGGGTGGTATATTTGGCCAGTATTTTTCATCATAGCTGACAACTATTCTGTTGCCATGCTTTCTTTGTTGAAGTGCTGGTTATTTTCTTTTTGCATTCAAGGCAAATTCAAGACATATTTCCTGCTTTAAGGATTTTGATAGCCTGGTTCATAATTATATTTATGGAGTTGGTCAAGTATTCTTTTTGGAAAGCTGTGCCTTTTTACTTGCTTGGTGGGCAAATCCTTTTAATTTTTTTTTATAAATTATATAACATACTCATGTAATATGAGTATGTTCTCACTTACAATTCAACATACAGCCACGAGCATTATCAGGATCATCTGCTTGATGATTTATGTGGTTTCAGTGTCTTTTGAGATCTCCAGCCTCACTGTGGCTCATGATGTTCGTTGCTATTGTTGTACAATTGTACAGTTTGAAGTGTACAGATCCAACCATGCAGTTTATTCTTGGCCTGGATCCAGGGATCCAGGAGGGTCCTGCTTCTTAATCAAGAAATTTCTGATAGAAATAAGTGACCCTGCATCTGCAGGGGGATTGAATTAAATGAGCTCTAGAAGTCCCTTCCAACCTTTATGATTCTATGATTTGCTCTTCCTTTCTCAAATAAATAACACATTATTTTTCTCCTCCTAAACTGCAGTTTCATCTACTGTGGATAATCTTGAAAGTGATGCTCTGAAGAGCAGCCCAGAAAAAGGTAAAGAATCCTGGAGACAGTTGGTAACCATGTGTTTTGAGGGGGAGAGGAGCTGAGAGAGTGTATGTTGAGAAAGTATAATAATTAATATCTTGCTGTCTTGTGAAATCTTAAGCATAATGCTAATGTAATACCCACTTCTTTAACTGTATTTTTGAATGGCCCTGAGGGCACCGCTTCTTTTGCTTATTTGCTCGTCATCCCTCAGGGGGAGGTCTTAGCTCATGTTTGCTCTTTTTTGCATTTTTGGTCAAGTAGGGAAGGGGAAGGTTGATATTCAGGCATATCTGAAGCAGTGGCAAGATGAACTTCTTAAAAAGGAAGAAAATATTAAGGATCTGCCAAGGATGAATCAGGTAAAACTGCCTATGTCTTAATCTTTCACAAGTCAGTTTTTGTTTGCTGTTTGTTTTTTAAGTTTTGTTAGTAGTTTTCCAAAAGACTCTTGGTATCCGTTAAATTTCAGACCTTCAAATTAACCATTAGATTGTATTTTTTAAACTAGTGCAAGTTCAAATAGAAAGGAACTTTCAGACGTACCTCAGTTTATCAAGGCTAGTCCAGGTCTCTGTCATCATCAGAGCTGTTGTTATATTAGACACCTAGGGGCAGCATTCTGGGGTTGAAAGCAGTGAAGCAGGAGAGTTGGGTTGCTGATTTCTGAATAGTTTCCTCTCTCTCTCTCTCTCTGCAGTCGCAGTTCATCCAGTTCTCAAAAACCCTGTACAATCTATTCCACGGGGACCCCGAGGAGGAGCTGCTCTACAGGGCTATAGCAGTGGTGACCAGCCTCTTACTGAAAATGGAGGAAGTTGGCAGAAGACTGCAGAGCCCAGCGTCGCCACTCAAAAGTCCAGGTGCTGTTACAGAGGTGCCCAATGAAGCCCCAAGCAAAGGGCAGGAGGAAAGCAGCTCTGGGCAGGCTGAAGGCAGCAGAGCTCAGAGCTCAAGAGGAGACCACGAGTGGTCTTTTGCCTTTGAACAGATTTTGGCATCCTTATTAAATGAGCCAGCCTTCGTGAGATTTTTTGAGAAACCGCATGAGATAAAAGCTAAAATAGAGAGTGCTAGAATGTTACAACTAAAAGCAAGAACCAGAGTATAATTTTCTTCACCTTTGCACTCTGCATTAACAACATAAAGCACTTAGAAATGAAGGTTTCTACTATATCGAGTGTGGAGTTTACATAGGAAATGGGATTTGAAGAGTTAGCTTTAAATATCACATACCAGTACGCTTTTGTGTAAATAAAGATAGTTTCAAGCACAATCACTTTCTTGCATTGTTCATACGTTTCAGGCCAAAAAGGACTGAAGAATAAACTATTTTTACCATGTTATTAAAATATGCAACATTGCTAGGAAATAATAGGTGTTATCTGTGAGTGGCACTAGGACAAACCTTTCTGAATGACAGCTCTTACGCTGTATGCTCTCCAGGTTCATTTCTATTATTGCAATGAATGTAATAACTACCACCCATTTTCACTCGAAATGGATAATGACAGCTAAGGTACTGATTTTCAGGTTAGTTTAAATAGTTGTTTCTAAACCTATGTGTGGACTGGAATCAAAGCAGGGTGACGACTGAAAATAAAGGCCTTCAAATGGTAGCTGTGTTGGCTACAAGAACATCTGGTTAGAAAAGAAAGTTGATGGACACTTGATTCCCTTGCTCCGGTGTTACAGAAGCCTGGGCTGCTGCAGAGTTGATGGACACTTGATTCCCTTGCTCCGGTGTTACAGAAGCTTGGGCTGCTGCAGATTCCAACAGTTGTTACTTACCAGCAGTTTGTGGACTGCATTCTCCCAGCTCACATATTTTTTTTTTTTTGCAATGTGGCCCTTAGCTAACACCCTTACATCTAGTTTCCTACTTTTCTAGCTAGATGTGAGTTACTATATCCCATTTATATACCTGTCCTCTTTTTCATCTCACTGCACAGTCATTATTGTACATCTTGCAAGAGGGGACATTGTTGACTCCTCAGGAACATGTCGATAAAATGTATGGTTTTGCTGTGTGTTTTTTCTAGTGTTTGCATAGGAGAACAACAGAATCATTTTTTGCTGTTTCCTGTTCAGCTGAACACTTTGTAGCTGCTATGGACAAATTGCAGTTGCTGCTTTGTCTATTCCTGATCTGCCCCTCAGTCTTGTAATTCTTCTGTCTTCTGTAGCTCTCTGGATCATTGCTGAGGTTATATTTCATATATGCCAGGTTTAATGGCTGCAAAAAAATCCAGAATCTGAATTGGGATTTTTAATATATATAAAATGATATAGTAAACAACGTATGAAGGCAAGCTCAAGTACTGTTTATGCAGTTAAATGCTCAAGCTACCTTGAGCCTTTGGTATCTTGTGCTGGAGTGGGGGTTTTAAAGTACTTTATTTTTATTTAAAAAAAAAGTAAACTGGACATCTCTGTGCTGACCTTAAAATGGGTTAAAAATTGCTATTTCTAAAGGCTGTACGACAATTTTTCTGTGCAGAACAGCATTATTTTTATAAGTTTTTTTTTTTTTTTTTACAGAAATGGAATGGGGATGGGAACACTGAATGTTGGATGTCTGTTTTGCAATACTAAAATGAATGAGGAATATAATTAAAATCCCACTTATGTTACAAGCAGTTGTTGAAATGCCATCATTGCAATGGGTATTAAAGTTCCAGTGCTGCTTCTAAAGAAGAGTTTTGATTAACAGCAGTGAATGTATGAATTATTTTCCATACTCCTGCACTATGCTCTCAGGAATTAATGTAAGACAAGTTTTACTGAACAAAGAGCAATTTCAAATAATGTATCATATATTTGAGAAATGAGGCAGCTTTCTTCAGAAGCCTTCATAAATAGTCATGCTTGGCGCAACACGTCTGCTTTGTCTATTTATGCATAAAATATACAAAATTATCTATTCATATGCATTTTTCTAAGGCAAAGTAGGACACTGCTGTGATAGATTATGAAAACAGTGAGTACATAGAGTTACAAATGTTGTTTTAAAATACAAAGCAGATAATACTGATGTTCTAGTCCAGGACTCAATCAGATAAGGTTTGCTCAGTGAGTAATTCTTAGGCAAAGCAATCATGCTGAAACCAGTGTCATTCCTTGAAAACAGATGCAGCCACTCATACAAAAAGCCTTTGTAGAATCACTGTGGATATTGTTAATTATAAGATGTACTCAAAGATATGTAGTATTTGCCAAGCAATGCATCACAGAGACCTGAAATTCATAGAACTCGGTGACATTTTTTTGTGGAGAAAGAAGATGCTTGGAAAACATAGTTATATGCAGGTTAAAACAAAAATACAAAAGCTATGCTCATGGAACCTGCAAAATATGATAGGCTGTGATACTACTCGGTTTAGTTAGGTAAAACTGAGTACCTTTTTAAAACATCAGTTTTTATCAATATCAACCTAAGAGATGGTAGAGCCTTTACCAATTTTATAGTTTTTGTCCATAATAGCTATATCTATTTATAAACAGAAAATTACCAGCATAAATATATTTTTAAAAAGTATATATAAGGTGAAAAGCTTGGATGTTTAGAGGTACACTAAAATTTATTAGCTGCATGGATTTTTCTATTAAACTTCTTTATATATTTTGCCCCCCCTCAAATGTAATATCTATTTAAATCCTTCCTATAATATAACTGCAGGTTGATGCACCAAAATTAGTGTCCAGCCTAGCAGGGCAGAGGTTGGAGGAAACTTGCTTGGGTGACTGCCTATATGGCAAGTTGTTGTGTCCTTGTGCCCATGGATCACGTTCTTGGTACAGGAAATCCTGGCCGGAGCCAAGGACTGTGACATGCAGGTGTTTGCTGGGCTGACACCCTGGTTTGTCACAATGTGCTGAAGTTGAGGGACACTCTTGTTTTGGAGAATAACTTCAAAACTAGCGTACAGCTAACTTTTCTACTCTTCCTATGGTGCAGATAGCCTCGCCAACAGGTACGTGTAGGCACAGTTGGGAAGGAGGAGGCTATAGCAATAGAAGGTCTTTCCCAGTCTTCAGTCCCAAAGGAGGATACTTTGATTTTATGACTCTTTTTTCAAGTCCTGCAGGGTCAGGACAGGGAGCTCTGTGCCTTATGGCTCTCTGAAGTTCTCAGCGATGCAAAGATGAACCCAGAATCACATCCTATTGCATGAGGGCATGGGGTGAGCACACATCTGTTGCAAGAGGTCAGCTCTCCATCTAGCTTGGAATTAAACAGAAGTGCCAGCGAGGGCTTTGGGCAGCTGCAGGATGTCTGAACTAGGCTTACTCAGCCCCTTCCTATGGAGGGACTTTCCGATGAAATTGCAACGTGGAGATTTTAGAAGTGTTTTTGGTATTTGGGAGGACTCATTCTCTAATAGGAAGTGTGGTTAGATGAGTAGTAATGTGTCATTCCACTTTTCTATCTGCATTACTTCTTTCTGTAACAAGAAAACATGTTGGCCTGAAGTGCAGGAGGGCATGGTGGATGGAATGAGGAAGTCAGGAGGAATCTGTTGATGACAAGGATTTTCTCTGCAAACCAAGAACTAGGGGACAACATCTTCATAAAGTTATCCTTTTTGCGGGGGGAGAGGGTCCAGTAGTAGGAAATAAATGTCTATCATGAGTACAAAACTAACTAGGATGTAGGTTGCTGACACTAGTGATGCTGTTTTTACAGGATTTAAATTGAATTGCCTGCTGTAGTGGTGCCCAGTGTGAGTGGGCAGCTATGTTGTGGCTCTTTTATCTGCAAACAGTAGCTCTTGGTGCAAACTACACAGTCCCTTCTTGTGGCTGGGCCATTATTATTGTTGCTATGCACATAAATTGCATTTTTTCAACCCAAATCTTAGCCCAAGGGAATGGCAGCAGAGCCAGGGTGGTGTTTCCTCTTGCTGGCGAACTAGAAAGTGCTGCTGAAAGGGACTGTCACTGTCCCCAGGCCCTGGCCACCATCAGGACCCGTCTGCTGACTCCCTTTGTCCGGAACATCCCGGTCAGAGGTGTCTCTGTGGGGTCAGGCCACAGGATTTGAATCCTAATGTGCAGGAACAGCTCAGCTGGTAATCATGAAAACAGAAGTCTCTTCCCCCATGGAGAGAGCGCTGCTCATGTTCAGTCCTAAGCATTTCCTGGGCCTTGGCAGTGATCTTGGCTGTGTGGTTCAGCAGAAGCACTCTGCTTCAATCCGTTCCTAAGAGAAGCCACCCGCTCATCACTCTGATGGCTGTATAAGAACATACAGGTGTTTTTAGAGGAGTTTACTGTGCATTGATTCAATTAAAAGTTTCTCTTCCAGTTGTACTGTACAAAATTCTTGTATATGATTGCCAGTGTTGGAGTATTCGAAAGCATTGGTCATGTTAAGGCCAATTTTAGTCAGTCCTTTCCAAAGCAACGCCCAAGCCATTTAAAAGCATTCAGGGACTCCAATCCTGTCCAAAGTGGAGGGGAAATCAAAATAAAAGAGGAGACCCAATTTTGATGGCTGGGATTAACTTAGCCTTGCACACAACTTGACTCAGGGGCTGAGATCGCTGGTAGCCCAGGAAAAATAGCCTAAGTTATGCTGATTTTTGTAATCAAGTTCTGTAGTGTGCAAACTTGTCTACACTACCTCTGTGCTCTTCCTAATTTGTGAGTTCCCCTGTTGTTTGTGGTGCTGGGTGTGGAAATCCCAGTCTCAATCTTGAGCCCTCCTGGGGTGCACATTTCTTATTTCTTCCTGCACATTTATATGAGCTGCCTGCTTTTTTTGTTCCTCCTAGAGAAGCAGGAGCAGGTTCTGATCCCCAGACTGCCTCACACAGCCTAGTGAAAAATAAAAATTGCAGAGCCGGTTAGAGGTCTTATATATATGCTTTTATTTTTATTTATTTTATTTTATTTTATTTTATTGGAAAATACTATGTACAATCTGTTTAAAGCTTGTCAAAATGCATGAGCTCCCATCCAATGGAGCTGTGCAGGAACATAGATTCAAGACAATAAAATCTTAGCTGTTCATCTTCATAAGACACTTCCTTTTTTCCCATTACAAAATAACTTTTAAGAATAGTAACATTTATAAACGTATCTATATTTGACTTCATATAAAATAAACCAAGATTCATAGACAATTCTAAAGTATTTGTTTTGTTTTCTTCTTTTCACGTGGATTATGTTACAATATATACAGTAAATTTTCACTGTGTTTGTCAAACCAGCCTGATTATATCCACCAGGCTTTAGCTTATATGTACAAATATGCTAAAAGTGCAAGACTTTATTAAAGCTGCCTGTGTTTTCAGAGGTCTGGAATTGTGTGGCCTGTATATATGTGTGGTTATACACACATATCTATATTAAAAACACACTTAGATGTATGTATACAGGTGTTTGTGTGCTAGAACATTAACGACTAAGAGGTCTACACTGACGCTGGAGCCAAATCCCTGACGTGGGAGGCATCTGCCACGTTCCTCCCATCTGCTTGTGACCAAGGGGCCAAACTTGTGTTCTCTTGAAAGCACCTGGTCCACCCAGGGTGAACCAAACCCACCAGCACCCCCAATTCCAAAGGGGTCCCAAAAACACAGGTCAGAGCTAACACCGAGGTAAACAAATACAAATCAACCTGAATAAAGAGCTTGCTTGAGTTGGGGGAGAGGTGAGAGAGGGAGCTTAAGGCAAAAATCCCATGGCCCTGATTCAGTCTCCCCACAGCCTGCAGACAGACTGAGCAGGCCCCTGAAAAAGAGTTGCAGGATTTTTCCCTCCAGCGCGAGTCTGAGCCACGCGGCTGCTGGCGGGGGGCGTCGGGGCCGAGACACGGGGAATACAGTGGGAGGAAGGGGCACGTGATAAAGTGCGTGGGAAATAGTCCCTCATTTTTAGCAAGGCCAACCTAAAATGTAAACATCCTTACAGACATCCCTACAAATCTGCTGGGCAGATTTCCTACAAGGCCGCCAGCAGTGGCCAAGGCTGAGCAGCCCCATGTGCCACCAGAGCGGCTGTGCGCGGGGCACTGCCACATCAGTGCACTTGCCCCTGCCAAAGAAAACCCCAAAACCCCAAACCCAGCCAGGCTGCCCTGCCTTGACTGCCTCCCTGCCTGGCCCCATTTGAAAACCAGCCCCGACCTCCCCAAAGCAGCCCCTTCCCCACCCTGAAATGCATCTGCTTGACACATGTCATGAGCTGGGCTCATTTACAACAAAAACTGGGATGCAAAAGGGCCACCCTGCTGCGCTGGCATCATGCAGCCCAGGCAAGCAAGAGCCGTGCAAATAGATGTGCCCTCGCCCTGGACCCCAGCCCACAGCACAGGGCTGGGGGCAGACAGACCTGGAGCACACGGATTTGCTGTCTTTGGGAGCGCGTGCATGTCTGTGTTTCTTCTCCTGCCCATTAACATTATGTGCCAAGTTGAGAAAAAAACAAATATAACAATTCCCCCCCACCCCTCCTCAGCCAGAACTACCTTAGTGTCTTGGGAGTGAAGACCCTAAAGGTAACAAACCACAATGAATATATATATATATGTGTATGTGTATATATGCATACATATATGTGTGTGTATATGTATATATCTCACACATATACATGATATATATGTATATATATCATATATATATATGATATACATATATATATATGTATATATATATACATATATATACATATATATGTATATATATCTCACACATATACATGTGTGAGAATACATATAGATTATATATCATATATATTATATAATATATACACACACACTATATATATCTTTAAATATGAACTCTATATAAACATCATAAATAAATATATATATAAATATATATAAAATACATATACATATGTATATATATATATATATAAAAAAATCTACATATATATTTATATACATATTTGTTTCCACAAAGGCTGAGGCAATGCTGCTGGTTGCAGGAGGTGCAGGCACAGGGCCCCCAGCCCACACCACACTCCCGAGCACCAGCCCCAGGCACTGCCCAACTGCAGCTCCCTGCTCCCATCACGGTGCCCTGGGGCTGTCACATCCCCTCAGCCCGCTCTGAAAGCAGAGGTGTCACCGCGGGCATCACCAGGAGGGTCAGCTCCCTTCCCCACTGCCCCTTCACTGCGAGGCCAGGCCAAGGGCTGCTCGGGCAGCGAGTGCCGCTGCAGCCGAAGAAAGGAGTTTGTGCGGGGCCAAAAGCAAAGAGAAAGAAAGAAAAGGTCGGGGGGGGGAAGTCCAAAGCATTGCTTAGGCTAGACAGAGGTTAAGAACTAACCTGTCACTAAACTTTGCTCTGACCGCCAGCTCCGACATTTCTTCCAGATGAATTTGTTCCTACCTAACCACTCACAGTAATGGCAGAAAAGAGCTCCTACGTTTGGGCTCTAATAGTGTCCTCTGTTAGGACTCAGTTACCAAGCCCACCTCTGAAATGTACCTTTTCATTTTTCCTTTGGAAAGACAAAAAACAGTAGGGACACTTTACTATATACCCACTGAGGAATAAACCTTTTTATCTCTCTCTTTTTTTTTTCAATCCATAAATATAAACATATATAGTTAAAAAGTGACAATTTACAAAAATACAATTTATTGCTGACCCTATGGGCACAGAACATCGCTTGCATCATTGCGAGTATAAGTTATAGGTGTCAAATTGAGACATGACCAAGCAAAACCACAAAGTTTGCTGGCATATGGTATTTTTTTTGTTGCTGTTGATGTTGTTTGCTTGTTTTTGTGTGTAAGGAACCGTGTACAACAACAGCCATTTGAAACAAAGCAAGAGCAGAGTAAGTGCAAGGAATCTTTGTGTAACCTGAAAAACAAAAAAAAAATCAAAAACTTGGCTACAGGGAGTAAAAAAAAAATGTATAAATGCATCTGCACTTGTCAACCCAAATGAAACGAGACAAATGTGTTGCTAGTTGTGACATAAGCTGGTATAACGAGAGTAAGAAATTCAGGCAAAAGTGGTGTTATGTGAGTTAGCAGCATCATCCAATCCTCTGGAAAACAAAACCTGTGGGCTTGAGGTATAGAAAAAAGGAAATAAAATAAAATAAAGCCGCGCTGGCACTACCACGCGGACATGAGCTATGTACATGGTAATGGAGGCGTCTCGCCGCCACCGCTGCCTCCCCCACCCCAGCGCTGCCAAGGGGCCACTGCGACTCTCGCACTGAGGGCGTCAGTGAACAGTGGTGCCTGGCAAGCCCTGTCCTGCAGCTTAACATGGGCCCCGTTGGCCACCCCGCTGCCAGCAGGGCCCCAGGCACCACAGGCGCTTTGGGGTGGCAGCCCCTGCTCATGCGGATGGAGCTGAGGCGGCTCTGTTGGGCCATGGTTGAGACAGCTCCGTCGGGCCACCGCCTGCCCGTTGACTTGGAGCACTTCAAACACCACTGCCCTCCCTCCAGGCCCCACATGGGCAGAGCTGGAGCTACTCCTGGCCGGAGCCACCCACGTGCCGCAGTCCTGCGAGGGGAACCTCGGCTCAGCCGCTGCTGCAGTGCCAAGGGCTGGCTGTGTGGAAACACTGTTAGAGACAGCCCTCCCAAACCTTCCTGTGGGACCGTCCCTCTGGCCACCTTTCCCGGCAGGTCCTCTCCTCTTCAAGTCACCATCCCTGGCCTGGTGTGCGCCTGGCTGCTGTGGCCAAGGTCCTGCTGCTGTCACGTCCTGTCCCATCATGGCGCTCACGGTAGCTGCATCTCCGGCAGGTCGGGCAGGCTGCAGGGCTGGCCCTGTGCATGGCGGCTTGGCTGCTGTGGGTGCACGAAGTAGCCCATGGGGCTCTGCTGCGACACATGAGGCGCCTGGAAAACACGCTGGTTCGGCCCCCCTGGCACCGACTCGGGACCTTGCATCTGCAGTGGGGACGGGAGACACGTCAGACCATTCATTCTGGCTGCGGGGCCCATGATGAAGAGCTCATCTCCAAGGATGAGGTCCCCATGGTTTCAGCTGCCCATCAAAGCTACAGGCTGCAGACATGCAGCCAGGGACACTGGTGTTACCAGCAGGACAAATGCTGCCCGGAGAGCCCAAAGGTGAAGCGAGATCTACCCATGCCGACAGACCTCTGTGGAGTTCAGCAAAAAACACCAGGGAGAGCTATAAGCACTACCTGGAAGTGCCACGCAGTGGGCATTTCTGTCAGACACTCAGTTGTACCTGAATTCTTTGGAAAAAATATGGCCTTGGATACTGAGCAAACGTGAAGAATGATGAGGATTTGGGTATGTTTAGATATAATGGGAACAGTAGGTGTATGAGAGTTGGCTAGGGCCAGGTAAGACTTTGTCAGATTTTGTCAGGTAAGATGGGTCAGATTTGGTCAGGGTCTAGGAAGTTCTCAAAAACCCAGTCTTGTGCATAATTATAAACCTGCTTCAAGTCCGATACCTGAAGGAAGAGACGATGCTGCTGAACCTGTTGCTGTGGCCACTGGTGGAGGTGAACTGGGGTGCTCGTCTGGTGGGAAGTGAAGGCGGTGTGTGGGATCATCAGCGACGGGGAGAAGATGGGCGACGGGGCTGGAGGTCGGACTGTGCTACTGGTAATCGGCTGCATCTGTATCGCGGTAGGCAAGATTTGCTGCTCTGGGACGAATCTGCCAAGAGAAGGGAAAGAATGGGAACAAAAGCTCCAAGCCACTCATGAATAGAAATGGCAAACACCCTGGTGTGAACAGAGTGATCCAACAACCTTCTGCAGTGCAATAAAAGCAGAGGCCGACAGGGAAGGCAGATGTTCAGTCTCCTGATGATAGACAAGTTCAAGAAACAAATCCATGAACAAACTCCACCCGGTGGCCCCTCGGGTCACCTGCCCCCTGGCAGCCCCACTGCTGCCTGGGAAGGGCCCGGCCCAGCTGGGTGCCTACCTCAGGCTCCTGTCCTGGCTGTACTCAGCCTGCTGCTGCCGGTCACTGGCTTCAGCCGGCACCACCGGGTTGTTGTAGAGGGACATTGAAATGCTCGTCTGTCCTGGCAGACCCGTCGTTTGCTGCGCTTGGCTTCCTCTTATTAGGTGCTGCTGCTGCACCTGGATGCACATACAGACACGGGTTTCTTTAAAGCTCCCTACTACGGCTCCTGCAACTACAGCTCCTTTAAAAATGCAGTTGTTGGTGAAAGGACAATTAACAGTAGAAAGTGCTCCCTGAACAGAGCGATAACACCGGTGCAGCTAGGGAAGCCAAACAAGCTGTCTGCCCTCTCGCCCACGCACAGCAGACCATGGGAATCCCAGCTGGGAAGGAGATGGTCTCTTGCTCAATCAGAGCAGAAGGGCTAGGGCATCTGAGGCATGAGGGAAAAGGGAGAAGCTCAAAGGCTGCAAAGCCAAAGCCCCAAGCAAAACTTCTAATGCTTCCCCACAAGAAGCAGTTTACAGTCTTGCTCAATTTTTGACATCTCATTTTTTTTTCCCCAAGGAGATGTGGCCATCTATGTACTGGACTTGGGTCTAGAGATGATAAACTTGTTTTTCAAAACTAACTTCCAGCCATAACCAGACAAAAGAAGAACTCCTTTAAAATTATGTAAAGATATAACTCTCACTGGTTATAAAAGATGCATTCTGGCATAACTGAAAAGGAAAATGAATCAGAAGACCAAACCATTCTCCTACACAATTCTACTGAAGTTAGGGGAAATGCATCCCAGTGGTCTGCTGTGATTTAATGGTTCTACGCTGTGAAGCGTTAATTTTTTTTACAATGGAACAACATCACTTGTTCAAGTTCCACTTGAAGCACATTTCTTAATCTCCTAAGAGACTAAAACATATGCACATGGGAGAAAAGAGGGACCACAGAGGGAGGTGCAGGTACAAAGTGCTACCTTTACACTAGGTGTACCACCAAATGAACAAGGTGGCCGTGTCCTACACTTAGCCTCAAGTGCCAACAACTATTCAAAAAGTCAGGAAACAAGCATGAAGATGAAGTGGTAGGTAGCAACCTGGGAGGAAGGGCCACCAGGTTCCCTGAGGAATTGGCGTGGGGACGGTAAGTGAGGGCCACAGTAGTGTTTGGTCCCAGTAAGGCCGTGCTGCTGCAACTTCTTGGCTGTGCTTTGCCTGGTTGCCCCAGGCTGCTGCTGCTGTGACGGCCTTCTTGGACTCTGGTGTGGCACGTTGTTAAAGACTAAGGGTATCGGTTGCTGCATCAACATCTTTAAGAAAAAAGAGACAGAGGAGTTAGTTTGCAACTATTTGCTCAACTGAGGAATGGCAAGCTCTGCTCAACGAGTAATGCTGCTAGCACGAAATGGAGTGTCACAGTAAAGTGAACCATGAATAACAGGGAATTTTGTGAGCGCAAATACTTATGCAGAGCCACTAGCGCTCCAGCCCCATTTTGCCTGTCACATTTATAGGAGTGGTGTGAAGGATCTGAGAATGCTACTATGGATCTGGGAATGGCACTAGGGATGCAGCAGGATTATTGAGCCATTAAACCTTGGAGCAGTTCCTGCAGAAGGGGCTTTTCATTAGTTTAGTCACTTCTTTAGGATTTTTTATTTTCCAAATCAGGAAAACTTCAATACTTGAACAGATCCTGATGCCTCCTCTCAAGAGGTACCTTTCCAGCTGCTTACACACCTGGGACTGTACTACCAACCTAGCTCATTTCTAAATGCTTTTGTTGCAGACAATTTCGTTACTGATCCAAGTGCTTGGAGGCAAAGCAAAGGGTCTGCGGGTACCCGGAGAGCACAGAGGGGACCCGCAGTGGCTGCGCACCTGCAGGTTGGAGTCCTGCACTAGCTGGAGTTGCTCCTTGATGACGTGCAGCTCCTCTTGCTGCGTCTTGATGTCAGCTTGCAGTATGCGAGTCCTCTCTTCCAGCTGCTCTTTCAGCTGGTGCATCATCCCCAGCTGTGCAGGGAAGTGGTACACTGGCTGCAGAGAAGACAGAAAGGTCACCAGCGGGACCAGCGCTGCTGCTCATAGTCATCACGGTGCTGGCTTCAGAAAAATGACAGTGCCTGAGGTGGGCAAGTGACTTTCTGAAACATTGTTATCCAAGAAACAGCTTTTGACATAGAAAAGATGGTGCTGGCAAAAAAAAAAAGACGTGTATTGCTCATTTAACCCAAAGTGCCTCCATATTACCAGAAGAGCAGCACAACAGTGGCTCACACAGTGTGGTTTGCTGCTGATGTCCTTCTGCTGCACTGCTGCTTAGATGTTTTTCTCAGTTGTTCCTGGGAGTCACCTTGTCCTCATGCAATGAATTTGTTGGCAAGGGCAGCCACAGAATATTGCTCCCTCGCTGGCACGTGGAGAGGTACGAAGGATGGAGAGAGCATTCTCCCCAAGAGAATGGTGCTGGCTGGTGCACCAAGAGGCACCAAGAGGACAAAATTATCAGCATACGTGTAAGCTGCTCTTCCCGGGAGCTCTCATGGGAGCTTTCTAGAGACAAGCTTCTCACCTGAATTTTTGCTAACTTGTGGGACTAAAGGGACACCCAAGTGACCTGTTCCAATGGGTGTGCTGCACTACTCTCATGGCCAGAATAGCCATGCACAACCAGCACAAGCCTCTCCAACCCCCATCTAGCAATGAGATGAAGTGCAGCCCACTGGAGCCACTAAGTCTGCCAGCAGACTGGCTGCACGAGTGCATTTAACACAAATAAAACACGTACCATCACAGCTTGCTGAGAGGGAACTGCCAACTGAGCCACAGGATGCTGACTGAGGTGGTCAACAGCGGCTTGAGGAGTTGCTATGGCCTAGAAATGAAAACTTGCCTTATTTTAGGTCCACAGCATCTTTATGGTACAGTGCTGGAAGACCTGCTCACTGGTGTTCTATTGACTCATATTAGTCATGCAAACTTCCCTGAAGAACTAGTGCAATTAGAAAGCACATGGAGGTTTGAGGATGCGTCTAAAGGGAGAATTTAACTTCCAGCATGCCTGCCTCTAATTCAAGCCTGAATGTCATTTGAATGTCTTTTTGCTGAGATTCTTTTCACATGTGCAAACCTGAGAAAACTGGGCTTGTGGCATGAGAAAGACCGTGGCCTGGAGGAGTTACTGACTCCGGGAGGACACAGTGCAGCCATGCAGCCTCTGTCCAAGCCCTCCACCAGCGCCAAGAGCAGGCAGTTCCTTCACAGCCCTGGGAAACACCAGTGACCCTCAGGGCACAGCTGGAGAAGGGATCTGACCTTTCTGAGGGCTCTGCAGAGGGGGTGATGTAGCTCAGTGCTGTGGAGACGCGTTTGACAGTTCGTTTCCATCACAGAGGCTCACAGGGCTGCCTACCTGGGTGCCTCCGCTTGCTGCCAGTCGCAAGGCTGCCTTCTCCGACTGACCCATTGGCACGGAGGGCCTGGTGGGAGTGCTGGTGTCTGTGTGTCGCATTGACGATGTGGCTGGAGAAAAGCAGGTTTACTGTGACAAGGCAGCAATCAGAAGACACCAAACCCATGTCCGTCTCCCCGGCTATGCCTGAATCCTGCATATGCAGCTGGCTCACAGCAAAGAGCTCAGAAAGCAATGGGAAACCCCCCCAGCCCAATTCCCGAGACTTCTCGGCCTGCGCCCCGCTGCCGCGTGCCGCCCTCGCGCCCCGGCTCGCGCGGCCGCCTACATGCGGAGTCGGAGAGCGCCGTGTGCGAGGAGCGCCGGGAGCTGTGCGACGAGAGCGACACCCCTTCGCGGCTCGCCTCCTGGCTGCTGCCGCACTGCCGCACGTCCAGGTAGCTGCCGTGGCTCTGCGGGGACGAAGCAAAGCGGCCGCGCCGTGAGGACGGGACAGGGCACCACCAAAGGGGGCCTCCTGCCTCATTCCTCAATCTGACTGCTTGTTTTCGGCGGGGGGAAAAGCTAAGATTGGGTTCTTGGAGGGCCAGGGAATTTCTTCAGGGATGTCATGGTTTGTCGCCCATGGCATCACCCTCCACATGCCTCCCTAGGAGCGCTCTGGCTTCCCCTTCCCCTCCAGAAGATGAAGCAATTGCTCCCCCTGCCTCTCCTCCAGATTCCCACACCCACACCAGTAGATGCAGCTTAATATGTGCAGAAAACTGTCTATCATCTCAGCTATCGAGTGAGGAGGGAAAGAAGGCACAAAGCAACTCTACTGCGATGAGGGAGAAGAACCTCTTCCAAATGGTCTTTGCTCGAGGGCGGAAAGGTCTATGGGACAGCTTCCCTGGTCTTCCCCCCCGAAGGGTTTTGGTAAAATAATATCTGAAGAGCAATGAGGTTAATGCAATAATATTTACACAGTAATCCACTTAAAATCACTTTGATTACTGGTCTTATTTGTAAACTATTGTGAAGAAGAACTTCAGTGTCATTGAAATGGCCCTGTTAACTGGGCAGGTGTGTTGGGATGTCAGACTGATTTAAGCCATGGCAATTATTGCTCTCATCACAATCTTACACTGGATGGGATCCTGCCCAACAGTGGAAATAGAATGGGAGTCTGGAATATGAATCAATGCATCATTTACTCTTCCCTGATCCAATCACCACCCAAGAGGCCGCGTTAACAAGAGAAGGCCGCGCGCCCTGAGGTGCTGCTGTGCTCTCAGAGTGCTGCAGCTAAGGAATGATGATACAGCCATCAGCTTACACTTCAGCTCCAGCTTTATTATTCTCCTCCTGAATGGAGTTCATTTCAGTAATCATTTGAGCAAAGGTGGATTTGGAAAGGCAGACTAGCAGCAATGCCGCTTCTGAATTTGCAATTTTGTGCCCAAAAATGGGATAGTTTAGAACCATGCAGCATTCAAAAAATGTCTTTGTTGGAGTCATAATGCAACAGATGACTTGGAGAGAGAGGGGAATAAAGGAGAAGAGGGAGGAAGAACAGATATTTTCCTAAGATTAACATGCAATGATTCTGTGTGTGTTAAAAGCCTGTATTTATTTAACTGAGAAGGCATATGGTACCTTTAAAGAGGAGGATGCCAGTTCAATCGATGACTCTTCAAGGCCAAGATCTCGCCTTCTTTCAGCTCGGACTTCTGCATAACTAAAACAAATTTATATATATATTTATCTATATGTCTAATTCTTCCGTGACAGGTCTAATTTGTCTGTGCAAACATAGGCACCAGATATTTACTGCATGGTAACCACCCTGACAAAGAGGCCCCCCGAAGAGCTTCAAGCTGGAGTCAGTGGCTTTGCACAGCTCACACACACATAGTCACATACACAGTGCTTAGAGAAACGTCATCTTACAGCTTTACGATCCATGAATAAATACAAGTGCTGACCATCCATAGACTAGAAACACCAGCGCAGTGTCACACTCTTACTCTGTTCTAGTAGGACTATAGGGTCTATATATAGGGTCTATGCAAGTGATTGCAATATTAATTTCAAGCACAAATGTCCATCACACATTTTGGCCCTGGATGCTTTAAGGCAAGACTAAGCTAAAAGCAAAGTGCACTTGGTCTTTGAAGACAAAATAGGTATCTTCATCCTCCCTAACATTTTCTTAATGAAGAAGCTTCCCAATTTCTGCAATCAGGTAGAAAAAAAAATGATCCTACAGCTTCTTTGCAGGTAAATTGCTATAGTAAATGTACGTTCATTTTCTAGCCTGCCAGTGATCAAGAATCAATATTGTTTTGCATGTTTTTTTTGCATGGAGCTCAGCAAGACCCATGGCAACACCAAGGAAGGCCAAGCAGCAGCTGCATGTGACACCAGGGTTTGCAAGAGACAGACCCCCTTGCTTGGATAGAGGACCCTGTTTCCAGGGGGAGCAGAATTAAGCCAGAATTAAGTTTGCTGAAATATTAATGAGTCCTTGTGGGGGGCAATGGGACCTGCTGAGCTCTAACTCAACCCAGTGTATGATTGAATCCTCCACAGTTCACTTTTTAAGGATGAAGTTATATTACCTTGTCTGCATCAATAACACATCTAAACCTTCAGAGACAGAACTATATTTCAAAGTCTATTTAAGATTGTACCACTAGATAGAGTGGTATATCTAAGAGGTACTGGAAGAGAGAGAAGAAACAAGTTCATGCACAGTAAATTTAGAGCTTAAAGTGCAGCTGAATTCCCTGAAGGGAGGTAGAAGCAATACGGTTCAAAAGCAATCTCTCTATAAAACATTTGCTTAAAATAGCATGTCGGATAGTTTATACCAACACACACAATTCTAACCACTTAGACCTGTTTATTGGGGAAAGAAGATCTCAGTCTGCATTTGAGAATATCAAAACTAATCCCAGTCTATTAGTGCTTTGTGCTTGCAAGGAAGGAGGGGGAGCAGAAAAAAAAAAATACGAAATTATTTCTACCAGTAAAGAAAGAAGCACCAATGAAGGCATCTACTCAGGTAGAGGACCAAACTGGTGTGTTGCTACCTCTTCAAGCTTTCTAGTAATTAAATTCTCGCCATTAACGCCCTGAGCTCTCAGTGGTGATCACCTAGATCCCAAGCCACAAGGCACCAACCTTCCTTCCCGCTGAACCCGCAGTTTTGTTCTCTGAGCACAAAACAGCTTCCCACTAGGGGGGGATCATGGGCTAAATTTTACATTACGAATATGGATACCAGCACCGCAGCTGACATCCAGTCATAAATATGTAAAGCTCTGATCAAAAGGTTTTGTGCGAGATGTATGATCCCATTTACACTCATAAAGCTGTCTGATTCTTAATAGCTTTAATCCTTCATGTGGCCATGTCATGGCTAGCGACAGAAGTAGAATGTAACGTACAGAGATGTGGCCAACTGTGGCTTCTAGCTTTTAGTCCAGTTGCCAAAAAATAGTAATTAAAATAAATTATATTTATAAATTATATTTTTGTTTCCAAGTTCCCTAATAGTTTCCTATAGTTATATGCATCATCTTAATGCATCAAGACACACAGCATATATTTGGCTACCACAAAACAGGGCTGAAACCAAGTGGCAGGGCAGGGTGGGGGTTCTCCTACCTAACCACGAGGTGGGTGCACACGATGAACTCGGGCTTGGAGTTCCACTGGTGGTAGGTGATGTAGTAGTGCGTCTGCAGCCAGATCCACTGCTGCCCTTTGGTCAGGAACCTGTAGTAGCAGGACTTGCCTTTTCCAAACTGCATCACTGAAAAACGAAAAGAAAGGAATTGATAGCAAAAAAGAAGGAGGGAAAAAAAAAAAGAATTGATTGATAAAACACCCTTTTCCTCCTCTTGCAGGCTGACACTGTACCAAAACTGCTTTTGCTGCTTCATATACACGATACACACACATGGCGATGTACCGGGTTGTTATTTGGATTCTTTTTTTTTTTTTTCCTTAGTATTTTGAGAGCCAATTACTGGCAAAAGCAGGCACTGAGCTTCTCTGAAAAGAATAAAAGACATAAATTAAAACAGGTATTGGCCTTTCACAAGTACACGAGAATGCCTTTCAGACACACGAGGTCAGGATCCTAATTACGGCACAAAAAAATGCAACAGTGGAGTCCAGCAGTTTATCTGCTTAGACCTAAGCTGTTGGGGACAGGTTTTCTTCTGTGAGATAGCCTAAATGCAACAAACCTGGTATGTATATCAGGCTATGTCCAGAAAAATCACAGGTGATGTAGTATAACAGGACCATAATGAGGGAACAACATTAATTGACCACATTAATTGCTTCCAGACTGCTGGGAGTACCTTATAAAACATTCTCATGTAAAATACCCATAATTAATGCAAATAAAATACCCGTAATTAATGCAGAGTGAAATATAAGCGTGGTTTAAGCAAACCCATTTCACTTCACTACGGGCAAGGTGCCTGCCCACAGCAGTGAGCCTGCAAATGGGAACTTGTCGAGCCATAAGTATTTTTACATGCCTGCTCATCTCTACACTGTTAAGCAGCAGAACCAACTCCTTTAGCAATTCCCATTAGCAGGGATGGACTTTTGATGAAGCATTTAGAGAAGGTCTTTTGGTTAACAAGTTAAGCTGGGAACTGTTCAATCCCTAGCCCTGTCAGCGATTTCCCAAGCCATCTCCTATGAGTCACTTTGCCAGTATCTCACTTTGCCCACCTACATAGCAAGATTAAAAGGTCCTTTACTGAAGGTGTGTTGTGCAAATGTATTTTTAATGTCCAAGAGGGGATCTGTGGCTAACAGAGATGTGGAATGTACACCACTAACCAGAGGGAGTCCCTGTGCAACGATCAGACTCCACTCTCACATAATGCAGTTAATAAACACTGAATTGCAGGCATGTATTAACAAAATCATTTTAGCTGCTTAAGTATCTCATTTCTGCCTGCATGGCTTTTTGAAGCAAGTAGCACTAAAGTAGTGCTATAGTTTGAGAGCAATTAAAAATATTCCTTTAATATTCCCATCTCTGTGCTTGCTGCACTTGACATAACTTGTGTCTAGCCACTTCCACAGCTGCTTCTGTGTAAGCAGCCAGGCAAACCGCTTCCCCTGCTCTTTGTTTTATGCACAGTGTTTCGTCTTTATTAGTGCAGAAAAGGAGAGGGGAAGGAGGAATGGAGAAATTTGAGACTCTCTTCGGAGTAGAAGTCATCTTTTCCACTCTCTGTTGCATCCTATAGGATTTGATCTGCATGGTGGGTAAGGGGTAGAGCTGGGGGCGAATGGCAATTCATAGCCAGAGTTGCCCAAGCCTCGTGGCTCTGTGCTGAGCAGTCTGCAGAGTTTGATGGTGTCCCTGCATCACGCTGCTCTACATCTCAGAGGAATTAGAGCATCCCATTTTCCCCACTCTTGTGTTCTTGTTTCCTTTTGACAAAGCACTTTCCTCTCAAGCAGAGAGTAGATAGACCGACGGCAAGTTTGCCCAACAGGAAACCTATAAGCAATACTTCTTGGCAAGACGTCTGATTACCTAGATGCATTTTACAAAGTGCCTAGTTACTTTTCACTGCACCTCTTGGCAATGCAAAGCAGCTGGAGGACAGATGTAATTCTGGTTCAATACCTTATTCTGAAGAGCATGAGGCAAATGGAAAAATACAGTCCTAAGGGTAAAGCATCTCACATGTTCATCTCATAGGAAAACCGCACGGGTTATTAGACCATGTTTCCTGTCACCTCTTGCCCTTCCTTATATCACCTCGAGCCTTCAGTGGGACATGGTGTTGCCGCAGTGTGCTATGCTGCTGCAGTAGTGAGGCTAAGCTCTCCCCTGGACCTGATTCCACACAGGCTTTTGTAGGCCCACATTTCACCCCACACAGGGTTCACGAAGAGTCTCTTGTGTTCACACATCAGGTCAGGAACCTCCAGAACTGGACAAAACTATCTTCAGAAAGATGCAATGCCGAGACAAATCTCACCTGGGCTGAAAGCTCACAGACTTTTCTTCCCCAACAGACATTCCCAGGGGAAGGAAAGTCCCCATTTGCAGCAGTCAAGCCAATGTGGTCCTGGCTGCACCCAATCTGCTCCTGTGTGGAGTGTTCTAGAGTGAATGTTCAAGGTGTCCAGGGTGCCTGTGCTCTCTGGGGCTGCCCCCAAGCTTCCCGCTTCAGGCAATGGGGAGCTGGCGGCCGTTTTTACTCTTCAGGCAAAGCTACTTCAAGATCGATAGAGAATAAGCTCCTGTACCCCACAAGAAGTCTGTTATCAGCATGTCTGTATAACGGATCTGAATTTCCAGAACCATTTTACTAACCACAAGTGAAGTTTACAGCACCTAATTGCACAGATAAGCAATCCGGATGCTTCCTTCAGGGTATATTTCAGTGAGCTAAGCCTGGTGGCTAGCTCCAGAGCCAGCGGGAACGGAATGTCCCCAGAAACTGTGGCAACCACCAAAATCCCAGGGAAAGGGGCTGCTCGCATAAGCTGGGGTAGAGAGCAGAAAGTTCTGACTGCCCATTCATTAATCTAAACCAACTTGCAGCCATCTGTGTTCAAACAGGACACCTGCCTAATTGGGAAACCTGCATAAGCAGTTCCTGATCTGCGTGAATTCCACAGGGATTCAACTTCCTGGTGAAGCATCAGCTGTAATAACTTTTTACAGGAAGATAGAATTCCCTTTCGCCTCAGAAAAGGAAGCCTGTTGGGATGATGGTAAAAGGTTTTGCACAAGTGAAAGCTGAGACCGAAGTCAGGCAGGCTGCAGAGGGAGAGGAACTCACAGTGTTCATGGCACTTAGCAAGAAGCTCCAGGTCATCTGCGTGGTAGTAGTCATACCCTGACGTTCCCAGGACCTCAAAGGGAAGGTATCCTATGATAGGTGGAGCCCTAGAAGGGAAGCGAAGAGCAGGTAGTAAACACAAAACCTGATTCTATGACCTCATGGTAGACAGTCTGCAACACTGACAATCAAACAATCTCCTACAGCTACTTGGCAGGGAAACTGCATAGTGACCTTTCCATACACACGCAAAAAGCAACATGGAGATGTAAAAAAATGAGCAAATGAAAAGGTGTCTGTTTATTATTTCATAGCCTATTCATTATGTGGGTGTAGAGAAAGGCATGTGCGTATGCAAGTGACTCAAGTCATTAAGCATGCTTGTTAGACATGTTGCCCGAGAAATGCTGTGGATGTTCGTGCGCATATTAAACTGGAGTAAAGTTAGCCAGTATGTTGGAAGCAAATGTCATCTAGGTGGTAAACGTAAAAAAAAAAAAAAGGATAAGTGGGAAGCCACAGTGTGTGTCAGGACCTGCTTAGGGAAAAGAGAAAGTAATCGTTCCCATGGAAAAGTTTGGGAAGCCCAAACCTGCAAAAATGCTTCTAGGTTGGCAGTGAGGAGGAGAATAGGTATGGGGCAAATTTTAAGTGGTGTTACTTCTCTGGCAGGTAAAGAAGGAACTTAGGAAGTATGGAGATGTGAGGCTGTAAATGACTTCTCTACTATCTACTCTATGTCTATGATTCTGCTATCAAGTCTAGATTGAAGCAAAATATAAAAAGTTTTTAAACTGCTGTCCCAACAACACTGAGCTCTACACAGTCTGTTTGGGAGCCTACTTGCTTGGAATTAGGAAATAGCACTGAAAGGTGAGGCCAACGACATGATGTTTACATCTACTTCCTATTTCAGCAAGCCACCTTCCATCCCCATGCACACAAGTGTGCTCCTGTTTGCATCAATTAAAGCACCACGTGTGTCTGTGAGGCAGGATTTGACCATGCTGTGCTAATTCGGCATTTTGCTCCACCTACTTGTTTTTGGCTGCTAGATGTGCTGATTGCATGAGGATAATCCGCCAAGTTCAGTGAGGCACTCAGGAATAAAGTCGTCAGTGTATTACTGAAATAGTTAATGTTTCCAACCTGGGACAGTTTGAAGGTGTCACAGCCTACTAAACATGCCTTTTACACTGCCTTTCTTCCTCTTGTGTGTCAAGCAATCCTCTTAAGGAGCGTGAATGCCATAACATGGCTGAGAATGTATGCAAAAATTATTTAAGTGTAAGTACATTTGGGTTGGAATGGATTGACCCCGAGACCTTTGGGGTCCTACTGCCTGGGCCAAGGAACCGAGCCATAAATCTGTACTCTTGGAGTCTGAGCAATTTCCTAAAACTCACCCAATATGATGCCTTATCTGCATCCTCAAAGCTCTTGAAAGAGGGAGCACTTAGTACACGGTGGTCCCTACCACAATACAGTCTTATTTATTCAAATAGCTTTGTACAGAGCACTGTGTTCCTTTCCTTCATGTGACCCAAATTTCTGTTAATGATGATAAAATGTGTATTTTTGAGAGAGTCTTTCCATCTCTCTCTTTAGTCAAATGTGCCAATGTCTCTTGGGTCTTTAATAACATGTTTATTTTCATGACAATGATGTCTTTCAGATGCACAGCAGATCAACATGATCACAAAAGTACCATGCTTTCACAATTTTCACCAAGACTTTCTAAAATAGAATGTAACCACAAAATGCTTCCAATCTGTCATTTGACAAGGACATGGTTTACTTGTGCAGCAGTCTGAAAGTGTAGTTAGGCTTCCAGCCTGCAACAGGCTGTGCAAATGGGACTGCATGGTCTTCTCAGAGCTTCTTGACCGTGCGTTCGGTGACAGTGTCAAAGGCTGGAAGGATGGGACTTTAAACCAACAACCTCCCAGCACAAGAACTGCAGGATGACACCTTGCAGTATTTAACTGCATGAAGGGAAAATGGGGAGAGGACCCCAGGACAGAACAGAAACAGAGCATTATCAAAGCCCACAGGTTTTCTTCCTTTACTGCCTATATGCAGATTCAGATGCAGATTTTTTTTCCAGTTTTCTAATGTTTATCCAGCTATGTAGAGTGCTTTCTGCATCATTTATTATCATTCCACTTTATCTTATCGTCATATATATTAGAGTAACTGTTGAAGGCCGGGTGCCTGCCAATCAAAGCTGGGCACCCACTGCTCCTCTGCCTGCACCCCTCTCTGCATCAGGCCACGCAAGTGTTGTAAATAAACAAGAAACAGCAAAATATTCAACAACATTTCACAGTGTGCTAGAGATCCTGAGGCCTGTACTGGATAAAGGTCTGAATGAGTGATTAAATGAGACAACCCACATGATTCTTTGCTCATTCCTGGGTCTGTGCTCACCGCTTGCATCCGGTGCTGTCACAAACTCTGGCTCAGCATCTATATTAACTTAATTTACTCTCGGTAACAGTGGTTTCCTCACCGGGGATATGAGAGGGGCTGGAGCGGCTGCAAGCGCCCAGCAGCGAAGAGACTCCTCTCTGAGTCATAACCCAAATCCATCAAAAGATTCTTTGATACGTCTTAGCAAAGCTCTTGCCTGCCTGATTCACAGGAGCTGCTGGGGACACAGCCCTTTAGAAAACCAGCTCGCTTAATTAGATAGAGAAATGAGCGATTGAGGAATCTAACTTTAATCACTTGCTTCTGAAAATGTGCGTTATTGGATAGTCCAATTAAAGGAGAGCAAAGTTACTCCAACAAGATCTAGATGACACGAATAATATGGAGACTATCCCAAACCACACAGCACTAACTGTAAGGTTATCAAATAGACAATTCTACATTTCAAGATGTGATACATGGAAAATATATCTTGCCTAACACATGAATGCAAGTTTTATTTATATTTTTTCTTTCTTTCTTGTATTCAAAGTGCTTTTTCCCTCACAAAAAGGCTTATTTTGTATTCTTCCTTTTCTAGTGATGGCTACCGTTGCAGGGCTTATAAAGACAAATGCAAACAAACTCCGTAAAGACAAATGCTGCAGGATAACGACGAGAAGGATATGATTTTGTGTTGTGGTCATGCATAAATGCCAAATACACAGAAGCAAAAGAGAAACAAAAACCTCCAGCTGCTTCTGAAAACAAGAATTCTGCACCTACCAAGTCAATAAACTGATTCCAGTCTGTCTCATTCCCAAAGTCCTAACACAGCCTCTCATACTCTATTTAGTCAAAAAGCAATCTATAATCAAACCATCTATTCCTCTGCATTTTCATTTTTTTTAATGCATTCCAGCATTTCTCAAGATGCAAATCAGAAGTTTATTGATAGAGTGAAAAAATTAAAAAGTCTCGAAACGTTGGAAAACAGATCAGATAAACCAATAGAGAGAACAGGACACAAAATGCTTAGTTTCAGTAATTTAATATCTCAGTGAAATTGGACATTTTTCTAGCCATTTTCCCTTCACTTTACATGGCTTCTCAGTTGCCTAAACCATGAAAGAGGGCAAAGTCTTTCAGGACGCCTGATAAGTAAGTTCAAAGTATTATTAGTTAAGTAGTCTAATTTAATTAGAGCTATTCCACAGGGGAAGTCAGACAATAGCTATACAAGGTTTTCTCTTTTTAAACTACGCTTTATTCTCTATTGACAAATCTCTTACCTGTGGTCCAAGAATAGAAACTTCCATTCCAAACTATGCCTTGATGTAAATTCTTCACATGGCTCTTCAACATTGCAGAGCTCCTGCAAAACAGTCGACACATTCAGATACTTAGTTCTGTGAAATGACAAAAGGAACCCTCTGTCAAGATAAAGAATGCATCATCTTAGTATAGCAAACCCCAGCAAAGAAAGAGATTTAAAAACACCCATTTTTTTTCTTTTATTGAATACGCAGGTCTTGTTTTATACATGCATGAACTTATGAAAGGTGCCTAAATAATTTACCCTGGGATGAGTCACTGTTAGAACTAGGATAAAAAGCCCAAGGGCCTCATTTTGCAGTCTGCAGGCAAAATTTCCCCTGATTGTTTTTTTCTTAATATTGGCAACTGAAGACAGATGCCAGCAGCAGGTTCCAGCTTCAAACCAAGCTCGCTATTGCTCTGTCAAGCAAGAAGCATCTACAGTTGTTATCACTGTTGCTATTGCACTGTGCCGCAGGACACTTAATGAGCAGAAAAAAAGAGTCCATGAAATACGATGTTCAAGGCTTAAAGTTACGAGTGGCTTTCTTACACAATGTGTTTCTTTAGTGGCTGCAACTTTTCAGGCAGTTTAGCTAGTCGCCTTTATCGGCACTGCCTGAGCTGGAGGCTGTGAAACGTCCTGTCCCCAATCAGCTCTTCTCAAACGCAATTCCTATTTTGCCTCATTCCGAAATACGCTCAAACGCAGCAGTGTCCTCACTCATTTACAAATCCTCAGCACAAACAGTTCACAGTGCCAAGTATCCTCTTTGAGAGGCTCCTGCAACACAGCTTGTCCTGTAACAGCTGAGGCCATTGCTCATGGTAAAAGTACCAGGCTCTTCAGCTGAATGCTGATTTCCAGACTAAAAGGGAAAATGCAGTCTGAGAGCTCTCACCTTTAAGAACTGTGGTGTGACGAGACGAACAGTTGCTACGAGGCAAATCTGCTCCTCCGTGGCTGACCTGAAAGCTCTTGCAATAGCTGACTCAAAGCCATTACAGGAGGGTGTAGGCACTAGACACAACCAGATATGTTTATTTAAATGGAAGAAGAAGACGTTTCTTTGCATGTTAAGACAGGTAGAATGACTGATGACAGCCAAGCAATGAATTCTTTGACCCACAGCGTTATGCCACCCTGGTACACACTGATGTTAATCAAAGCACAAACCTTTAGGCTCATAGTTACCCATTTGTGACCACCCTGGCTTGTGGGAAAGCTCTATGAGACAGCTCTCATCAGCTAGAACATACACCTCCAGCCCCCTTGCTGTGGTGCCTGCAAGCAGGCTGCAGACTGCGATGCAGACGCTGATATTCAGCTGACTTTTAGGCTTTGCAATATTTTTGCTATTTTGCTGTCTACTTTTTGCAAGTGTCCTATTAAAATAACGGATTGAGGAACAAGAAGATATAGCAAGAGCTGATACCACTTTTCTGCCCTGAACATTCTTCTCAATACAAAATAGGACAGTTTACACTGCATGTTAGCAGGTGTGAGGTTAAAGCAAGGAAATACCACCTTTTTGCAGTCCAACATTTGCAAGATTCAAGATTTCCCAGGTTTCTCATAGTATTTCATTTTTAAGAAGTGCCATTTCATTGCCACAGGTGAAAGACCATATTTAATTTCACTGGCTGTTTCAATAAATAGACTGCTTGAAAATTGTCAGTGTCTCAAATGTAGAGTTGGTCCTGCATCACTTCTTTAAGCAGAGCACCCGCAGCATCTCCAGCACTTCTATATGAAAAACATCCCTAACATATCTGTGGCACATTCCATTCCTCCTGATTAGGGGTCATTTTCAGAAGAAACAAGGACATTCTGTGGCTACACATAAAGATATGATTTAAAGGAGAGAGGCAAAATAGGCTGGAGTGGTAACTTACCATGAGTAAAATATTTAAAATCCACTACAAATTTCACATATTCATATGTCAAGGGTTCATTTGGATCTAAGCTGCCTCTTGCTAAATGACAGCAAAACTCTATTTGTTTTTCTGCTGAAATGAGAGAAAGAGAGGGAGACGCACACAAAGTTACTACAAGCCGGCACTTTATCACACTCAACATATCTAATCTCTGCCGGGGGGGTTATACCAACACTGTCACTGTGGCATCTAAGCACATTCTGTGGGGATGTTCTTGATAACCCTAAGTACATATGCAACACTAGGATAAATAATCACCTGGTTTTGCGTAAGGAAGTGTAGTCTCACCCCTTTCCCATGGCTTTACAGTTACCCACTGCACTGTCCTGGAGCCCTGGCCATGCTGTCACCAGCAGCATTTGCCCCTGCCTCCAGTGTGGGCAGGATTTCATGCAAAGCCTTGAAGTGACACTGAAATGCTCTGCTCTGGCAGTGCTCAGTAGGACCCTGAGCGAAAGAGCACCAGAGACCTGAAGCCCCTCCATTAGCTGCGGCGGGTGAGCACTGTGTAGACTCCCCTTGGGAGCTGTTTGCTTTTGGCAAATTTCCCTGATAGACAGAGGAGAGCAGAGCTTACCGTTCAGAAAATCAGCTGCAACAGGGTCTGTCATGAGCACGTGTGGAGAAAGGAGCTTGTACACCTCACTCTGCTCCCGCTCAGGCAGGAAGTTTAATATATTTTGGTCCACCAAATCTGACTGATACAAAAGATTGCTTTGTCATGTTCAGCAGTACGACTTTCCACAGCCACACGTGCTTTCAGCACACAGCAGAACACAAATGAGGCCCATTTAGCACAGATGCTTAACACAAGAAAGTGATGCTTCAGAAACAGAACTCCCTTTGAGGTGACATATGGAATAAGGCTCAGGGAGACAGAATTGGCTTCTAATTCTCGCACTGTCACAGCCCTGAAGAGGCTCACATCACAGTTCCAGAGGCCCACATCACCAGACAGCAAACATTACACAGTATTAAATCCTTTAATTTGGATTATTGCTTCTTTGACTGGACAAAACCAAGTCCTATCTTTGCAATAGCAGGGCTGTGCTAAAGCAGGAGAAAGATTCCCCAACATACTGTGTGGTCAGAACTTACCGGTAAGTGTCCAAGCAGAGACGAGACACTGTCAGATACATATATAATAATCCCATCAGTGGTAAGAGCAATGAGAAAGCCATCTAATGCCTAATGAAAAAAAGGCAGGCCAAAAGAAAAAAATCAGAAGAATTATACTTGGGAAGAACTTAGAATACAATACGGTAGGCTACAGTATGCCTACAACTGGCATAGATCTATTGTGGTAACAATGGCTCAAAATGGAAAAATAAAAATGACACATGATGTCTAATTCAACATTCTTTTTATATTTTTATTTTCTCATTAATATTAAATTGACTTGCAGCTTGCATCCAGTATTTATTTAACATGAAGCAAGATACCAGTTGCTAAATTTTCTACACCCACACAATTCTGGTGACTTCAGTCATTTCATTATATGTTTGAATTACACAATAGTTAACTAATTCAGTGCGTATGGAGGTGCTAGATATCATCATGGCAAACCCAGCATGACGGAGTGATGGATGGACAGATGGATGGATGAATGGATGGAAAAGTAGTAACAGACAAATTGCACAATGCTGTATTTTTAGCAATTTGTGACTATCATGAGTCAGAGTCAAAGCATTATTTTGTTTAAAGCATGCATTTGCTAGATAGGTGATACAATTTAATTTTTTTAAAAAAATTATTTCTTATTCTTAATAGTATCTGGCCTGGATTTGAGGTTCTCTATCCCTTTTAGGTCACTAAACATGTATTTTTCTTTGGATGTTTTTCCTGTTCCTTACAACAGCTTCTGGTACCACTGATCCAGCCTATTTCTATTCTTCTGTAATGACTATGAGGATCTGGGATATTTAATTTCTGGTCAGCACAGCCCGTGCAGCAGCTCTTCTGGATTCACCCTGAGGGTGCTCTGCAGCTTAGTCTATAGGGAGCTGAAGATGCTGATCAGAGGTAGCGCTCACCATCTTCCCCAACAGCCCCCTCAGCGTTGTGCTCTGCCTTAGCTGAAATTAAACTTTCTCAGAACAGATGAGCTTTTGACTTTAAGTAAACCGGTCCACTGTCTAATATAGTCCAGCAAACTGACATTATTAAAGGATTGTCTCCCATCAGCTTCTCGGGGACGGGGGGGATTTGTTTTGATTGAGCTGGAACAAACCAGCTTGTTTGGTGAGAGAAATTCCCAGAAAGACTGAACAGACTTTTCCAGGGAGGTGACTCAAGACATCCTGATGAAAAGGAACAACTAAGACAGTGCAGCACCTCCCAGCTCAGCCCAGCATCCACCCTTCTTCTGGTGGGGCAAAGAGCCTACACAGGCAGGGAGCTCCCAGGCAGAGAAGCAGGAGGCACAAAACCCAAGCGGTATCTCTAAGAATGGCTTAGGAAAATGCAGGCTCTTCCATGAAGCACAGGGATGTTTTTGGATCAGCCAAGTGTTTTTCTAGGTGAGAGCATCAGAGCTGTTCTGCTGAACGCATGTGAAAGCAGTGCAAGTAAGAGATGCTAATGGGATGTGGGAGGCAGAGAGCTGCTCTGTTTTTTTTCAGGTCCTTTCAAGTTTTTGCTAATGCTACCAGTTTTAGTGGCTGTTCTGAGAAGGGTAGTTCTGTTTTTCCTCTCTCATCAGGCCAAATCTGGGCCAAATTGGTCTTCAATCCTAAATGAAAAGCTATTTATCTTTACAGGGGCTATTTACCATCTTTTTAACTCTATGTCTGCAAAACATTCAGCACAACAGTGCTCTCAATCAGCTTTGGATTATGTGCACCAGCACTGTAGAAATTGTTAACACTGGGACCTACAGGTGAAAGCAGCTGTATCTCTGAACTACTCCACTGAACTGATTAGTTCCCACTAATCTATGCAGCTTTTATTTCTTCTTACCTCTAACATCAACTGGGTGAACTCCTCGTTGCTAAGAAATGAAGGCTTCCAGTCTTGTCTAATCTCACAGGCTTCTGTCTGTGCTGTGATTTCTTAAAGAGAAAACATCAAAAAAGCAACATGACTCATGTTCGTTGGAGATTTTTTCGTTTTCAAGTAACGAGACGTCTTTAAGAGGCTTTCAGAAGAATCATCCTGAGATCATTCAAAGCCTGCCTATACACAAGAGTCATTTGCCACGCCATCATGATACAAATGCCACTAGAAATCAAGAGACCAAAAAAGGACAGATTTTGGGTGGGCTGAAGAAATCCTTCAAAAATGCAGGTTAATGGGCTAATTTCTGAGTAAGCTCAGCAGAGCCACTGAGGGTACTGTAGGCTCCCCACTGACAGCAGGAAGGGTCCTCCGCTCTGCCACTTCGGGAGGACTCGCATGGGGACACAGGCAGCAGGACAGGCTGCCTTCTGCCATCTCCTAGACCTGGGAAGGGAGCAGAGAAACACCCTTCTCCTTGTATTTGTGATGCACGGTGTCCCTCTGCTCTTCGCTCTCATGGCCTGTGTGAGTGTGTGCAGCCCATGGCAGGGGACCTACGAGGCACCTGGTGCTCCTCTCTGTTAGTCCAACAGGGCAGCAGGGAAGTGGCACTTGGGGACTGGTGCGGCTGGCAGAGAAGAGACCGTGGACAAACAATTTCAGGTCAGCACAGCTTGTGAACCTACCTGTTCCACAGCCACGGAGAGGACAATAAGCAAGGAGAAAGAGGATGGAATTTGTGAAAGGCAAAATACCTTGACAAAAACAGAACGTACAGAGGAGGGGATTAAATACAGAGATTTAATGGATCTAATGGTGACAGAGACTGGACAAGGGAACCTGTAGAAGAGAGAGTTTTGGAAAAGCAAGCTACAGAGCAGACAGTGACAAGATACTATCAAAGCATCCAGGAATAGAAAACAGAGCAGGGCACACAGGAAAAGGAGAACAAGACATAGCAGGGGATGCAGAAGTCAGTGAGGGAAATGGTGTAATGTCATTGCATTAAAAACATAAGGACCGAATCTTTTCAAGTATCTCCTTGTTTAACTGATCGGCAATGCATTCAAACCGAGCAAGTTTCCTGAGGCCAGCTGCTATGCCTTTTTCAGTCCCTTGCTTAGTGTTCATGTCATCTACGGAGGTCTTAAAAGCTTGGGGAAAACAGCACTCATCTTCAGAGCAGAACTCAGCAGCTGGTCAGATGCTGAGCCGATGCCTTTGGCACCAGGAGGGTCACAAAGGGGCCCAGCACTCTCCAGTACCTTTCTGTTTCTGTAAGAAATCGATGGTCCTCTGCAGGATTGTGGACTTGTCCATCTTGAGAGGGTGTCCGTGGCCTTGCAGCATTGTGCAAAGCTCTTTAATGAGGACATTGAACTGGTCTCTCCTTTTCTTCTCAGATTTGTTGCGTGATGCCCTGGATGACAGAAACACAAATGTCACTAAGTAAAATGAAGGACCTAGAGCTGGAGCCAGTGAGGGGCTAAGGGATCTTGTTCTGGCAAAACACCTCAAGTGTAAGAATCCAAAGTTTGTTTGGATATTCATTTGTTTAAAACTAGGCTTGGACTTAAGTGCTTTGCTGATGCTTCCAGGCTTGCACCAGGACTGAACTCAAAAAGAGCAAGGCTATCTGGAGGCAACAAACATGACATATTTATTTAAGTAAGACCATATCATCACATACTTTTTTTTTTTTTTTTTCTTTTTCAGTTTGTGCACACAGACATAAAGGCCAAAAAAAGAAAGACACCTTATTTCCTGACTTCTACTCACAAAAGTAGCTTATACACACAGGATGCTGGGTGGAGACAATTGCAGAACCGAGCCAAGCACATACTCTCAGGTCTGGTTTCGAAAATTTGGAGTGTTTATAGTATCATATATGAAACTGGGAACATTAAGAGTCTGGCTGCAGAAACCACAGACTGACTTCCTACTTACATTAATACAATTTCATCATGTTTTACTAGGGTTTTCCTCTCTACTAAATAAATAAAGAAGAAAGCCAATCTATTCTGTCCAAAATGTTCTTTCCAGTGCTCGTAGCAGAGGTAACCTTGTTTTCATACAAACTCTTCCAATGGTAATTAAATTTTTACGAGCATATTCATGATGATACATGCTTCCTGTGATCTACATCACGTGTGGTATGCAGAAAACATTTCCATTCATATTCAGATTGGTATGTGGAGGTTCTCAGCTCCAGCTCTTATGCTCATGCCCACTTCTGTCTTGGCACTAATGGAGAAAGGCTAACCAGAACCGAACCAAGTGCTCCTCAGAAGGGAGACTAACTCATACTCCAAAGCAGGGCCATCCTCTAAGTTTTGCAGGGAACTCAATGCTAGGTGAGCAGTGCTGCATGATGTCAACAAAATGACATACTAGGAATACTGCAACAGGATAATAAACAGGCACGGGATAATCGTGGATTCTGAGGACCAGACAATGTAATCTAGCAACGCTTGTGCTGATTAACCTGTCATGTGGTGGCCAAATACTTGAGAAGCTTGAAAACGGTCACAGAAATATGAACCTTTTTAGTTTGCTATACAAAGCCTCTAAACTAAATGAGAGTTTTGCCTCTGACATCTCCCAAGTTTTTACACTTCAGACAACACGGCATGTGCAATTGCACCCTGGCAGAGCTCCCACCCTCTGTGCCCTGTGGACCCATTCCTACCTCTTTGCCCTGTCCTTCTCATCTTCATCCATCAGTTCGTCTACACAACACAGAGCTCTGAAAGGAAAAGACAGCAGTACTTAGACATATATCCTCTGATTTTGTTGAGGATGTCAGAATAAGACCCTACGGACCTGTCTGCTTTGTACATCATGACATCCCAGATGTTTTTATACTCCCTTTCCCCAACTTCAGATCCTTTATGAAGGTTCATGATTTTTCTTTCTGCAGCAGGTACTGAAGCTTGAGAAGTGAAACCTTTGTTAAAAGCCGAAATATACAGCTTCAATAAGTGTGATTATACAAGGAAAGAGATAAGAGCTGGTAACCCCTTGGCTACCTTTTTTTCTGACAGAACCACATGCAAGCCCAGCCGCTGCCTGATGCTACCAGGAGAGCACCACGGATGGGCAAAATCTGCACAAAATTCTATGCAGGAAATAGCAGCTATTCTGCAACTGCGATTTCATTCTCTGATCTGTGCCGGATACCACTGTGCCTGATTCTGTTTTGGGCAACCAACCAGGCTGCTGAATTTCATTGCAGTGGTTAAACAGTAGCTGAGATGTCTTTCCCAGTGGATGAGCACAAGAGGACACAGGAAACTCTTGCTTCCTGGAAGGATTAATAACAACAGGGTACCATCGCGATTGCTGGGAGACCATATGATACAGATTCATCCCAAGCCCACTGCGGGCAGTGACTGCTGCTTACGCTACTGGGCTTTAAACACAACCTCCAAACTGCATCCTGCACTCGGATTCATACCCAGGACTTCAAGCTAAAATTGTGCTGCACCTGACATTATCCAGGGAAAGGAAGGGAATGTGGCTTCCCTGTGGCCTGTATGTCCCTACATTAAAAAAAAAAAAAAAAAAAAAGTCATTTGGGGCTGCTATCTTTATTTTATGCTCACTGTGTGCAGCAGTTTGCAACAGCAGCTGCTGAGAGAGATGTGGTACTCTCAAGTCCCATGAAACGATGGAAAATTAGACATGATGGTGAGAGTAATTTTTTAACTGGTAGTTTGCTTTCTGTGACTCAGAGGGGCTAAGTCAGCAGGATGGGCAGTCACCTTCCAGACTGGCCACCAGCTCCCCAGCCTTCGCTGCCCACCTCCCACTGCTGCAGAGGGGCTGCAGACCACATCCATCCCCAGCACCCATCAGTCTCCATCAATAGCGAGCACTTTCGTTGGCAAACCCTTCCCATCCTGAGGAACACTCTGTGGGGACTAGATGCAAGAATTTGTCCCTGCTTTGAGACTACTCCAAGACCCAGAAAACAGATGGCCATAAAGGTAACATAAATCAGAAGTACCTACAACTGACAGGAAGTTAAAGATACAAAAGCAACAAAAATTTACCCTCACTTCCCTGCTCTAGGGTGGGGATCTCCCTCCCTGCAGAAGACCTGGGCAGAGGAAAACTGAATGAAATGATTTCTTTTGTCTCAAAAGGTGAAGAATATGCACCACAGAGAGGGAGTGGTTTGCACTGCCTGAGTCACTGAAAGCAAAGAGCCAAATTAGAAATTACCTGTTCTACTCTTCAGATTCATCAGTCCAGACTGACTGAGTGGGATTAGCACTTCTTATCACCATGTAAATAGAGGTGGAGAAAAATTAATCCTGGAAGGAAAAGTAAATCCAGTTAAAACACAATTGCAGAGAATACTTAGCCTAGAGAGCTGCAATCACTTCAGGCTGAAAAAGCCTCTCACGCTAAATTAGGAACTGGCTCAAGTCAAAGCGCAGCAAGGCTCCAGGACCTAAAGAGCTGGGACAATATTCTGGGATTCTTGCTTCTTCATGCACCATTTACTCCACTGAATTCACAGAGGAAGCCAGGCAATGCCAAATTGAGCTCCCCTTTCCTATGGCCTGGTAGAAAAACGTCCCTATCCATAGCTTGGGATCACTAAGAATCAATACAAGTACTCTGCAAAATAAGGTAATTTACCTGGTATGTATGTTATGAAAAGCAGTGAGACTTGATCTATGCAGCCTTGTGATGAAAAGTCTCCTTCAAGATGAACATGATCAGGCAGAGCCAGTGCAAGCACCTAAGGGTGGATTTAGGACCTCACTAAGGTTTGCCACTAACATGACATGAGCATCCCCTTTTTCATTACTGTTTGAACAGCTACCACTGAACACTCTGGCTGCCAAATGAATTTGAAACATTTCATGAAATTAATTATCCCAAAGAATTTTTGTTGCATTATTTCTTTTTCTACATCTAATGCTTATCATTTCTCAGTTATCCGCCTTTGTCAAATTCTCTCTCTCTGACTGTACCCACCCCACCATGTTCACCTCTGAAACCTCAGCCACCAAAACTTTTTTTTTGATTCAAACAACCCTAATTCTCAGGAAAGTTACAGATACCACCAAGCTGTCCCGATGGAGAGTAGTATCTTCATCAATAACCAAGTACTGAGTTTCCAAATTTTTTCAGATTTTGTAGTAGTTTCTCCTCTCGAAGGCCAAGCAACCCAGAATTCAGTTCAGTCTTAATAACTTCACAGATACATGTATAAAAAAAAATGCTTTTTTTTTTCAAAGCAATGAGTTAATGGAAATAAGACAAATGGATCCACAGCACTTTTCAGAGAACATCTTTTTATTCACCCTTAAGCATACAAAAATTCAGCCATAAACACTTTGCAGGCCCAACAACACTGAGGAGCTTTTTGCATGATGCAGCAGGATGGTGAGCTATAAAAAGTCTTAGCAGAAGACACCTAAGGACAAAATATTCTTAACTGGATTAAGCACTTCAGGACTACATTTAGCTAAGTGCTTTTTGTCTTGTTATGAGCCGGAGCCAAATATAGTAACCAGAATACTTAAGAATAGTTTCATAAGGGTTGTATGCACTCCTCAGCTTCAAGATAAGGCACTTAGCACTATCGACAGCAGTATGTCTGCATGTTAAGAGTATCTTAAATAGCTACAGACAGAATCTCTTTGACCTCACCTGTATTAACCAGAGGGATCAAAATTTATTTATTGCCTACTGAAAATCCTCTCCTGCGACACATGGAGGGAAGGACTCCTGAACTCTGTGAGCGGGTAAGGAGCGAGGACGCCTGCCAGTGCTGCTGGCCTCTTTCTTTTGCCCAGCCTACATGAGGTGGTGACCAGTGTTGTCCCCGCAGAGATAAACATGTGTGTCACGGCCTCCTGCCCTTAATGCCGAGGGGAAAGATTCCTCCTGCCCTTGCATGGGGAGGGCCTCAAAAAATGCTCATTTCCAGGGCAAGACAGAGTTTAGACTTTTCAAATATCATAGCCTTTAAAGTCATTTCCAGGGTTACAGAAAGAGAAATGAAGTATGACATCCTTAACAAGACAAATGGACTTCTCAGAAACACATCTAACAGTTAAAGTGCTATTTCATGCTACCTATAATACCCTGGTACAATTATTCCTGAAGAGCGTGAGTGAGAGATTTTTTTTTTAAAAAAAACCTCTCTTTTCTGCAAAATTGTCTGATTTCAGGAGCTATCTAAAATGGCAGTCTTCTGACAACAGAAAACGTTTATTTATTGCATTAGGAAAATCAAAATATTAACACTACCTTGAAAATAACACCTGTTAATGGAACACTACATTAGTAAGCATGATCCCACAAACCCAGTAGTTTCTACGAATACTTCATTTTATTTTTAATTTATATTATGTGGTTATGTCATTGCAAGTAAGGTAATACCATTTCATAAAACCAATGCTGGAGAGATTTCTTCATGATCAGTAGCAAGATAGAGCATTTATAGTTCATCTAAAAAAAGGGCCCTAACTAATTTCACTGTTTTTCCAGTTGCCTCAGTTGGTCTAATTAGATATATTTTCGCTGCCTAAAAGCTCCACTGTGCCTATATTTAACTGTTCATAAAATTTTGGACTTGAGGAATGCATAGCAGTTGGAGATTCTTTAAATCTATACTGCAGGCAATCTTTTAATTATGGAAATGTGCTGTGCCAATAACTTCCACAGATTTTTACATGCAACGAATTCAGCAGAGAGCCCTCAATTACAAGATGAAGCCCTTTGTAGCACAATATACTCATAAATAAGAGAGTTAATGCATTCTCCAGCGATACGATTTATATGTCAATATGCTGATGTTTCATTCTTCCTGAGGCAACAGGAGGGCATGCCTGGAGTTGACAGCTAAACAGCTGATTTAATTTTTAAAAGGCAGAGTTTAACCTTTTCAGTAAAGTGCTACTGATTCAATTATAACATGCTAATGGAAGTGACATTTGCCAAGTGAATGGTGGCGGCCCAGAATGGTGGTGCTTGTTGGACACAACCCGCACTCGCCCCTTGGTTTACACTTTTCAGCACCAAAATGTGTCGCTGGTCCCTGGCAGTCCCAAGGCCAGGCTGTGGAAGAAGCTCACCCAGCACCTTTGTAGCTCCTGGAGAGGGTCTGGGAGCAGTGAATTGATGGGGAACCAGCTATTTGAGGGTCTCTTCTTGGCCAGAATTGGGCTTTTTCTGCCTTTCCTCCAAGTACGGCGTCTGGCTGCACACCCTCAGCCACTGTGTACCCTTCCCTGCTTTATGGAGCCCTAAATTTAGCTTGTTACCTGTGACAGATTTATGACTCCATTCATTATAGCAGTAACAGCTCCAGACAGAAGCTAAGAGGTGCCCAAAGAAAATGGATTTTACAAACAATTACAGCATAAAAAAGGCTGTATCAGTACACGGTGATTCAGCACAGAAATGAAAGGCAAGATACAGGCAGGAACAATGGTGGGGTTTTTTCCTTTTTTCCCTTTTTTTTTTTTTTTTTTTAAACCAGGATATGCTGTTGTCTGACAAAAGAAAGGGAGAAAAAAGATTTTTTAAAAAGAGAGACATTTGAAAAGAAAAGATGATTACTGGAACATTTTGTTCTCCCGGATTTTTGTAAGATCCTGGAGAAAATAACCGGGCAACTTTGTTCTGTTCCAGTGATTTACTAAGACTTGCAGGCTGAAGATACAACACTGGAGAAGATGATTTAAAATGTCTCCAGGGTTTCTGTAACAAGAAGGGCATGTATTTAATTAATTCTTTCAATTTGTCTAATAGCCACTTAAAATTCTCAAAACATGGCAAAAGGCAGAACTGCTGATTCACAACTGTAAATGGTACAAAACTGCACTTCCACTGGCACTGGCAAGCAAGGATAAAAATGAGTATGCAAATGATACTTCTTCTGCAGTCTTGGAACATCACACCATGAACACCACAAGATAATGATAATACATATAACCTGTACGCAGTTCTTCAATGCACTTGACTCATGGCATAGTTTGGATCTTGTTGTCAAAGTTGTCTTTTGGACCTGTTATCCTGAAATATCTCTTGTAGTCACTCTTCTGTTCGGTTAACTACTGGCGAAATTCATCCTAAGCAGAGAACTACATAAAGCTTACGCATCATTAAATTGTGTATTTCTAAGCCTTGGGCTCCCCCTGTGCAATAAATAAATGTAATCATTAAATGAGAAATAAAATGAACTATCTAATCAAACTAAAATTCTTCTCCTCTATCTCTATCAGGCAGAGAACAACCTCCAAAAATTACCCATACAAAATGGAAAAAGGGGAACACATAGAAGGTGGCCAGCAGCGTGGAAGAAGCTCTGGCAGTCTGCAAACAGCCTGACTACCCTTAGCCCTGTCCTTTTTTTGCCTCCTTAGATCTGCTTACTCCATTATGCTGGACTGGGGAGCCCGTTGGTGGGAGGTCTTGGAAGTCCGGTCCTTGTTCAGCTTCCTTTGATTTCTACTGAATGACATCTACTTCTCTGATGCTTTGCAAACGACTTGCTAGCATCCTTTCTCTCTTCTGATGCTTGCACATCAGGAAGTCTGGCACACTCCATAAACACCAGATAAGCCTTGCAAACCACAGTCAATGCTGAAAGGAGGAATGAAAATGGAAATACGGTTGTCTGTTGCACAAGGGAGGAAACAGGAACATGCATTTGATCCCTGTCTCTTTTTAGGAGTGTCCCAGTTTTAGAAAGCTGAATTGGAGACAGTTACTGCTTCTGTTTATGGGTATCTGCATGAGAGCAGCTACAGCCTAATTTTCAATATTGCTGAAACACAGTGTAAGCACCTATAAACAAGGAGCATTTCGGCAAAGCTTGAGCTAAAGCATGGGCTCAAGGTCACCTAGCAGAGTTAAGAAGTGAATCCAGATGTCCTGATGATTAGCTCTGTCTACTGGCATTCAGACAAGTCTTCCCTCCTAAAATAAGCTTCCTGAAGCATCAGGCTGTGGTCTTAGAACTTCCTTAAATATGTATCACTGATAAGAAGTGATTCTCAGATGAAGGAGGGGAGAAGAAGAAAAGGAATGGCTGGTTATTTTTTTCCTCAAGTGAACACTGAGTGACTGACAGAAAGATACCTTCCTTTTATAACAGACTTCTTCCAGTAAATCAAAAAAAAAAAAAAAAAGGAAAAAAAAAAAAGGAAAAAAAAAGTTTCTCCCTTTTTCTAACAGCACGAAGGAAAAAAAAAAAAAACACGTTCTGCCCCAATAATCCTAAACCTGAGTAATTTAATCTGCTCTCTGTTGCAATCTGTTTCTCATGTATATCACCACCCTGGAATTTCTGGAACTCAACACATAAGAAAGCTATTCAAAAAAGGAAATACTACGACAAAAGGATTAGAGATAGGTTTAAACCAGATTGAAACCCTCCCTATGCCAGAAGGGAATTCAGCTCCTGATCTGGGACTTCTTGAAGTTAGCCCAAATCACAAACCCAACCCTTGCCAAAAGGACAGAATTTCCCAGTGCCAGCCCACCTCACATCTCTGCTTCAGACACAGAAGAAATGAGAAAATGGGTTCAGGATACATGCAGTTATATTGTGGCAGAAATGGAACAGCAAGAGTCGCTTGAACAGTTAAATTGCCTTATGCGAAAGATGTACAAGAGAATTATAAAGAGCTTTAGTAGTTAAAATTCAAAGTCTCACATGCAAGCTTGCTTAGAGTTTTATCTACTTAGCCATTAAATGAATATCAAAGGATTCACTGCAGCTGAGCTAACTGACCTCATTTTAAATCTTTGGCTTCATGCACCCAAGTTCAAGCGTAAGAAACTTCTTTACCCTCTTGGTGTGTTCAGTTCTGGAGCATTCCAGGTATAATGTGCACGTAAGTCAAAAGGAATTTAAACAAAGCACTTTTACATTTCAAAATTTGTCTTATCCTCATTTGGCTCTGAGACTTTCAGCTGCTTTCCTTAAATGATGTGCTCACATCTGTTCTCCAGCCGAGCTGCGTTCATGCCCCACTGACCTTACTGCTGCCATCTCTGTAATCTTGCAGCTGAGAATAACCAGCAATGCACCCATTGCCTCTAAGTGTCAAGATCCTTTCAAGAAAGAGGAGGTATAAATGAATCAGCCTTTATATAACAAGGAAAAGAAGGATTTCAGACAAAAAGAGTCGTTCAGCTGAGGTGAGAAATGGAAAGTGCAGGCCTGATGTTCCCAGCCCCAGCTCCCTCTGACAAGGCAACTGGAGGTGTGAGCATCCTGCAGGATTGCGCTGCGTAAGAAAGAGCAGCCCTCCCGTGTTTCCCTAGCACCAGGAGCTCGCTTCATGCTCGTCTGACTCTATTTGTTGCTGCTCCTATTCAAACTTGACTAATCCGATCAAGTTGCTTCTTGGTCTGTGCCTTAAAGCTGACTAAGTCAACACTTTTCATAAAGTCTGAGCCCACTTGTTTTAAGTGTATGATTAAGCACCGGACTTGAGCATTACTGTGAGAAACCTCATCTCATTACTCACTACTTCCAAAATCACTTGCAGGTGTCTAGAATTTTCTATCCAAAGCCTCTGAACCAGTGCTTTACTTCTGCCGTATTAGAAATACATAATATGATGGCAAGGAGTCCCAAAGATCAAATATACTTTTATGTTTCAGCTTCCTTAAAGAAGAGAGCTCTGAGTTGAGAACAGCTGTTAATAGCACCAGATAGACAGTCTGATGCAAAACACTTTCTGTGGCCACTAGACCTTCTACACAGATGTCTCTTCTTATTTACTATGAAGAGCGATGATAAATATAGTCAGCAAATGCATTTTGGGCAGTCATGCTCATTTGTAGTGTTTGCAGCAAATAACACTAGAAGACTTATGAAGCAGAAAAGGTTTTGATCCGTGTGCAATTCTAATTCAGTTACAGCAAGAATGGATTTGAGCTACTCAAGATCGCAAAATCTTTTCAAGAAGAATTGCTGACACTTACTGGAATTGTTAATAATGTATCTGGTTTGATTCTCTTCTTTAAAACAAGCTCATGCATACCTTCTCCTCTTCTCTAATGCACTTTTAACTTCTTATTCAATATTCTTTTGTGCACTGTCTTGCCCCTGACATTTCTCAACTTGCTCCTCAAAAAAAAATGGCTGTTTGTTTTGAAAGCTTCAGGAATAAAAGAATACTCAAACAATTAACTGTAATCACATTCATCATTCTGCAAGGTACCACAAACTTGGGCTGGAAATATAATAAGAAAGCAAAACTCTTCTTCCAAAAGAGGAAAAGAAAAGATAAATATCAACATTTCTTTCTCTGTTATTACTTTCTTATCTTTTGCAGGTTACTAACATGTCCATCACGAAGTACTTCTTTAATATAGGGTCATTACTGTTACACAGATTATGCACAAAGATCCAAAGCTTCATTCTGCCTGATAAGATATTCACACTTTTTTTTTTCTTCCGTCTATTTGCAAGGCTGGATGCATAATCAGTCAAAATAACAAAATATGACTCAGCACAGCAGAATGTCCATTTCCCTTTGGGGATTCTCCCAGAGCTGTTTTTCTTTTTTTTTTTTTTTATTGAACTTCATAAGACTGGAAAAGATGCGTCCCTCCCAAGCAAAGCTCAAGTAAAAAAGATTTGAATAAACACAGAGACTTGGGAAACAGCACAGATCAAGTAGCAGAGTTTCTGCTACTGTCCCCTCCAAGAGGGACAAGCCACTCGCTACCTCGGGGAGGCAGGGGACAAGGCAGGGACCCTCTGCAGCCACCAAGGGCTGGAGAGAGGCAGGACAGAGAACCAATGACATCCCACATGGATGGGGGTCCGGAAAATGGGAAAGGGGGTATCTAATTGCTGTCTATTGATAAAAACAACTCTGTGAACAGGCAGAATATTTCAAAAATACATTTTATCTGATCTCTGCAATGGTTTAGTACTAACAGTACCTCTACAAATAGTCAAAATAAGGACTTCAGTACAAGTAATAAGTAAATACCTAGATCTATCTTACTCAAAGGGTAAGTCTCTGATAGACACCTAATACAAGCAGCAAGGGACACAGCCATCCTGTAGCTGAGTCTTGGCTCTATGAAACTGGCAGGCAAATAAAAGCTAGACTGCAGCTATAGACATCAGTGGCACTGTTTTTTAACGAAGAGACCCAGTCTGCTGAAACAGTGACAAAGTGGGACCATGTCTGACCTGAGACATCATGAAAAGGGCACTGAATAACTTGGGCCTCAATTTAAAAGGACCCATCAGTATATGCCTCATTTTTAATCACCTGTGTAACTCTTGGGTGAAAGCAGTGGGATTTATTTGTGCTTTCCAGAACCAGGATAGGTATGAATTTGTTATTTAGCAGTTTTCAGAATGAAGCACCTCAAACCATACAGCCTAGATACTGGCAGCATCTCTACTATATTTAACACAATAGAATTAGGTTGGCAGGGAAGACACATGTTAAAACCAGCTGCCGGGAAAAAAAAAAAATCACATTGTAATGCATATGCGTAAAAAAGCATGATTAAAGGGGAGTTTGTTTCTGTGATAATCTGACTACGTAGTACCATCAGGGTCAAGAGAACCCTGACGAACATCCACACCACAGCATGAAGCCAGCAGCCGTAGTTAAAAATGTCTCTGACCTTTAGATCACAGTCCCAGTTTTGTCAGGTTTTCACCCTGCGTTGAGGATGCAAATATCATTTGTACTTGCAGCCTCTTCCAGGCGCTGTTTTTGTGCATGTCACCTATAAATTACATGCAAAGCTTGTGGTATTCTAGGCAAAACGCAAGAGGGAAAGCATTATATTAGGCAGAGTGAAAAGTTGATGCCTCTTTGCTTTTCTCTCTCTCTCTCTTCGGCCCCTCTACAAAAGCCAGCAGTAAAATTCCTGCTAACCTCACTGCGAGCCGTATTGTGTGCTTTCTGAGTCAACGGGAAAGTTTTGCTCCTCTTTAAGTTAGCTTTAACAACCAAGAGGTGCAAAACAAACATGAAATTAAGGGTGCATCCTTAACTGTTGCTGATCTACAGTTTGAAGCCCATGCTTCAACGAAGGAGCAGCGTTATCACCACTGGGCGCAGGAGGTGCGCTGAGCGGGTACCAGCGAGCGCCCCAGCACCAGCATCTCGCTGCTGGGGCCACTCGTAGCATGGTGGTGCTGCTGCCGTCTTCCTGAGGAAGGCACAAAATGAAGGCACAAAATCTGGAGCTTTGTGCCCATCCTGGTGCTGAATCCTGCACACTGTAAAGCAGCACAAGGCTGGCAGCGCTTTGGAGGATTAGGCATGTTTAGTTTTCCTCAAAGAGAGCCGCTAGTTATCACCAGCACTGTCACGAAACCCAGACCACCTCTCAACTGCCATCTTCCAAATGGTAGCTTAAATGACTGAGAAATCACGTACGGCTCCAAAAAAATAGTCCTTCTCAGTGCCAGAATCTTGTTTACCACTGCTGTAGTAGCTGAATTGCTGAATGAAATATTTACAACTATTCATGCAATCAAACTCATTTTCGTTAGGAAATAACTGATTAGGTATCTCACATCTGTTCCTGACAATTATTTAAGTCTGTGCAGATCCATATCTAGTCCTGACATGAATTTTAATGTTTTAGAAACAGCCACCCTTAATAGGAGGGTGATGACAGGCTTGCGGTCCTGGTGGTGAGTGACTGCAATTGGAAAGTTGGGTATTTACAGGTAAAGTATGACACAGTCAGCCTTGATTTGCTCTAACCTGGTGACCTAGGGCTTAGGAAGCTTGGCAGGAGACAGAAATTAGAGAAAAGCTTGACAAGGAATTATCTTGAGAATTATCTTCCTGTCACTGTCAAAAGCTTTTAATATTTCACAGATGTTTTCTTCCTCCACATGGAAGAGCAATGCAACTCTGGACCAGGTGCCGGCCATTCACCTTCCAGCCATGATTCCCCATCAGGGCCCTTTTCTGATTGAGGCTACTGCGAGTGCTGCAAGGCTGGGCAGAAAATCAGCTACTAGTGAGCCTAATTGAGGTGATCCTCTAATAAAACATGACATTCATGTCTGGGAAGATACAAAAGTAAATCCCCCATCTTTGTGCATTATTAGAAATGTAGCAAGAAATCTAATGTTTAGTTAATCTGATTTAAGTCATTTAGCAATCCCCCTTGCCACAGTAAATTTATCACAAAAACTTACATAAAAGAAGGAAAAAGAAGTATTTATTGCAATGACTCCTAACATCATATTACTGCACAGAGCAGGAGAGAAATCTTCATGCCTCTTGGGTCAACTGCACAGCTCTTCACGGGTGTGCCAAGGATGCCAAAGACAAAACAGATTATTTGAATTACAGCTCTTTCTGGTGCTGTTCATCCTTTGTGAGAACAGGGTTTTGTAAGTTCTGACAACAGCAAGTAGGTCAGAAGAAAACTTTTGGCAACATCTGTAATCACCGTAAGTTTTACTTCAAGGTCAAGGAACCAAATAGAAACTACTGAAGAAAATGAATGTTTGCCCGCAAAGGACCTTGTAGAGCTGTCAGTCAAACATAAACAAAATCTATGTAAGTGTTTGAACAGCAATCTCTGGAACAGTCAGGAGTGCCTCGCAAAAAGTAGATTTCAAACACAATCCAAAGGAGATTAAACTGACAATTCATCTCACTCAGGACTTCTGTACTTCATAAATAGGCATTATGTCTTCTCTATAAAGCAGCTTGTTATCTGATTTATTCACTGATACCTCTACTTATTTAAGCAGGTGAAACAGGACTATATTAGAAAATTCTGGAATAGTTTCCTCAGCACTGCAACATTTGAAATCAGAAAATGTTTTATAAAGTTTTACTTACTGTGCAATCAAACTCATGTTAAACTACTGACAGTGGCAACCTTTAAGTAATATGCTATTCCATCTGGCTCACTTATTAAGATATATGTACTTTCCTTCCTCCCCAAACCCTCAAATCATAAAAGCTGCCATCTTTGGGGTTAGTCTTTCTCCATCCCTCAGGTGAACACTCAATTCTACTACTCTGGTCACAAAACTACTGCCAACAAACCAATCAGTCTAATACGCCATCTTTATTGCATCTACCAGTTGCATTTTTAATTGTGATTATATCCAAGATAAGGAATACAACTCCAGATTTCAAACATGTGCTCTGGATACATGAGAGTTCTGATTTTTCCCTGTTTTTGTTCCCATATGGATTATTGACAATTCTAGTCCATTGTAGGCCGACGATCTTTGCCCTTTACAGACAGTAATCTCGGATTGTCAGTCATGCGCTCCCTACTCTGAAGATCCTCTTCCGAGACCCTTTCTTTTTGAAGTTTTAATAAATTTTGGAAAAGAGAAAAATTGAGTTGTGGACCATTTTTCCCATATAACAGAAGCATAAACAAGAGTTCCTGAGTTGGGCAAACTTCCCCCAGTAGCGGACTCCTGCTCCAGGCCCAGAGAGACATATACAAAGATAATGGGGAGCTCTTGCAGTTGATGAACCAAGTTCCAAGAGAGGTCAAGATCCCCCATATGAGAAAGTCATTGAGCTGTGCAGAAGCCCACACTCCAGCAGAGTAACGGTGTGAATCGCCCATTCCAAGGCCTGACATATGCTCCCTCTGCAGCTACACAGCTAAAGTCACCGCTGCCACATCGGAGTCCAACCCTAAAGCTTACAGCTGAATGACAATAAAGTAACTCACTTTTTCTATGTTGACTCATTGTCTCCACTAGTGACAAGGCTCAGCCCTCTGCAATAAGCAAGATTAAATAGAAAAGGTAGGCGTGAGCATTAACAGAAAGACTTTGTTTTATTAGCACTTCCTACTGTGCCCTTTCCACAAAAGCCTGCCCCAAAATGAAGCCACTCCAATTAGTTAACTGGGAGCAAAAGCGAACTGTTGATATTCATCTTTAATACATACAGCAGTAGCGAAGTGAACCAAAGTCACGCCTTTTCGCCACACATGACTCACCAACGCACACGCTTAATACCTCACTTAATAAAATTTGATTAGAAACAGATTGACTGGAGTGAATATTTTTAACTTACTGTAAGTTGTGCTGGGGCACATTGCACTCAGAGACAGGCCAAACAGGTTCACAGCCAAACTTCCTGCGCGAGGGGTGTATCCCTCCCCAGTTATTACGGCCTCTCTAATTGCCGTGTTTGCTGTGACAAGCCAGTGCGGGACCAACCACACGGCATCCTCCTCGATGCACCAAAACACCTTCGTGGCTTGTGCAGCAGAGCCGTGAGCAGCTTAAGCCCAAGGGCTGGCTTCCAGGGAAGTGTCCTTTTCCTTCAGCCCGTGCTTGGTGAGACCTCGCAAGCACCGGGATTAACGGCAGTTCAGCCTTGTCCAGAAACAGGGCCTCAGATGCTTTCCATATAAAGACCCCACTTTTGCTTTAAAATCTTTTTATACTGATGCAGTGCCTATGCAAAATAAATCAGTGGGAGCTATTACCTATTCACCTATTGTTTATTTACTTTTAACCAAAAATGGTTTAGTTAGGCCAGTGTTTATGGCAAGAACTTGGTTGTCCTGAAGCAATGTGCCACACTGTGCTGCAAGTTAAAATAAGATTAAAGTAGGCAGGGCCCAGAAGGGGAGAGCAAACAAACCTTATTAGTTTATTTTACGCATATGTGTATGCGTGTGTTTGTGGGCTGAACAGATGAAGCAAGAGGGGAGATTAGCATTTTTATGGATATGATTCCTTCTATTGCCACACACTTGAAAATCTCGATGGAGTTCAGGCAGTTTGTAAACAAGGACAAACACATCTCCAAATATCTCTGCATTTATCTATTACTGTATCAATTAAGCCATGTGTATATCTACTGGCACTCAGCATTTGCTTACAGAGCCCTGCAGGAATGGCTGACGGAGGAGGATGTGAGGAGCTGGGGGAGCAGAGGCCGAGCAAAAGTATGATACATCTGCAGGGTCCAGGCTTAGTCCCTTAATGAGGCCTTAAATCCCTGTCCGGAGCCACAGTGCAGCCATGGTCGTGCTGGGTACCGATATTGGGAATGGCAAAGCCCAAGATCATAGGCGGTGAGTACAAAATATCAGGCTCATCCACGTGGTGTGCAGGGCCGTGGAGAGGTGGCTACACGGCCGCGCTGGCTGTTGGTGGCAGCTCTCCAAGCGCCCAGCACCGATCTCATGCCACGAGTGGGGCCGTCCTGTGCCGCGGGTTAATGCCGGGGTGTAGGGTGCAAACGCATCCGTCAGTGCCAGCAGAGTTTGGTTCAACCGCTCAGTTACCATAGCGCTACATGCTACAGAAATGGTGGCAAATTAGTAAATTATACAATGGTGTTTGCCTAGGAACGTAAGTCACAGTCAGATGATTCAATGCGTTTCAACAGCGCAGCGGTGTTTGGGTAACACGCTTCCGCTTTTGCAGGCTCGGCGCTATCCCTGTCTGCACTCTCATTTTTGCATATTTCAATTTCTCCTAATAGGCAGATTATCAGGTATGTGATCTCTGCTTTGGGCCAAGCCAAGCTGTTTTCCTCTCCTTGCTTGCTTCCTTTCTCTTCTTTTTCTAGCTCTTTCTTTCCTTCTTTCCTCGCTCTTTCTCCGTCTCTCTTCCTTGTTCGCTTTCTCTTTTTCTTGTAATAAGAGAAAATGTACACTATACGTTCCACTTTCCTATAACAAAACCAACATTAGTGGCCAGCAATCTCTTAATTCTAGAGGATATCAACTTGGGCATTTTACAGCATTTGGTTCTGGTCTACCTCGCAGTGGACCTAATTTTAAGTCCAGGTTTGCAGCAAGTTTTAAAAAGGAGAAACTGGGGACATCAATATCAGTCCTCCATCTCAGGAAACAAGGCCATTAGTGCCTACTTGACAGCTGCTCTTCAGGCGGCCAACATGCAGTGGGAGACCCAGACCACTTCCTGGCATCATGTAGCAAACTTAGGATATGCATGAGAAGCATAAAAGCTAAAACTGGTCTGTGACACAGAAAAGGGCAGGGCAGATGGGAGAGCATTGCCAATACTGCACGTCCTTGCAACCACAAGGAGTTCACTAAACAGCACTAGCAACAGATCCTAGAAAAAAACACCATGAAATGCACTAAAACAAAACAAGAACAACAAAAAATCCTCTCCAACCTCAAATCTACCAAGCAGGCCAACCCAGAGAGCCTGCTAGAAAACACTGCCCAGGCAACAGTTACCATCTAGAGCTACAAGGAGATTCTGGGCTGCACATCCTTGTTACCCCTCCAGCTGTGGCCAATGCCCAGCATTCAAGAAAGAAGCAAAGAAAGCGGAATCTGCAGTAATGGGGAAAAAAGCCTTCTTGCCCCAGCTCCCTAGAAATTAGCAGAAGCCTCAGTGCATGGGGTTAATATTACACAGTGCAAACAAGAACTGAACCACTTTCCTTTCAACCTTGGCCTTGAAAATACTAATATACTGGAGACCCAAGGACTTCCTCTACAGATGTAATTTCCTATCTCCGGGAATTCTCTTATTCAATTGTATAATCTCTTCCATAAAATTATCAAGAGCTACCTCAAAACTACTACTCTAAATGAAAGACTATTACACAACATCAGTCTTTGGTAGTCGGAAGCTTTCTTCTAATTTCCCAAATCTATTTATGATCAACTTACATAATTTGAGCTTGCATTTATGCTATTCTTTGATTTAACAGTTTTTCTACCTTCTTGTTATTTATCCCCAGTAGTATATACCAAGACTCGTCCAGTCTCTTCATTTTTTCAATTGGACAGAGATAAACAAATTAAGCTCTTGAATCTCACTTCATAAAATACTTACTCCATTCATGTAATCACTTCACTTGCCCTCCTACTGTTCTAATTTAGCATTTTCTTGATTGGGGTATCCGGAGATATGTACCATACCCCAGTGCGCTACTGCATGAACGATGAAAAACACATGTACCAATGCATCGCACACTGAGAAAAATCATCTTTTATATTATTATTATTATTATTATTATTAATGATATTTTCCTTTGAGAAACCAAGAATGACAATATTGTCTTCCCTAGCTCTGTCCCCTGGTGGCTCAGAAAGATCTCCTGATGAGCTAGCACGGCCACCTCGCTGCCATTGCCAGTTGATGGGCTCTGGGTTTACAGTAGTTCTTATTACTGGTCTGAGAGCTCTAAGTTTTGCATGACTTAGCACTTGTCACTTTAAATGTCACTTTATTGGGATCACTACAATCAAGAATCATCTAAACACTTCTGTATGAAAATCCAATGCTCATGCATAGGGCCAACACCTCCAAATTTCGTGCCCTCCCACACAATATGTGAGTCCACACTGACTTCTTTCTCATCGATCAGAGCGGCTGCACTAAACACATGCAAGACCCATCCCAGGGGACGAGCACCAACCTCTCCATCCAGATGACTTTCTTTGAGTACAACTGTATTATCTTTTCCTTAGACCGTTCCTTTTGCACCTTTCAATTCCTGCACTGGGCCAGCCTCATCAGTTTAAGAAATGATATCCTATAGAGGATGGTATCAAACACTTGGCTTTAGGAGGCTTTAGATGAATTACGGTCTTCTATTACCCCACTTAAGAATCCTGTTATATAAAAGAGACATTAGAATAGTCCTGCACAATCCATCTTTGATAAAATCTTGTCATATTTTAACCTGCTTCCTCATTATTTCCATGTATAATTATTATTTCTTTCAAAATACGTCATGATCCACTGCATACCACTGCCTTCAAAACATCAGGCCTGTAATGCCCTGTATTCCCCCTCCTTTTTTTTTTTTTTTTTTGACTGTATAGGGCCTTCACTTACAAGACACAACTGTTTCCCCACCTCCGCAGCTCAGACGTGATGAGAAGCCTTGCTACTAGACTTGTGAGAGAAGGTGCCAGTGCCCCCAGTATTTCAGGACTGGGTCATCCAGACTCTTTCATTTGTCTCACCAGGATATTTAAGTTTTGCATTTTTTTTAACACTTTGCTATGAATAGCTTTCAGTCTCACACAGATTTGTTAGTAATTATACTGTAGTCTAGATTCTACAGAAGGTCCTGCTTTCAGGAGCAAGTTGTGTCATTATTTAGAGACGCAAGTTCTCCTTTCAGTTTAGGCATGGCTAATTTCGGTTTTGTGTAAATTGACTAAGTGCAGGTTTAGGTTAACCCAAAATTAAGTTTATTTGAACCCAAATAAGAATGTTCTCGGAAGAGTTCACATCAGGTGAATCAAATCACTTTAAAAAAGGACTTGAACTTGACTGGTGTAATCTCGGTGTGGACAAGGCCAAAGCCAATGAAGGAATACTAAGTAGGTCAAACTCCTTAACTATATGCACCTCTACGCAATTTGATTGAATCTCACAGCTCAGAGGCTGAGGAGAGGTAGAGCAAGCAAACACCTCTTTGCACAGAGGGTTTGTCAGGGCCTCTGCACCACTTAAATCTCACCTGAAACCAGGGAAGTGGCACCACTAAACTCGCACCTAAAACCAGCGCTCAAGTGGGACTTTAGTGATAATAAATAGGCTCTACATAAATAGGCTCACTCAGCATATTGGCCCCAGAGCAAGAAGGTCTCTTCTCCTCGTGGCCCACACAGTTCCTGAGTACCGCAGCGTCCTGGCACTCACCCTGAAGGAACCAAGAGGTGGAGGAAGAACAGCAGCCTCAGCAGCAGATGGGGCAAAGGGAGCTCAGCGAGGGACTGCAGGGACATGGGACATGGGCACCAGGGACAGGGGGAACCTCAGCATTGGCTTCTCAGGTCAGGTTTTGCTTGGTGGTACATGGGGTTCTGCTGACTGCACTGAGTGGTCGCAGCGTGGGTGCTCTCGCAGGCGAGAACGTGGCCTCCAAGTGTGAAGATTCACATGGGAGAAGGGTGTTAGCCAGGTCGTAAAAAATAAATATAGCTTTGTATCCATCTAACTTCCTTATTAGAGAGGCTGGAATGAGTGTGATACTGAGGCATATCATTTTAACGATACCAACAAAGCTGATTTTGTTGGATCTGATCCAACAAAATCTAATTGATTTTTATTGGTATTATTACTTTGGCTGAAGATCTGTTATTCCACTAGTAATGTAACTATTGCAAGCCATGAGCTCAGCTGTTCTGATATACACATTATTCCCCTAATCTTAAAAGAATGAGCTATGCTGACATTAAAACATTTTATCACTACAAGTGAATCTTGGGAGTTTGCGTAATTTAGGGCAAAACAATGCGACTTCTGTGCATAGACAAACCCTGGATCCAAGTGGCAAAGGCATCCTATCAAACTTCTTGATGCTACTAACAAGCAAAAGCTGGATTTGACATCACTATCTCTGAAATTTAATGTTGTCTCCAACATCATGAGACTTTAATTATGAACTACTCACTTGCTAATTTTAATCTTTAACCCTGAGCTATTTTTGGTGTATGCCTTAAAAAAATGAAATAATTTAATATAGACGTAACTGAGTGGCTGAAAACCAGGAGCTGCCACAAATCTTATTGCCTAATTTCACTGAAATTTGCTGTTTACTTTAAAATTTTCAAATCAGTTTTCTTTTTTCCTCTAGCACAAATAACCCTAACACATAAATCTGGAAGAGTAACAGAAAGCACGAGTAAGTAATTGCTTCTAACTAAATTTACATCTTTCCTATTACAGCTTCCAGAAAATATCTGAAGATTTGGTAGCAAACAAATGAATGTCTCCCATCCACACAAACTTCCATTTCTGGCTTCACCGGAGAGCCCCTTCTCCTCATTGCTACTTGCTACCCTTGCTGAAAGTGTGTATAACTATGAAACCAAGTGCTCCACTACTATGTGCCAGTGCACATGCTGCTCCTGTGCTCTGTCAGGACACTACAGGGAAATTATCTATCTTTTTGGAAGACATCTGCTAGAAAACCAGAAAACCAGAAATCCAAATATATTTTTTCTGACTGGATAACTGTCACGATGCACTGAAGCCGAGGAAGTCTATAAAAACTGCACAAACCCCTAAACAAAACAGTGTGTTTTGCTCTAGTACGTTCAGTACCAGGGTTTCACCCCACATACTCCCCAAATTATCTAGCATTGTAAATATCTGTAGGACCTCTAAAGTCTGTAAAGCCAATGCAGCAGATGCATGAACCGGCACCTCTATTAGGCAAGTTCCCACTGCTGCACTTCAGGGGCTGATGGGCAGAGATCAGGCAAAATAAGGACAACAGAGCACCGTGAAGATTTCAAAGCCGAAGCAACCCCTGACCTTTTCCCATCTATAGGGCGAGCAGATCTTGTCTTGGTAGGCAAATCAGCAGCTCGGCTTTCACTGCGCACCACAATAAACTCAGGTAATCAATAACCCTGCCCAACCAGGTGACGCTGCACCCTCTCAAGCGGGCAGTGTGGCACATTTCAACAGCTCCAAGTTCAGCCACGCAAGCTCCAGGGCTGCTCCCTTGCCAAGAACATGGCTTTGATCGGGGAGCTGCACTGCCTGGCAGGATGGGACAGTTCTGCCTCCCAAAAGGGGCTGTGGGGCTTCTTGGGCAGCCCCTTGCCTGGAGGAGGCTTCAGGGGCCTGGCAGCCTTCAGGGACCAAGGGACATCTGGGGACATTTGCAGTGGACCTGCACATCTCAACCACATATGCCACCTTGTTTATTAATCAGGGGTGGGGGGCTCAGCGTGCAACACATTCAAACGCAAGATCCACAGCAATCACTTAGCATCTTCTGCCATTAAAGACCAGTGCTTGGAGTTATCATTCACAAACCCATAGCCGAAATGTTAAGAAGGGCTTTCAGAACCTTCAGAATTCCCCGCTTATAATGTAAACAGTTTGTAAAATCAAATGACACAATAACCCGGTGGGAGGAGTAACTATCCGACCTGGATGCTAGATTCTATATTTAGGAAGGAGACCTCGCACGGCAGCTCCTGCTCTCCCGTGCCCTGCAGACCACCCCGTGCACGGGCACAGCGACTCGGCACGGGCTGGGGACCCGCGCTGTCCCCGCTCGGCGCCCGCAGTTCCGCGAGGCCGGTATCCCCGGCGCGACAAGTCCCGGCGCTGCCGCCGCACATTAGGTGTTAAAAACCAAGGCGACTTCAGCGCCGAGTTGCAGCAGTAAACTCTCGCCCCGAAACTTCCCCGGGACGGACTGGAGGGCGCGGGAGGAGCGCGGGGCTGCCGCGCGGGGACTTGTCGCGCCCGCAACGCCGACACGTCCCGGGCAGCGCCGGGGCCGGTGCGCGCGACCCCCGCGTGTCCCCGTCCCGCCGCCTGTACGTACCGTCCGGGAGGATGCGCGGGCGTCCCGCGGGCGCGCTCAGTACCATGCCCAGCGCCGGCGCGGTGCCCCGCGGGCTCCAGGGGCTACGGCCCGGCCCGAGCTGGCGCGGCGCGGTGAGGACATGGCGTGAGCGCGGGCAGCGCAGCGGAGCGGAGCGGGCGCGCAGGTGGGTGCGCGCAGCCTGCGCGCTGCGGCCGCACTTGTGAAACTCGCTTCTCGCGGCGGCCGTTGTGTAACGCGGCGGCCGAGCCCGTCCCCCCGGCGCGGCACAGGCGCGTTCCCGACACCCGCCCGCCCCCCCGCCGGCACCGGCAGCCGCGGGCGGGCGGCAACCGGCGGCGCGCACCGTGCGCGGCACCGCCCCCCCCCCCCCCCGCCCCGCGCAGGGCGCGCGCTGCGGGCGGAGCGCGCGGAAAGCGGGGATGGAGCGCGCGGAACGTGGCGGGGAACGCGCGGAACGGAGGGGAACGCGCGGAACGGAAGGGAACGCGCGGAACGGCGGCGGCGCCCGGAGCTCGGGCCGGGCCGGGCGGAGCCGCCGGGAGGAGCGGCCCGAAGTAGGTCAGGGTGCTCCGCGCCCGCGCAGGCGGCCCCGCCGAGCGGCGCGGGGGGCGCAAGGTCCTGGCCGCCCCCCAGCCACGGTGAGGGGCGGCGGGAGGAACAGCGCAGCCCCCCGGCCTCCCCTCGCCCCAGCGCTGCGCTCTGCACAGCGCTCTCGGCACCCATCGGCTGCCCGCACCGAGCTGAGCTCTGACGTGATTAGTCACTCCGTGCTGTGAGTCACTCATTTAACATTTGCCGCTTCCTTCCTCGTGCGACTTTTTTTTTTTTTTTTTTTTTCTCCCCGTTCTTTACCACAATCATTGCCCCTCGCTCCAGGGACGGAGCTGCTGCCCCTTCCCCACAGGTGCCCTGCGCAGCGCTTCATGTCCCTGGTGGCACAGGGACTTGCCAGCAGCGCACACAGCTGGGAGCCCCCATGGCAGGGCCGATTTCCCCTGCTCCATGAGGTAATGCTGCTTCCCCGCGGTCTGCTCTGCACTTCTCCGATTTCTGGGAGCACCAGATCTCAAAACCTCTGGCATCCATTCTGTTCTCCAGCCTGCCCTTTCTGCAGGGTGGTACAGGGCACTAGCCCTAACTGCAGCTGCAAGTGCTGCTTGTTCAACAGCACAGCAAGGGGGCTGCAGGAACAAGATGCTCTCGGTCCCCAAATCCAGACCCTTGCCAATGCAAGCAGCCACATCACCCCAAACCAACCACGTGCCATCCTTAAAACAGGCTAGATTTTTACTTTTCCCTGATGGAAAACTGCTCAGAGTCAGTGCGGCCAGAGCTGCACCTCAGGTGGGACAAACAGGGAGATATCTTAAAGTCCCTTGTGGATTGGGATGATGAGATGATGCAATGAATGGAAAAGATGATTTTGGAAGTGGTTTGAATAAACAAATCTGGGTTGCAATGGTCCCAGGTATCATTGGGGATGCCCTGAGTAAAAGCTCAAGAACAGCCACATCGGGCACCTCTGCAGGCACCTGTGCCCAGGGCACCATGGAGCACGGAATGGGACCCATCCGGGGGACAGCATCAGGCACCCAGGGAACCACATCAGCCGGCCTCTCCCGGTATGGAGACTCCTTGGGAATGTCACTTCCCACTTTAACTGCAGTAACATTGTTTTTGGACTGGAAAGCATTCTATTTATGTGAAGTGCTTCAACTAGACCCTGACATGTAGAGATGGAGGTGCTGCTGGGCTGAGCAAAAGCAAGGACTGCTCTCCCCATGCTACTGCTAATGAAGGTTTCATGTAGATTAATTCAATCACCTCATTCAAGAGAGCATACTTCCCAGCAAAATCCTCCCCTAAATTAAAAAAAAAAAAAAAAAAAAAAAAAGAATGGTGAAGTAGGTCTTTCTGACAAGAAAAAAAATCACACATTCCCAAACACACGGCAGGTGCTGGGCAGCCTTTGCCATGTTCTGCAGTGTTTGACCTATCTTCAGGTTTGTCTGTGTTGTTATTTTTTAGCAATGCTGTATTGCAAAGAAGTAGCAGTAACAATAATACCAAGAGAAGATTACTTTTGGCCCCAAAATAAGACTAGCAAAGTAGTACACATTTACAGCCTTGCTCTGCCCAAGTAACCAGACAGATTTGTGAATCTGCAACCTGACAGGGATCACTAAGCAGTAACATAACTAAGAATCAAAGTAATAGCTTGGGCTACATTTTGCAAGATCACAGTCTTTCCTCTGCAGTAAAAGGTTCTACAAACGTGCCTTTAAATTCCATACTTCCAAAACTCATTGCTAGGAAATATCTCTGTTATGCGACGCTCTATCTCAACCCAGCTCCTCTAAGGCTGCAAGTGCCTTCGCTCCCCAAGCTCCCAAGCATGCACCAAAGGATTCAAAATTGTTCTCTCGCTTTTTTAAAAACATTAACTGTGAGGCTTGGGTTAATATAAGCCAAGAGGAAAGAAGAGAATAATAGGAAGCCAAGTGTGAAATTCTCTTGCCTTGCTGTGAAGGGGCTAGAGCAGAGGGGAGGCGGCTGCAGTGCTCCGCAATACCCAGTGCGAGGGCTCCGCAGCACAAGTGCCTTTCCTGGTGCCGTGCGAGGCAGGGCCCTGGTGTTAATTGAGCTGGCACTATTGCACAACACCATCCCCTTAACACCATGTCAGGTAAAGATTTTGAATTGCCTCTTTATTAGTCATCCTCTAGTGCTTTTAATTGTGCCTGAAAAACAGGGCCTTTTTACCCTTGTGTTGCCTTGTGCACACTTACCCGTTGTAGGAATATCACTAAAGACACTTTCCATCCTTCTTTTACAGCGATGGTAGGTTTAGAAGAATGATTAAGCATTCCTATGACAGCCAAGGGGGTGTTTTAGCAGGTCCACTGGCTGCATTTTCAGGTGTCTACTTTTGAGGTGTTGAGAGCTATACAGATCCTGGCCCTGGAAATGTTCAGGCAGAGGCTTAAGTCAATGCACAGGAACAAGTAAGAAAGGATGTCATGATTTAAAGATGCATTTTTTTTTTTTCAGAACCAAGTGCTGTAGGTGGGTGCCTAACACCACAGAACTCACTTTGATCTTCTGTAATTCTGAAATTCCTGAAGATTAAATTCACACCTCTGAATTATACTATTAGTTATTTAACAAAATCAAAGTTGGAAGATGAATGAATAATTATTGGACTTATTTTAGAGAACACGGTTGGCGTTTCTGGAGTATATTAGTCACATTTAACATAAAATACTGCCCAAGACTTTGCCTATGTGAAACTTTATCTAACTGCTGATGGATAGAATGTGCCTGTGAATTTAAAACTTCACTTGAAAACTCTGGGAAATAATGGTAAGCTTTTCTTTCTGTGTCATGAGGCCCTTGTCCCAAACATCCCTCTACCCAGCACACACATGTAGTGGAAGGAATGAAGTTCACTGTGCAAGGAACTATTCTGCCCCCAGTACGAAAATCTCCAGGATTTTGTTTTCTCAGTGACTTCTCCAGCACAAGTAGGAGTCTTTACACTGCAGCCACCCTTCTGGGCTGGTGCCTTTAGGGCTCTTCCTCCAGCAGCGCCCTGCAATCATTAGAATCCTTCTCCCTCTAGAGATACGTTTTCTCTGGGCTCATTAGATTTTGTCTTCATTTTCACCTTTAAAAAAACACTCGAAAAAAAATCTAGTTTGTGCCACAACCACATTCCAGAAGGTGAATAAAATCCCATTCTCATTTAGGTGCAGATAAAGGAGCAAAAACTCCATTACAGGCACAGATAAAACCACATTTACCCCAGTGTGAACAGGATTTCCCCGTTTGGGTAAAATCTCGCATCTTAGTGGGTTTAGAAGAACTACTTTCTGTCCTACATGGCGTCTTTGAGCACTGCTTTGAATCTTTATGCAACTGCTTGAAAGAATTAGAAATATAAATTAATTAATCACTATTTAGGACAAAATTCCAGATAAACTTTTCACAACCAACTGGCACATTTCCCTTCCCATGGTTCAGCACCTTGGTTTGTAGAAAGTGGTTTAAGCTGGTTCATGTAGAGGCAAGATTGGCACCCAGATCGTGTGGGTATCTAAGACCCTGTAGTCTTTCGTGCTCACCTAACAGCATGGCTAGCAAATGATTGCTGGGCCAGCTGCAGGTATGTGGAATCTGTTAGCACTTATTTGAAAAGTTGAGAGGTGTCAAAGTTAGAGATCTGGCCAGGCAAAAGAATAAAAGAACACTTTTCATCTGGCCAATCATATATGCAATTATTATTACAAAACATAAAAAATCAAACAATTATTAATTATAATAATTATGTTGATAAAAGAAACAATGTTCTGCCTTGACTGGAGTGAAATATTTTCTGGGAAGAATCCCTCTGATTTATTACTCTGCCTTGCTCACAGAGGTAAAAAAGGTAACTTGCATCGCTGCCCTGGTGAAACCACAGCTACCTCATCCTTTCCTTACCCTATGTGAGAGCAGCCACAGACTCTAAGGCTCTTTGTCTGCATTTTAGATGGCTCCTCTTGGATAAAGTACCTATGCATTAATTTTCTTTGCTCCTGGGTTCATTTTGGAGACTGTGCTGCAGACAAATTCAAGGTGCTGTATTTAAATATGGGTTAAGTGGCAATGGGCAATAATCACCTCTGATTAGTATAATCAGCTACTGATGAGACTCCTGAATAGAGAATAGTATGGAGAATCAATAATAATCATGCTAAAGGGCCAATTCACCACCCTCTCCCTGCCCAAATTCACAAGCTGGAAGACAAATGCGCAAAGGGAGCAGGACGTCATGGCCAGAGCAACAAGTCTGTGTGTGGAGCTGCAGGATCACCCACGTCATGCCCAGCTCCAGCCACGTGAAAGCACAGGAGAAGACTGGCAAGTCAGTGCAAACGTAGCATCCGTCATCTGGAGCACATCTTTCCAAATAAGTGCTAGTTGTTACTAATTAATACCTGAAATTGCAATGATAAACATAGATTTTTTTTTTCTGTTAATGCTTCTGCTGATGCTAAGCTTTACGCATGTAAGGCAGTAGCATTTTAAAGTTCCCCTCGGTTCCCTGCCCTTCTTAATTACTTGATCCAATGTCTGGCAGTTGGGAATTCTGTACGTTAATTATATATTGCATGGAAAAGTTTCCATTTCTCCTCTCTCACCCAGAGCAAATGAGATGTTAATTCTTTCATCTGATGGAGTTTTCAACAGCATGGGTGAGAACTGCAAGGACTGCATCCAAGGCAAGTAGTGATATGTTCCTGGCCAAACATAACAGAGAGAGTCATGCTTATTTCTTCCTGAAACATGATCTTTCTCCTAAAACTAGGTGTCCAACCAAAGTTCTGCATTGCAAATGTGAGCGAGAAAGGAAACATGCTGCAGGGAGGGCAGAGCACTGGGGCCCTATTCAGACAGGTAACATTTTTAGTTATCCCTGTACTTTCTGATTTGTCGCCCAACTGCTGCTGGTTGTCCCCTTTGCTCTGCCTGGATTGATCTGCAGCCAAAGGGCTCCCAACTACATTCTAATCTCAGCCAGAAACCAGGTAATTGGAAACAAGAGGGGCATGAAGACAGCTGTCTCCTGCATCCCCAAAATGCTGCGGCGCACACCGCCTTGCAACTCTCATAGAATCATAGAATGCTTAGGGTTGGAAGGGACCTCTAAGAGACCATCTAGTCCAACCCCCCTGCACACGCAGGGTCACCTAGAGCACGTGGCACAGGACTGCGTCCAAGCGGGTTTTGAAGATCTCCAGAGAAGGAGACTCCACAACCTCTCTGGGCAGCCTGTTCATCCTCACTGTTAAGAAATTTTCCCTTACGTTCCTGCGGAACTTTTGCTCTCCATGCAGCCATGCTGGTGCAGAGCTCTTGTCCTTTAAGATCACCCACAACAGTGTGCTAAGAAAAGGGAAGCAACTGCCTGGTTTTATTCTGTGCAGAAAGTAAAATTTTCCTCTCCAAGGAAAAGTGACATTGCAGCTTGTACAAGAAGCTGTTAAATTCAAGAATATTGAAGCTATGGAAACACTGAGTAGATAATAAACAGGACACTCTGTGAGAGGACCAGGGCGGGTTAACAAACCCTCTAACGCACACCAATTGGCAAAGATTAAAAAAAAAAAAAAAGTATATATCTGTATATTCATCTGACACTGAGCAAACTCACTCACCACAAATAGTTGCATGTACTTAACCACCAAAGAAAGATTAGGCATAGTTTGACAGGCTGCCAAGTTATTAATGTCAAGTGGTAGCTTCTTGAGCACAAGCTGTACCAGTACTGCTTTAAAAGAATTCAGCAGGCTGAATGCCCCAAGGGACCATTGACAATATGAGCCGGCAGCTAGAAAGGACACGAGTGCCAAGCACAGGGCCCCGCGCAGGGCTCTCCAAACACCTTCCTTAATGATCTTTTAAGATACACACCAAAGAAAACAATATGTACCCTTGATTCAAGGTACACCGAGGTCAACATGGTTCTTGGGTACCTTCCACTGTTTTTCTTCTGCTTTTTAAAAATCATAGAAACCTTCTAAATAAAATGATGAATAGATAAAACAATTCGTCTGATCTTCAATAGAGATTTTACCCTAGCAGCAGAATGGACACAAAGCACCAGGCATTGCTGATGCTGTGCTCATACCTATACAAAAGCTAGGTAAAATGCAAGTCTCTGAGATTTTGCCCCTGTGTTTAAAAACCGTAAATGATACTGAAATGTGTCAACAAATACATAGAACTGTGTGGGATGCTACTGCATTCTCAGCTCATAGAAATGTACACTATTTTTCTGGACATAGAGGAGGTGCTGAACATCATCAGAGAATCAACAATGACACTGGGAAATAGAAATATGTGACGACTTTCATCTAGTAGCAGAGCTGCAAAAAGTCAGTCCAAATAAGTAGAAACAAGCTCCCCATTGATCTGATGAGATCAGTTTGTATTATGCAGCTAGAAAGAACTAGTTACATTTTTGTGAATATGCAAGACAGTTGGAATTTCCTCATCTAAACAGGAATTTCAAGAACATCGGTTTTAGTCAGGACTTGTGAATGAAAGGCTGAGACTGGAAAAGGAGCAGTCAGATGCACAGGGATGAAACAAAATGTGGGACATGTTCTGCAGAAACAAGACCTGTTGGACGTGGATTGGATTTGTTTGCTTGGCACCATGACGGTGGCATGACGGTGGTGGGTGGAGAGATAAATACTGCCACCCTTCCCAGCTGAGTCCTGGACCTCATCTGTCCCTGTCTTCTTGACAGATCCTCCTCATCGTGTCCACACAGAAGAAACACCTTCTTCCTCCCGGGAAGGAGGCAGGATTCACCCCTTGTGGCCAGCACAGCAGCAGCTTCCCAGCACACTTGGAGCAACTACAGGAGCACTAGGTCAGCTAGTTGTTTTGCATTTACCAACTGCTGCCAAGTGTCCCTGTTTCTTTCAGGTGCCATCCAGCTTTGTATGCAATTTCTCATTCAAAGCAGCATACAGGCAGTACGGTTGTGCAGACCAAAGTCTATGCCACTGCAAATCCCTGCTTGGGAAATGCCTGTGTAGAACAGATTTCTTTTGGTTACAGCTGAAAACTGCAGCATTGCTTTGGGGAGTTGTGCTATAGTGGCATCCTTTAGTTTCCCATATTTTTATCCTCCTCTTCCTCACCATTTAATACATTTATCTGCCCTTAACACTGGTGGTGGTACTTCCTAGTTTACAGAATAAAAGTACTTTCAAGTATGGAAAAAAAAACAAGAGAAAGAGACTTTAAAACCAAAAAGTGTGCCTTGTTTCCTGTAGAGGTTTAGTCCTTTCGCTTGCAGAACTTCAGCTGACCTTCATTAGGCAGCAATGCCACAAAGTGCTGTAACGCAGCACTCGCTGTGGGTTTGCTGCCCTGGCACCAGCTTCCTGAGTTAATTCAGCACCGTACATTAGTAAAGACGTGGCATAGACAGTGTCACTAGCGTAGCAACCAGTGGGTGAATCATAATGAAACTATGAAGAGGAAACATGTCACAAACAGGAGGAATAACTTGCTTTTTCCCCCCCGATCGCTTCATCTAAGGAAGAGCGCCCAAGTTAAGGGTGCTGATGAGAGAATTAACTTGTGCCCTGGTCACTTCACGCAGCTTTTTATGCAGTTATTTACTGGTTCTGTTGCTATGGGAAATATGAATACTTGCCATGACAACTGCGGCGGAGTGTGGCACACTATCTGCTTCACACAGTGCATCTTCTCGCAGAAACGCTCCCATTCAAAATTCTGCATCCTTTACAGCAACTCAGTGTGGTGCTTTTAGACACAGTGATTAATTCTTCTGCATTTTACAGTTCTATTCCCTGCTGTCCAATATTATCTATCACCCCATTCTCACACAGCCCTTCAATATTAGATTGCAAGACACTTTGCAGAGGTAATCATTACAAAGAAATATTATGTCTGTTTTACAGATGAGAAATTCAAGCAAAAAAAGTTTATATAAGATCCCACAGTGCAGCAGTGACAGGTGGGATTTGAACCCATGTTTCCTGGGCCAGTAAGCCAGGGCAGGAGGAGCTCACCTTGCTTCTGTTTACCGAAACAAGTTGCTCTTGGGGCTGACAGTGCAATTCAGCAGCAAGGAGGAGTAAAAGATTCTTCTGGGCTTAGCTGAACCCATCCGGGCAGAGCAGCTGCTGGGAAATCCCACTGGGTGCTCACAGCACGCATTTGCTTTAAAATAATTTCTGGTAGGGGGGAAAAAAAGGTAAATTAATTTGTGATCAAAACTCAGGATTAGCCAAAAACATAAAGAATATGCTCAGATGAAATGTCTAGCTAAGAAAACCATTACCAAGCCAAATTAAAATCATTCTGGCTATTTACCTCTTAACCTTGCCAAACATGTTCAGAAGTGCATAGTAAGTGACATCTCTTCTTTATTACAATGTTTAGCCTAGAGGCAAACTATCTCTTTTAGTTACCGACATTAATGATGTTACTTTTGGCACCGGATCTCTTTCCCCACATTTAGAAACAATATTGACAACTTTTTTCCACTGTTTAATTTGTGCAGTCACAGTAATTAAATATGAATCTTCAACTATTGCTTGACATACTGCAAATTTATCATCAGTGAAACAGTCTTCTGCACATTTCCATAATTGCTGCTGTTCAGAACAAAATGGTTATGCACTGAAAGACTGACAATTTTCTCCTTTGGTTAAGTTCTCGTTTGTTTGCCCTCTTGGCAGTGCTATATAGCAGTTTTATTTCATAATTAATTTTCCATTCACAATTGTATATTTTCCTTTTTTTTTTTCCTTGGATTTTATGTTGCTGTAAAGATGCAGAATCCAATATGTACTGCAAGGAGCCAGTGTCTCCTTCTAGATGATCTTAGAAAATGCTGTCCACCTGCTGCCCCAGCTGAGTAACAGCAACTACAAGGCACATGGACATTGCGTTTGAATAAGTGGCCACCATAGCCAGAAAAACAGTGATGGCCAAAAAACTGTGGTGATTTTAACACTCCGCATTTCTGTGAGTGGTAAATTTTGTAAAGAATTAACAGTGACTTCAGAACTTAGTTCAAATTGAAGGATATTTTTCTCCATCTCCATGCTGTGGTTTTTGCATGATGACAGCACCATCTCCGCATGTTTTCTTAATCAGGAAAAAAAAATAGGTTCCTCAGATCAGTTTTCCAGTAAAGATAAACGACAATGTAATTTTCTGGCCCCTGTAACCCACATTGGCAGAAGCCGCCTGCATGACTGACAGGTCTCGGAAAGCTCAGGAGGGCTCTCCAGCCCTCTGCCCAAATAAATGTTACCTGCCGTTCAATCATGCTGCTCCACAAGCTGCTGTAATAGTCGCTTCTTAACTGTTCACATGGGTATATCTGTTCAAGAAGCCCTCTTAGCTGTCTTCCCTTCAGCAAATAAATATACAATTTCTTGTGAGCAGAGCCTTATCAGATTGAACAAGCCTCTTGGGAATAAAGTTATGAGAATTTGTATCAAAAACTGCAAGCAGGTTCATACACTTAAAGTGATAATAAGTCCCAAAGAATTTATTCACTGAAATTCTGTATTTTATCCTAGAGGACAAGTTACCACTATTCCTGATTACATATAATAAAATAATAGGCTATACCTATTGAAGCCTTTTTTATATTCCCCAGCTAACACAGCAGCCTGTGCCTCACCACCCCACTGTTTCAGGTTAGTGGCAGTAGTGATGGTGCCACTGCTCTTCTGTGAGGCTGGTGAATGGCACCAGCAACGCCAGGGCTTCCAAGGAGGGTGGTGGGGACCAAGGGGAAGACATGGCCAATATATTTGGATGAAACACAGTTTTGCCCAGTCGTGGTTAAGCTGAGCACACTTTCAGATGTCTGCCCACCTGTGCTTGGGACCCTCTGCAGGTGCCTGGGGGTGGCACAAACAACCATCTGGTTCAACCGGCCCTGCGCTGCCTGCCCTCCCGGTCGGCTGGCACGACAAGGTGTCCCATGGGGCTCCTGCCCATGCGCTCTCAGCAGCTGATAACAGAGCCTGGCAGCAGAGAGTTTCTCCTAAGTTCACAGAACTCAGACAGATCCTCTCCTCGGAAAAGCAGCTTTCATCAGAGATTTGTGATGTCCTAAGTCCTTTGTTCAATCTTCAAACTTCCTCTTTGCATGGGCAAAATCCACAGTCTCTGTTGATCGTTCAAGACCATCAGTTACTTCTGATAGTGCTAATCAAAGGATATGGGCGCCAGAGAGCAAGGAAATGATCTCTGAGCAAGGTGCCCCCTGCTCCTTTTGAGAGGGCACTGGAGATCTCCCAGTTTGCAGCATTTGGTGTGAGTTTCTATTTCAGGTCTTGCTTGCTGGAGCTGGCTGGAGCGGTTGATCGGCTTAGTGTCTTGCCAGGATCAAGGCTGGAATAAGGACAAGCTGGCTGTGACCCAACCCAGATAAGTCTAAGGTTATGCTGACTGGCTGGGGAAGAGGGAACTGTGACAACTTCTGTTCTCCACAAGGAAAATTTGCTCTTTAATGTTCCGATTTTTGGACCTAGGCCTGTTAGTGGACTGGCTTCTGTCCAATAAATAATAAGCAGCAGCAAAGATGGCTGTTCTTTCTTGGCTGCTCTTCTGGATCAGGAGGAGGAGTCCATTCTTTTGAATATGGGTCTTTCCTGGACCAAGAACAGACCTAGAACAGACTGGAAATGTCAGGGCCACCCCTCCTAAGTGTGTCCATGCAAGGGGCAATGCAAGCTTTGCTCTGACCAGCCTGAAGCAGAGGTTTGAATGCACAACTTGCACAACTCTGCCCATCTGCAAACAGCCCATGGAATTAAGGGATTGCAGTAAACAAAAATAAGAGGCAAAAACATTAGCAACCTGTGTATTGAGAGCTGAAATGGTGACGTCTTCAGGACAGGCACCTCATCCTGAGGCTGCCTAGCAGAGCTGAGGCACCTGCATGCTTATTTGCCATCTTTCAGAAGAAGCATTCCGTCCTTTACCTAGGCTTTCCATTGCAACTACAAAGGGACTTAATAGCTCCGTATCAGGAAACTTCCTCTTTTGGAGGAATGTAAACAAAGGAAAAGCGTTGATTGATCTAACAGACAAGAACCCAAAGGCCATGCTAGCAACAAGCGCCCAAGTGTTGACAAAGCAAACTGATGGGGTGCGGCTCCCTACGTACACCCGTGGTTTATTTGAGCATGACCTCTAAGGCGGACAAGAATTGCCTTGGAGAGCTTTTTGAAATAATGGATATTGCTGACCATTAAATATGAGACAGTCAGCTTTAAGACTGACACTTTTAAAAAAGAATAACCCTGAAAAACTAGACTGTACCTTTTTGATTACAAAACTGGTATTGCGTATGCTTCCCAGAGAGAGCCGAAAGTGTCCCTTCACAAAGCCATGGGGAGAGCATGTATGTAGATTTTCTAAAAATCTTCTCAGAACAGCAACAGAAAGGACGTTTGCTCCTGTGTCCTCACAAAATAGGCAGAATTTGAAAGGAGAATAAGCCTTCATGAGTATCAAGTCTCTTCTCTAATGAGTGCAGCAGGGATAACAATGTCCTATGAATACATACTCTTTTAGGCTACCCTGCATGTTGGAGTACTGGATTTGAGCTTTTGGGGCTGCAGGGCCTGAGTTCTATTTTTAGACTAGCTTGGAAGGTATAACCAAGACTTTCAGCCAAGCATATGACTGCATTTTGAGTGCAGTAGAGTACTGATTTACAAATGGAAAAAAAAGAGAGCCATATCCTTTGATTGAACATAAAGACAACAGAAATCTGCAGGCAGAATTTTCTTCTAAGATCTACCCACGCTGCATACATTGATGTCAAAGAAAGGCATCTTCAATGCAGCTTGTAGAGAGAACATAGCATGAAAACAGATGCCCAAAGCACATATCTTAGAAGAATATATTTAGCCTGGAACTGTTTTACACTAAGTAGTAATTGTGCAAAATACAGCTTTCTTGCCAGCATTATTTTAGTTAATAATGAAGAAAATCTTAGCCTACTTAATATAAAAGATAATCTGGTTAAAATGCATGTGGTGGAAGGAGTAGTTTTGGGTGTGCATTGATAAAAAAAAACACTACCATGATATTTAATGCACTCAGGTCTTTAGCTCACCCTTTCAGATTGCAGGGTAGCAAAGGAGGAGTCTTCCATCTTCAGTGATGTTTAGGGAAAGGGAAGAGGTAAAGCTGACGTGTTTGAAACTTGTTGAGTCAGTTTATCGAGTGGAAATCTGCCAGTGGGCAGTGAAAGGTGATACATGCAGCTTCGCAAGGCTGTTTGTTGCATTCGATGGAACTATGCAAGCGTGTGAAACGTTAAATATAACAGAGTGAGTTCTGGAGATTTTAAAGGACCCATGTGAAGCAGGGAGGAGAGGGACCCACTGAGGCTCCTGCCACACAGACAGACCATCAGACCCACGGACTCAGCTCAGTGCTTTTAGTGCTGCCATGATGTTGCTGCTCGCTCAGTAGAATTTTACAGAATTTACCATTTACACTATGAATATCCATTGCTACTGACATGCCAAATGGTGCTTTGTTCTCGCTCTTTATCCTTAAAGAATTATAGAGTTTGTTACAGCACTGCAAGTTTGAAACATACGTAATTCTTTGGCAATGAAGGAAGGAACGTACTTCAGACGCTGTCAAAATTAATCAATATTCTTCAGTTTTGGACACAAAGAACAGGCCTAGACTCAGGAATCTAACGTAGGCAGTATTGAAGAGTCTGTCATTATCTTTCTATGAAAGGATGAGCTGAGACCTAAATGCTACAAATCACCAGTCGCAAAGTACAGAGGATACTATAAAAGATGAAATATCACATATTCAGATAAGAGCATGCGTTTTTTAGTGATTCGATGCAGTCCATTCCAGACTAATACTAACCAACCTCCTCCTGAAATTGGTGTGTAGAAAATGCCCCACAATGCAATTACAACACTATAACATAGAATTTTCACCTGCAAAAATATTCAGAATTCAACTCATCATTAAAATCGGTATCATATTAACCACTTAGCTGTTCTTATATGGGGAAGTCCTTATTAACATTGATAAAACATTGTGAAGATGGAAATCTTCGCTTCTTTCTAAGAGTTCTCCCTGGCCTCAATAAAATTCTTCTCTTGGTGCTCATTGGAAATAACTTCAATCAGAATTATTAGAAATAACACGATCACTTCCCACCATGAATGGAGGACAGAAAAAGGCTTTCAGGATGAATTGCAGCAAAATCCAGAAGGCCATTTTCTACACTTTAAAAGAATATTATCACTATTATCATTATTATTATTATTGGTAACGTGTCAGTTACAGATAGATAAAAACCAGTTACACTCTATTAAAAGGAAAAAAAAATGGATATAGGCTTCTATTATTAGTACAACTACCAAATTGAACTAAATGACTGCTTTTTAATCCAAACAGTTCACACTTCCCAGCGAGTGCCCAGTTATGTTCACTTACTTTATTAGCTCCTTTTTAAGTAGAAATTCAATATTCTCCATTTTGCAGCTCAACCCAGTATCCTCCATACTGCAGCCCTTTGATGCAAGGGCATTCTTGAATCTCTACTTCACATGAGTGCAAAGCTAAAAAGATAACGGCAGCGCTATTGCCCTGTGTGCTTTGAGCTCTCTCTGTTTTATATAACCCAGTAACACAAGCAGGCTTTTCTTTGGCTGATAATAACTCCAGATGTGGCACAGCCGTACCTATGACTAACACACTCAACAATAACGCTCATAAAATATATCGGTCAGGAGGGCAATCACGCACACAGCACCGACCTACATCACCTCTGGATCTCAGCAGCTATGGAGCATTGTCATCCGCTCGTAATAAAGGCACAAAATCGAAGGAAGATGCTGCCTCCAATACCACAGCTATTCCAACGAACAAAGGAAGCTGCCTTTGCATCCCAACCTCGGAAGAATGTAGTTTATGAATAAGAAAAATTCAGCTGCTGAGAGAGTTTGGATTTTGATTTATACTTGCTTGGGTCAGCCACACAGCAACCATGAATGTCCCTTTCTTTGCTCTGCACTCTCACCGCTACATTTCACCCCAGTTTAATAATCCTTCTGGTTGGATTATCAAGTGTATTTCCAGCACCATCAACAAATTAAGAGTTTTAGTTGGAGACATATTTTCCAATGACAATAACAATAACTGGTGTGCATCACTCTACACATCCTTTCCCATGGTAGCAACATGGAACTAGAGTGAGGCTTGGCCTGGTAAAATTTGCTGGTCTGGTTTGCCTGGGCATTCCCTAAATATACTACTGTACCTAAATAAGATGACAATTACATTTTCATCACTCATTATCTGCATTGGTCTGGTCTAAAGCTGATCCCTGTAGTCATCGAGCAGTGGTATTAGGGGAAACTTCTGCCAAATCTGCAACTTCGCTGTTTAACATTCTCCTTCAAAAACAAGAGCCTGCCTCTGCCACAGATCTTGTAAAAACAGATCCTTTTCACCCCGAAATGACTGGATCACATTTCCTTTGGCTCTGTCAGGTCTCTGGGAATCACCATCTTCACATGCCGAACAAGCTGGGGGGAAAAATGATTAAACTTTGCTGGGAAATCTTGCTTCCCTGAGCTCCCATGGTGAAAGATGGCTCTGTCCTGGGACCTGCTCTGCAAGAGGCAGGTGTCCCAGGCTGAGGACAGCCATTCCCTTGCTCCATACCCTAAACTGGTTCTAGACCACAGCATATGCTGTGGTTGACACACAAAGCTATCTATGACTGTGACACAGCATCTGCTGTACCCAGAGTGACAGGGAAAGCAAACAGATTGTTGCATGTCAAAAATCCACCTGGTTTTGGAGGAGTGCCTCTCATTTTTTGCTCTGTCCGGAATTTCTTCTGAAGCTTCCAAACAACTCTGACTTGTCCAGATTGGAATTTGGAGGTAGGATGGCTTCATAAATGCATTGAGAAATAACACTTAGTAATGGACAAACCTGAATCAATGAATCCTCCCAACTCCTTTGAGATGCGGCTTGGCCAGAAGAGCCAGAAATTGTGCAATCTCCTGGAAGAGCAGTGGAACACGCTTCCTGGCTGCAATACCTCCCAAGCGAAGCTCAAAGGGAGGCGGCCACTTCTGCTTTTGCAATGTGGAGAAGCGTCCACTCAGAATCAGCCTGAAAAGCGCTCTCTCAGCACTGCGGCAGGCACTGGTTGGAAATGACTCTGCGTGGCAGCTTCTGCACAGCTCAGACATGATTATGGGGTGTGCGTGGGGCAAGCAATCAATGAAAGTGGACTTGCACCATAAGGGGAGCAGGTTAAACCCAATGACATCAACACCTCCTCTGTTTAACATATATAAGCGATATAACACATGAAAAGTGTATGTAGAGACCTAAAATATTGCTGTTCTATTCCTTCCATTTCCCATCCTCTGAGTCTGTCAGTCAGTTTGTTAATCTGCTGTTAATATTCAAGCACATAAAAATATCCCACTCAGGATGAGGGCTCAATTACACTAGACCTTATATACACAAAAAAATAAAGCTTGGTTCCATGGCTGACAGGGTTTATAGTCTGAATAATTCATTTAACTACACTGCAGTATAGCTCTCACGGTGACATAGATGGCAAGTTAAAATTGAGTAACATTTCTGAACGTTTTGAACGATGGAGGAACCTGAACTCTTCTTACTCTCTGTAAATCACATGGGGTTGCATTCACTAGAGAGCAGGGACCTACATGATTCTGGGGATATAGCCATGTGTTTTTGGAAATGTCATACATTATCCTGCACACCGAGATACAGCCAGACAGAACTAGCTACGCGGAAAATTATGAGCGCGTTAAGTAACTGTCTCGCCAACAGTATCTCCCTAAACAGTTATTCAGAAATGCCCTGTTCACACCTATCAGCAGCTAATTGCAACATGCCTGTAAGATCACCAGGATCATATTGACACATAAGGAAGTGATTATGAACGCAGACCTTCCTAAGAAGCAAGGGCTGCCCCACTTTTCCACAGTAATGTTGGAGAACAGAAATTTCCGCAGCGCTCTAATGGGCTACAGGGGTGAGCTCACAATAAGCACTCTTTAATTAAGCTCTTTGAGAAAGTCAGGCTCCCACTGGGCTTGTTGTGAGAGCAGCAAAGCTCTTGATTTATAGCAATTCAATGCCCAAGCTTCCTAATACTGATGTAGGACACCAAATCACCAAGACCTCTCCAGTATAATTAAAGGCAGGATGTGCTCCTGCCTGGCTCATAGCGACTCTGCAGAAGGCACCCAGGTGTATTCCTGCCATTTGCTCCTCTGGTTTATACACTCTGTTATATAATAGCTTGCATTTGTGGTGTAAACGTCCAGTTAATTTGAAAGGGGAAAGAGTCAGTCACTTCCAATCACTAGACTGGAAGGTTATTCAGGATCTTCTGAGCTCTGCTATGCCATAGATGCACTGTTAAGTTTTGAGAAGCCTAAAGCTTCTCTTTTCCTCTGTTAAATTAAGTGAGAAAAATAATTAAACTCATCAGCATGCAGGGGTTAATTAGTTACCGCTTGATTTTCAGAAATGCTAAGCAAATTCTAGTTCACTGCTGACACTCCATAGCTTTGAAAATCACACCGCATGGTGTTATATTTTGCAGTTCATAAAAGTTAATTCTAAATCCACCTTTGTCATCTGCCAAAAGCTCTGACTATGTAACACAGCACATAAGATGCCTGAGTTAACTATCGCTTGGACTAGTATTTGAGTGCCCAAATACACAACATGGTATGCGAACAATGGTCACTAAATGAACATACACCTTTTCTGGTCCCTCCACCACTTTTAGTCCTCTCCAGCCTTTTGTTATTCTTCTTGAACTAACGGAAGAATTGCAGCAGTGTTGCCATGAATGCCAAATGCAGAAAGAATAAAACTTAATACCCCGATGGTATTCCTTCTAGCAACAGCATTGGGACCGTTTACCCGTGACTCCTGAGGAGAGGCACTGCTTTCAATCCCGTGACTCCAGCTTTCCACCTTTCTCCTTCTACACAAGATTGTATTAGCCTGTACCAAAATGTCTGCTATGGGCTTCTCCTGAGCAGCCATTCCGTTCACGTTACTCACCAAGGCAGGACAAAACGGAAAGAAAATAACTGTAGAACTTGAACCACCATCACAACTGTTACTTTTTCATCAAAAATGCAAAGGTAATATTGGAAAAAAAAATCAGTTCTCTAGTTTGCTCCAAAAAGACCACAGCAACAAAAAATGTCAACAACATAAGATATCTAGACACCTCAAGCTCATGAGTGTGTTGTGGCCACTATGACTGTTTTGTGGGTGCAGTTAATTCCTTTTCAGGGGCCAGTTTGAGGCCTTTGTCACATTCGGCTCTTCCAAATATGTCCCCGCAGCAGGTAGGGAGCTCTTTGCTCAGGATTGAATTTCACTGCATGCACATCAGACAAACAGGATTTGGTTCAAAGGAAGAGTTTGAAGGGGAAATTTCTTTCAAGATCTGTGACGTGTAAAAACACCCAACCTATGGAGAAGAAAGGCATGAAAAAACAATAGAGAAACCAAAAGTATAAGGGCGGAATAAAGGCATCCTTTGGGATAAGGCAACGGAACATGTGTGGGTGGAAAAACACACAAGAGAGATATGGAAAGTATTCAAAGAGAAATTACTGTATGCCCAATGGTTATGTGTGCCATCGAGCTATAAATACTTCAGGACTGGAGATGAGGATAAAATTTATACAAGGAAGTGGAATAAAAGTCCTCTGATGTGAGGAAAAGGGCTATAAATTGATAAATTTGAGATGGAGAATTGAAGAAAAAAAAGGAGGAAACACAGACAAAATACTGAAGTGTGCTTTTTTCTCAGTATACACATACATTAAAATGTTACTCTTAGCAATGCTGGTGTCTATTCGGAATGAGCATCCATTGAGAACGGTGTTGCCTCGATCCTGCACGCCACGGGAGCCGTGGATCCACTAACGGGGCTGGTTTACAGTGACCCCCAAGACCAGCCCTGTTCAAACCTCCCTGCTACCTCGCATTTCTCCTGTTGACCGATGGACACCTCTTGCCTCTCACACTGCCTTAGACTAAAAATCCTCTGGGTTTCCGACTGTTTTTCTGTTTGTACAGCAGCAGAGTGCCCCAGTTCCGAAACATGCACCGAGCTCTAGCAATGCTATGAATAACAATGTTAATCCCAAGACGAGCTGTTACCTCCAATAATGACATACATTTGTTCCTGTTTGCTCAGACTCATGTCTTCCTATTGACATTTATAAGTGCAGATATTTCACACCCACAGGTGACAGATGTGACTATACAAATAAAACGTTGCAAATCCTGTAACAACCCCTGCGCATCGGAGAACCATCCGCAAGAGCTATGGCCTCAGGTGGGAAGAGCTTTCAGCAAGGGCAATTAGCTGTATGTTACTGAAGGAAGTCGGATTCCCAAGGACAGAATTCATCTCATCTGACTTCAGTTATTTAAAAGTTAAGTGCTTACTCGAAGCTAATCATTTAACCTCTTTTAGAAAAGTTCCCATCCCAGAAGATTGCAGCAAAGGGCCCATCTCTCAGCATGAGCAGCTCGTTGGAGGCAGCACAGGTGACAAAACTCATCGCAGGCACTTCTGCTTTCGGTAAGTTTGGATATTCTGTTAGCAATTTTTTGGGGGAGGGATGGGGACAGGGAGTTGAGAATATTTTAAGGAAAGGGTTGAAAAGCACCTTTAACCCATTGCTTTGATCATGAGCAGCCCTACACAGTGGCACCGCGAAAGTTCATCCTGAAGAGAGGCCGCCTCTGCCATGCTGTCATTTCGTAAGTGGCAACTACTTTTGCTCACTTTAACCCTATAGCCTCTGCTGAGTGAAATAAGCCCTCCCTGCACAAGTAATATGAATCACATCCTCAATCATAGTTTTCCCCCCCACAAGAAGTAGGGACAAGAAAGCTGAGCTCAGTGGCAGGTCCCTGCCGCAGAACCTGATGGGTTTCTCTGCTGTCCTACTTGCTTTCTTGTAATTACATAAGCAACATTTGCTTGGCTCTTTCTTTCTCATTTCCTTGTCTTGTTTTCTGTCTGATTTTTAGGACACATTTTTACTCGAGTTACACTGACCTCTTTTGAGGGAGAGGCTAACATATTTTCTGACTAAAGCCTCTTATCTTCAATAACCTGGCACATTTACTGCACAAGTCAATAGTTAGACTTGGGAATTCTTTTAATTATTAAAGTGACCACTTTAATCAATAGTGAAACCCAACAGCCCCTGAAACAGAGAAGCAGCTACCCAGAAATGTAGACCACCAGCAAGCAGCATGGGCACCCACAGAAAGCATCACAGTGATTTTTTTTTCTTTCCCTTTCATTCAGCAATAAAAAAAAATATGTGAATACATTGGAGTGCATCTAAACCACCCAGTCCTGGCACGGCATGGTCATCTGCAAGTAATTCTGCTTTAATTACAGGGAAATTAAAAAAAAAAGGGTAAAAAAAAGGAAAAAAAAAAAGAAAATGGTAGCACAGCTTATATTCAGGCCTGCTAAATACCACTTTCCACAATAAAAAGGGGTATCAATGTACTCCACAGCAAACTGCTCCCCTCTCTCTCCCATTTAATGGTGAGGGCACAGCTGCCTGGTGCCATATCTGCCTCCTCCGGAGCTGGAAGGTGAGGGGCTGGTGCCAGGTCAGCTCACAAAAGTTTGGAGAGCCACGTGGCACGCGCTAGATTTTCTTTCTATCCAATGCCACAGCCTGGGTAACACAGGAACTATTCTACCCCCTTGCAATTACCCAGGATATTTACCCTTTCAGGAGGGAAGAGGGGAGCAGGAGAGCCAGGATGGGGAGCAAAGAGCACGCAGGGATGAGGGGCGCCCCGATGCTCCGCTCCGTTCCTGCATGCCCAGGAGCTTCCCGGCACGTATCCGTGCGTTGGGAATGGCACTCGTGAGCGCATGGATTGCAAAGTGCACAGGGCCATCGCGTTGCACGGGATACGGAGCTTTGACACACCGGAAAAAACTACTTGTTACAGGCTCCTACTGAATAATTTTGGTCTCCCAGTCTTAAAGCTAAGCAAGTGCCAACTCCGACACCTGCAAGGCTGAAAACTGCACGATAGGTTTCACTGGAAAACTGTTGCCCAAATAACCGCAGGTTCCTCCCCCCCAGAAGCCTCTCGCACCCAGCATAACATGACGGTGCTTCTCTAGTCAAACACAGTGGAAAATTAATCAGATGTTAAAAATTACTATTCAAAATTATTATTCTGTGTCATAAATATCTAGATACTAGCAGCGCATTTGGTGGTGTGTCATGAACCCCTTCCTCTTAGTGAGAGGAACAGAAACTGCTTCTCCAGCAAAGGAGAACAAGAGTCATGTTTTGTTTTGTTACAAAGAACAATCAATTGACGATAGCAGACTTAAAAAAAAAAAAAAAAAAAAAAAAAAAAAAAAAACCTTAATTATAATCTTTTTGCAGCAACCAGGATGGCTTTAGGTTATTTTACATAACTGTATTAAATCTCCCCTGAGAATTATTCACCTCCCACACTCCAGGGTGCCTGAGCTTAAAAGATGGCCAGTTATTTAACAGCTTCTGAGTAGTTAAAAACGTACCAGGACTTCTGGAAAAGAACAATTGCAAGTGGGTTTGCTTCATTATCTTCACAGCCCTCGTACGTTGGGCAGTAGATTGCTCTTTGATAATGCATATTATTTGGAAATGTGTTTTGCATCTGTCCTGCTGTGTATCCAAATTGCATAGAGCTTCAAAAATATATATAATGGCCAAATTTCGCAGTCTCTTTTCAGGCAGTATTAACCTTGCAAAACTCAAGCAGTTAGTTTGTAAAAAGACAGCATTTTTTTGCTTCTACAATTTGGAAAAGGAAGCAACATCTCATTTTCTTGCATCGTCTTCCTAGGAAAGGAGAAGCAAACCAACTAGTGAATATGTTAACATTTTTTGTAAGGATGCAGAAATGTTGCTGGAAAGAAAAAGGCAGCAAGATTTGGCCCCAGTCATGCTTATTCCCTTTTCCCTCTCAAGTTGGATGTATTCCTTTTGATGTTTGGTGTTAAAGGTGTTTTTAATAAGAGGTTTTTTTATGTTTACCTAATATAAACTATAAAGAGAAATAACAAAGTGAGGAGAGAATAGAATTTCCTTTTTTTCCTGGTGTTTTTATAAGACCTGCAAATTTGAACAGAGTTTGCAAACAGGCTGCAGGAGTGGCAAGAAGGCCTTTGACTTCACCCAAATCTGTCCTACTGGAGGATTCCCATTCTCTCCCCATGGCCTCCGCTGTCTTTTCAAAGTTGTGGTAGGTCCTAAGGCAAAAACAGCCAGCAGAGACCTGGCTCCTCTCCGCAATAACCACGGCACCGTCTCCTTGCAACAGAAGGGAGCTGGAAGACAGCGAATTAGGGCTGCTGGGCCCAGTTGCATCCTAGAGGACAAGCTTTGCAAGAGGCCTGACAGGCCATGGCCCCGCAGCCGGCCCCTCTGCACCCAGGACCCCCATGCCCAGTTTGCACAGGCCAGTTGGGCAGCAAAGGCACTTTGGGTGCTCGAGGTTCCCCCTTCTCAGCGCCCGCAGCTGGATTTCCTGCATGCCTGGCAGGGCAGAAAGGACAATGCGGTCCCGAGAGTGAGGACTGTTGTTGCTTTGTAACCAGGAACTGAAGTGAAAATTTAGCATTAAAGTCAAAATCGAACAGAGAGAACATGTAAACAGGTCGCTATATGAAAATCCAGTTGTCTGAACAGGGCAGAAAGGAGCACAGCCAATGGTTATGAACTGCTTGGGAAGGACAGAATTTGGTCGGTTCCCAGGCAGGAATGGATTACGCGCTATTAGCAGCCCTGATCCACAGAGATCCCTAGTGCTTAACGAGAGGGTAGTTGAACCTTGCTGCCAAGGCAGCCCGATGGGAAAAGGCCGGGTCCCGTCTGCGGCAGGGAATCCCTCGGCGCTGCGGAGGGGCGGATCAGCGCTGTGCCTCCCGTTACACTTGGCTGGAGCTGTTCGAGAGGACGTGCCAAAGCAGAAGCCTCTGAGCTCAGAAGGGGAGAGGGCACAAGCAGAGTTCACAGGCCTAGCAAGCTGATAGGGACGCAGCTGAGCTGCTCAGACTGTTCTGTGGTGGCCCGGAGGACCTGGCAGGGCTAAGGCAGGGACAGCTACTTGTGAAAGCTCTCTGCAGAGCTGGAAATGGATGGACTTGCAGAGACGCAGCGAGAGCAAAGGAACCCAAGCCAGGTGCCTCTTCCCCATGGAGGAGGTAGGGCCAGCAGCAGCCAAGCACCTTTCACTCTGCCAGTGCCTCCTGCACAAGGGACGTGCTGGTCAGGAGCGGCAATGAAGAGGATTGTAAATCGTGTGCAGGAACAAGGGTGCTGGGGACCCACCAACTCACTGGGTAACAGATAGGCACGGCCTCACCTGCTCCATGGCCAGAGTCCAGCCTTTCCACACCACGTGCCCTGCCCTAGTCCATCAAACTGGGATACGCACCCTAAGGGCCCCATCTCTGCCAGCTCTTACTCATCTAGGTCTTACAGGACAGGAAAGAGGAACTCTTGTTCCCGCTCTCTCCTTTCTTTTGTCTATGTAAAAGTTTTCTTCTGAAATAACGTAGGCAAACTCATCTAGAAACAAGCAACTCGGGTCAATTTTCCGAGAACGCTTTGGAGAGCATTTGATTTCATATTTCCGATGGTACAAATTTGGTCTTAATGACTTCAGCGGAACTACTTTGAATTTGCCCCCCTACAACTGCTGGGCATTTTTGAATACAAAGAGAAAATATAACCACTGAAAGTTAAATACTTTCGATCTCATTTTAAAGGGCTGCATTTGAGAGCTAGGACAAGTGCCCTCAGCATCTTCTATTAGTATAAAAATGACTACCCTGTATTATTATAATGAAAAAACTGACAGGGAGGTACAAACCTTGTCTTAATTGCTGGAAAAAAAGTTAAGAATATCTAGTTGATAAGCTTATCTTATTCACCTTCTGGGTTCGCCACTTTTTCAATTCAGGGGAATAAACATACATCATTTACGCATGTAAGTACATTATGTCCTTTCTTCCCCTGAAATAAGTCCCAGTAGGGAGCACTGCAATTGAACTGCCAAAAAGGAAACCTCGGAAAAAGTCAAAACACATGGTTTTAAAGCTTGAGCACATTAAAAGTCTACATTGTCTGTGTGACAGATCTATATTTTATAAATCAGGCCTCTAACTAGCTTTTTAAAATATAATGGATGGGTCCCAATTATTACTTGCCGCACATCTAGCGGGGACTGGGGGATATAAGTGGATATTAAAAAGGAACAATTTAAAGAGCAGTCCCAAGCACTAAGCCCCCTCCTTCCTCATGTTAAAAAAATAAATAAATAATTGAAATCCCTTGAGTGCTTGATTCCATGAGGCTCAGGGAGAAACCTGCAACCAGGGAAGCAATAACACATGTTGGAAAATTTCTACAAGCTTGTGGAACTTTTCAAAGGGAACCAAGTGCTATTTGACACACAGGATTCATATCTGCAATGTGCGGCCCTGGACAGGGAGCAGCAGCACCAGGTTGAGCACAAGTTTGAAAGGATGGTGACAGCCTCCCTCCCACTGCAGAGTGGCGGCAGGAGGCCACAAGACAGCAGATCAAGGCACATTTCTGCTCTCCAGACTGCAGCAATCCCACCAACTATGGGGACAGTACTGGAATCCAGCTAGAAACCAGACAGGGGTTTGGCAATTACGAACCTGTCCTCCTTGACATGCTCAGGACAATCATGGCAAACACAGAGAAAGCCTTGACTGCATCAGCTACTGCACTGCAATTCCTCTTACATCTCTTTATAATGCTGTCGCCTCGATCCTACTTAACTCCACGCTAAGCTCAAATCCAAAATTCAATGGCAAAAAACTCTTCTTGGGTTACTTTACTACTGCACTATCAAGCAGGTACCCAACCCTACTCATTTGATACTAAAAAGCTGAAATATAGACTCCATAGCAGGCACTCAACTTGGCATATAGATCCTTTAAATAAGTGAAAGGAAAAGGGATTTCCAAGAATAACCTCAAATAATCTGCAGGGGAAGCAAATAATCTTCCCTTTTCAAACCAACTCAAGATTACTCCTATAGGAAGGAATGCAATCTCTTCCCCAGCAGAACCAGAGACTAAACTGCAAAATGAAGTTTAAATGTTCTTGAAGGAGCACACAGGGATTAGCAGAGGGTTAGGCTAGGCAAGCACAATTTCCATTGAAAATAAAAGACATTTAAGGTTTATGTAACTTAAACATTGCTGCTGTTCAATGAACTGTAGAAATTAAAGGGTAAAAAAAAAAAAAAAAAAAAAAAAAAAAAAAAAAAAGCACCAAGCCATCTGTGCCTCCTGTCTGTTCAGCGTGGGTTAGAATCTTAACAAAGACAGATTAATGTGTGGAAATGGAAAGAACCACACACAGAGAAATGCAAATAAGCAACAGGACTGCAGAGCCCAAGCAAGGGCTGAATCATAATGTTGAGACAAATGGAAACAGCAGCTTTTCCATGGTTTGTTAGGAAGCAGCTTTTGCACCAACACAACCTCTTCATCAGCAAGCAAAGAAGAAAGGAGGAGAGGGAGAGCACTGCTCTACCGAGTTGCACCTCGGTGGCCAAGGGGTCGGTGACTGCAAAAGCTACGAAGGACAGAGAAGAAAGTGCAAGGCAGGGAGGGAAACTTCCATGGCCCACGCGCTGAACCTTAGGGATGGGACAGGGGGAATTGGCCCACAGGTTCATCCATGTATCACAAGGCAGGGCCCCTCCAGGGCAGAGCCCTGCCAGGTTTGAGCTGCTGCGGACTCAGACTTTACTGTATTACATATACCCAGTTATTTTTATTAATCATCCCCAACTGACCCCATTCCTAGCCTTAAAGAACCATTTTAATAGGTTACATGTAGAAATAACAAGAAACACACTTGCTTGAAACCAAAACCAAAATTCAGCAAAATTTTTTTAGTCACCTTTCTCACAGAAAAGTGGCAGAGCAACCTGCAGGCAGCACTGCTGCTCCTTCCAGGTTTCTCTTCCCCTTTCCCAGAGAAGCTCCGACCTCTAAAATCCCAAGTTTTGCAATTGATTGGGATCTATGTTTTCCAGAAGGATACTTCAAAAAGCATCTGAAAGCCAACCCTCAGCTAATCCCTTTGCACAAAAAGATGTCATCTTTCTCTGCCTTTTTCTTTTTTCTTCTCCTCTCTCTCTCTCTCTCTCTCTCTCTCTCGTTTTTTTCTCTCTCGCTACCCTTCCCTACACTTCAATGTATCTCCGCACTGTTGGATTCTCCCCCTTCCCCTCTACACGGTCACTCCTCAGCCATGAAGCTCAGACGTGGCCGCTCAGTGTCTCTGCCCTCCCTGGGGCAGAGCAGGTCCCAGGTTTCTGCAGCCCAAACCGGGTGTCTGGGCCGTGTGCCCTGTCCCTGGGCTCAGCACCCACCGCAGGAGCAGGACTGCGGCTCTCATCTTAAACCACAGAAAAATCAACAGCCTTTACGTGGAAAAAAAGTGATTTTTCCTAAATGCTTCAGCAATCCAAAAGCTTCAGGAGCTGTTATTAATAGGCTGGGCTAGCTAGGAGCAAGCTCGCTGTATATACTAATGAAAATGTGCCTGAGTACTTTGGAGCCCTGGATTTCTATTTTTAGGGGGATGTGGGTAGTTAAGTAACCCCTGGCTGTTTGTGTCAGAAGCAGTGGCAAGTGTCCTGCTTATGGAAAACCCCAAGCTGCAAAGGAAAGAGGAATAAAATAATATCCTATAACACTGAAACAGAGCCCTGATGCCTAGGGAAACCCAGAATGGAGCAGAAAATCCCAAAAGAGAGGTAGCCACACAGCGATGGCTTCATTGCTGCGTGAAGCCAGGGTAGAAGCTGCAGCTATTAGACAGTAGCGAGCAGCACTGCCCAGGGATTTAGGGCAGGAAGGGAGGAAGAGCAGCTTTCCCATTAAAACTGCAGTTCAGGTAGGCAGTTCTGTGTCCCCAAAGCCATAGGGTCTCCCTAGAAAGTCTGCCATTCAAATGGCCACCCCTTCTCTAACCTCCTCCTCTAGCAAGACAAAACCAAAAGGGGTGAGAGGCAGAAACAGAAGCATCACTTTCACACTGAGTACAGATGAAAGCAGTTTTCATCTTAGTGTAACCAAAGGAAGGGACTGTGCAGAACTTGCTGTTTCCTACTCATCTGCAGATGGAACTGGGTTCACTACTCACTCACCACAGACTTGGGCACATCTTGGGTCAATGTGACTAAATAACTAAGTCCTAGCATTGCAAGCCAAGGCTTGGAAAGGTGCAAACATGTCTGTGGTGGCAAAGCACAGGTCTCCCAGCTCCCTGGACCCGTAAGCAGTTAGTCCCTTTTCCACTGCACTTTTTCTCAGTGGTGAAAGGCGCCACACTCCCCCAGAAGTAATTAGGAGTAGTTGGAAAGGCTCAAACCCTCCCCTCTGGAGCAGGGTAGATCTTTTCACTAGCAGTAATGACAGTAACATGTTTCTCTTTCCTCATGCTTCACACACACAGAATGAATCCCTGCGCCTCCCCCTGCTCTGACACCAAACAGCATTAGCTGTCCTCGCCGCAGGCTCCTGCTGCTCCCCATTCCGGGAGACCCCGCTGCATCCCTGCCAAGGCCAAGGCAAACTGCCCTTCAACGAGCTCCATGCCAAAGCCCAGCCAGGTCCCTGCAAGGCCCGAGGCTTGGAAGCATCAGCTATGGAGGACCAGGAAGACGGAGCCAAACTCCACAGTGCCCTGCAAAAGGGCAAGTGACAGCCAAAACAAGGTGAAGCAAGGGAAATCCCAGCTGCACATCTTCTTCCTGATTTGAGTTTCCAAGGAGACTCTCCAGTCCTTGGGAAGTCTCAAAACTCAACAGGACAAGGGCCTGAACATCCATCCCTGTGAAGATGACCTTGTTTTGTGTAGGAAGCTCAGCACCTCCAGCTCTCTTCCAACAGAAATTATTCTACGATTCTGTCTCATGACCATAACCCCCAGAGGGAACTTCCACAAGTGTACATTCTAGTACGAGGCCCAGACATGTTCAAACACTCCCTTAGACAAGTTGTTTGCCCCCATTTTCAGCAAACTTTCTTAACTCAGTTAAGAGTTCGCAGGGGTAAACTACAGGCATAGAAATAGTCTGCTCGCCCTCAAGACTGCTCTCTCAGTCTGGTGTTTAGGCTAACCATCTCCCACGGCAGCCAAAAAAAGGTCTATTCTGGAATTCATTTGCCTTGATCACTTTGCAAAACAATTATATTTTTGTACAATTAGAAAAATGTGGTTAACGTTCAAGTTTGCCTCTGCCCTTTTAATTCACCTGGAAACATCTTAGCGCATTGCAGCATTTGGAGAGCTGCAGAGAGGCAAGCAGTCCAAGAGCTGATGAGAATCTCATGATTTGATCTGTGTAGCAGCCCTCTTCTCTCTTTAATAAGACCTGAACATTTTATTAAGGTATCCAAGTGGATGCTTGTGATCCTTCTGAGTACAGTACAGGTGCTTATCTTAATGGCATCTCTGCCCGTCACTAGCTCAGACTATTTATTAAAGATAAAAATGGAAAAACCTAAGCGGAACAACTTAGACATGTCTGTGTGCATGGGTACACAGTGAGCCCAGAAAGACAGACGGTTCAATTCTCCAGTTCATTCAAAGAGGAGATTCTCAATCTCTTCTCTTCTGGCACTTTTCAAAATTCAAAATGAAAACACTCAGTGAAGAATTCTCCCCACGGACATGCTAGTTTTATTCTGCAAACTACTTCCAACGCCTCAAACAGCTAATCCATGCATCACTTGCATATCTTACCCACTAGATAAAGGCTGCATGGACGGAAACCCTCCTATTCATCTGAGAGGGGATGTAAACTCTAATACAAAAGAGCTCAAAGCTCCCAAAGATATTGAGAAAAGTGAACTGGGTGATTTCCAACGCTGCTACTTCAGGGTCCCATTTGGCAACACAGAAGCCACTGCTGGGAGCAGATGCATTACCCAAACCAAGGAAAGAGGAGCAATCTGTCTACCCTACAGCTTTTTCACCTAGAGGAAACCTGATATTTAGAAGTCAAGAGATCAGAATTTCAGAACTACCTGGGGTCTAAAACCACAAGGAGAAGACTAAGGAATTGCTTGAAGGAGCTGCAATTACGACTGCCCCATATTCCTGGCTCTGGTGTGCTTTACCAACTGTCGATAAAAATGGTCTTTGTTCTTGTAAAATTATTTCAAAAACAAAAACCTGCATGCAAACATTACCACAGCCTTGTGCTGATGACAGAAAAAGAAATGCCCTTATGCACACAGCCCTTATGAGAGTAGACGGCAACTGTGGAGCCTTTCACACTTACAGGATGTTCTCAGATTAAAAAAAAAATTCTACCAGGTATAAATGAACAGGAAATATATATATATAATATAAAGCCTCAGCATAATTAATGGAATAAAAATATGCTTGTGTCCAAATTAATTTGTGACCCTAAGTACAGCTTTTCTTCACCCTCTCCCGTTTTTCAAATAATTCTTGAAAATAAATATTTTTGTTTTATTTTTTCCATGAGTGAAACAGAAAGAAGAAACACATGCATCGTTCTTTGCAACCTATTATTTTTATATTCATAAATAGCTGCTGTATTAACAAACCAAGAGAACGCAACTGTGTATTTAGTCCCGAAACAAATTTGGTATAAGCAGAGCCAGTGCTGGCTCCTCTCCCTTGGGCCTCGCTCTAACATATTTCAGCTTTGATTTGCAAAACCATCTTTTGGGAAGGAAAATAACACAGCTCCATGTCTCTCTGGCTGCTTGCCTGTCTGCAGACAGCTGACCATGGTGCTAATGAAGGCAAATGGTAGGAATGGGATTTTCAGAGAATCTCTCCACACCTCTCGCCCTCCAAAAACCCCAACCTCAATCCCCTGCAGTCTATGCACTGGTTACTGAGCTGAGCCTCAGTTTGCACGGGCCCACAGAACAGACATCAGATGATAAGAAGTTTTAATTGCTAATGGCCTGGTCTGGATTTCAATGCGCGACACAGAGATAAAGGATTCTATATCCTATTATCAGTCCCCGGAGCAACTGTTACATCTTATTAAGCATAACTAGATTCATGGGTCAGAATCTCATCCATGGAGAGGACATGTATTTTCTTTTATGGGAACAGAGCATTATTAGGACATTCCACTGCCATAAAAATGGTTTGTAAGTTCCTAGGCAGAACCTTTATACCATCCTTTGATATCTTTACTTTCCTGCTACAGCTGCTGAAGTGACAATCCTGGGCTGGAAAGCTTATTCGCATAGCAACAATGAGGAACAGAAAGAGATTTCTGCTCTTTTATGTTACTTTCCACCTAAAGAAGTCTTGGTAAAAGTAGCTATATAGCACTGTCAACACCATTTCACAGTGGAATCAAGGCCAAACACAGCTTAGGCCTTTGCATACGATCACAAAACAGCCGTGCAAGGGCGGCAGCGGTGCCGAGCACGCGCGGCTGCTTTCCCAAGCAGCAGACCTTCACTTCACGCACTAACCTGGCACTCAGCACCTTGCACAACCGGGGTCTTCAGGGTGAGGTTCACATACGTTCTCCAGCCAGCAGGGATGACGGGGACCCTGCCGAGGGCACAGCCACCAGGAACCTCTGCGGCTCCGCGAGGTTGAGCCTCCTACAAACAACCGGCCTTCCAAGAGACGACGCAGTTGGGCTGGCGTTTCATTAAACAGGCACAAAATGAGCTGGATCCCTACTCTGGTAGATAGAGGCTCGCAGGTTTAGCAGATGGATTATCCAACCCCACCCTTCTCTGAGCGAGGTATTTTTCCCCAAGTTGCAGAAAGTCAGTCAAGTCCTAGGCAAGAGACATGAAGAGGCACGTGAAAACCGCCGTGCAGAGAACGGCCACTGCCGCCTGCACACAACAGCTCCTGGGTGCGCTGCCGAGGCGCTGTCACTACCTGCCATTTTAGCTTTGCAAAGGAGCATTAAATGATGCTGTTCGTTCTCTGTCCTAGTACATCTGGCCTGGCAGCAGAAAGCTTTCTGTGAACATCTGACTTAAGCAAGAGATTTTGCAAGGCACAATCTTACCCCAATTCCTACTTTTTTTTTTCCTCCCTCTAATTTCTTCAAATGAGTTTCAGAAGCACTGAAAACTCGATGAATCATTTGGCTGAATGGCCCACATAGTTTCCTCTTAAGTCAGCTCTGGCAGCAAGCCACTGAACATATTCTGAGGCTTTGCTTCTAGTAATATTTTTATTGGGAAGATTATTCAAACACCTGAAACCAGGCCAGCCCTCCCCAGTGCACCTCACTCTTCACACCATCCCGAGCTGGGTGCAAACATACCCCAAGGGACCTCCTCTAATCCACCCCTGGATCCTGCAGCAAATGACTATATTCTTCCAGAGCTGAATGCTGATCAATGCCATGTCCCTGCACTCTGCTCAGCTTGGAGCACTTGCAAGTGCTGGACTTCAAACAAATAATTTACAAAGGACATTTTTTTTTTCTCCTAGCAACTGGATTCGTATTAGCTTTACTTTTCCTTTCCAAAAAGGAAGCCCCCACAAAGCCCGCGTGCTGCAGACCAATCACCTGAAGCTGCACAGAGGGACAAGTTCAATCAAACACATCTCGGCGCTACCGCTCGCGTTCCTGTTAGACTCATTTTAGCCTGGCAGGTCACAGCAGTACAAACATTGTGGGGGAGAGGACAGGCCGAGCTGGCAAACAGTCAGAACCGGCTGTTCCTGACCCAGTAACCTACTTTGCGAACATCACGTAACGCCAAAGCCACCCCCAGCTCAGACTTCCGACGTCACCTCTTACTTAACTTCTTAGAGGCAAATAGTGGGTCTGGCTGGGAAGAGCTAGATGACATGTGGTCATCGTTTATTTCATTCTGGCCACAAGCATCATTTGAGCCTAGACAGAAATAGGAAGGATGGTTTCTAACCTCGAGTCATTCAAAGACACCATCTGAACATGCATGTTCCATGCAACAGTTTGGGCTTTGCAGTCCACCACACAGACACACAGCGGAACCTGAGGTTTCTCCTATATCACCGTGCTACTTTCAGCACTACAACCATGTCTAAAGAAATCATCCAAGGGAATAGTGCATAAAACCTTTTTTTTTCTCTCTCTCTCCACAGCTCTGTTTCAGCCATTTACATCCCATCTCTCTCACCCTCACCTGACATGACATTCAGAGATCATAAAGCTCCGTCTTCAAAGGCACTGAAAACTTGAGAACCTTGAAGAAGACCTGAACCCTCTGAGCAGCAAAAGCTGTTCCGTTGCTGGCTCTCCACTCCTGATATCCCTTCAGTGGGACAAATGCAGAGCTGCCAACACTACCAGTCCTTAGCAGGGCACCTGTCTTCCCTTCCCCTCTTGCTTCCCTCCAGATTTCTAACCTATCTCAGTTTTCCGCAATCTGAAAAGCAGCCCAGCTGATTCTTTCCCACCTCCATCCAAGCTAATGAAGGATCTTGGGGAAGTGCTAAATATGGAGGGAAAAAAGGGTATTCTTAAGGATACACAGGATTGTATCCAACAACCCCGTAAGTATTGTCCTTCCTTTTGGGACAACTCCTGGAGTGCTGGGAATTCAAACCTGTATCTTGCTTAAGGTCTTTCTTCATTTTATGACAAAACCATCATCCCTAGTTTAAGTGGGCCTGAACAGTGTCAGTAATTTGCAGAAAAGGAGGAATCCATGGCACTTATCATCCAAAGACAGTCCCACCCTTCACACTTGCTGCCCAAACGGGTCACGAAACAACCCCAGGCACAAAGTCAGCATCCCTCTCACAGCTGGGTGGATCACATATTTTCACACTGTATTCCTGGGAATTCCAGTGGCCAATATTCCAGTGGCTTTTCCACCAAAACCAGCATGGAGATGAACTAAGTACTTGAGTAAAGTTTTCAGATGGTTTTGTATTAGAAATAAAAAGAGGTAAAGAAACAGAAAGGTACCAACCCAGTGGTGCTTGAAACTATCTGCCTTCCTTAACATTCTGAGAAATCAGTAACAAATAAGAAGTAAAAGAAACCAAAAGACTAAATATTTATTTTATATTTATAATTGTATAAATATACAATTTATAAATATACAATTTTTGAGAAGCTTAATATTTTAATGCAAAAATACTGGGGAAACTAAATACAGTATTAGGACAGGGTGAGAGAAGTTAGAGGGAGTTCTTTAGGGAAATGAATTTTCTTGGAAAGTTTTTGCATGCTGTTACTTCCATTGCATCCCTCACCTGAGCATAGAGAATTACATAATGGGGACAGGGGGAAATCAAACAGTTTGGTCAAACATTCTAGCTACATGTGTTGAAAAAAGTGATTAAAGAATCAGAACAAAATGCCTTCAAAGTTATTCAACCTTTCAGCTGGCTCAACATTGACTGAGATTTTATTTCTGTTAACATTTTGAATTTCCTATTGCGGGGCAGAGGTAGAGAGGGCATTAGGATATCTTAAAAATTCTAGTTACATTTTCTTGTGCCATCACAAGTCTTTTTCCACCATCTCTTTTACCAGCAGTTTTAACTTAACCTAAGAGTTAAAGCACATGGAAGTATTTCACAGTAGCTGGCATAGCACAAAAGTAAATGTTCTAATAGACATAAAAAGTCATTTTTCTTTACTACAATGTCTAATTTAGGTCTCTGAAATTGTAAAATTAAAATCTATTCTAATCCATACTTACACAAAAATGCATTTCTAGCAGATTATAGTATCTAACTGCTTATTACACAAAAATCTTAGAATGACTGTATTGTAAAAAAAATAATTGCCTAATTATGAAATCCTGATGAGAAAGACACCATTGTCATGAAAACATCTGGGACATCAGCCCCCCAGAATGTGTGAAATTTCAATAGGCAGAGAAAATCAGGAGGCAGATGAAAGAAGAGTTATTAAGAGGTCCAGAGAAAAAACATCACCCACTGCAATTTCTCTATCAAAGTGTGGGTGATGACTACAAACAAACCGACCAGTAATAATCTATTCACAGCAGAAGAGCAGCAAACATTTATGTGAAGGTAAAGAAAAATTAGCAAATAATATGCATATTCTTGCGTAACCTTAGGGAAAAAATATACATCTATTCTACCTCTCTATAATTAGGACCTGGAAAAATATTCATTACATCAGGGTTTTAGAAGACAATTCGGCAATTTAATGCCTTAGAACAACAAAAGACTTGCCCAACTTGAACTGAACGGCAATCAGTACTATTTCTATAGCATTTAACTCACATGAAATGCCATTTAAATTATATTGGAAGAACAAAAAAGGAACCAAAATGAAGGAGAGGAAAAGGTCAGTTACATGTAAATAATAGAAATACTGAGAAAAGTAAGAGAAGTTTGACTGTTGTGTCGAGTCTGGCCTTGCCACTCCAACAGGGCTTGTCACCACCAGGAAATCTGCTTTCTGTTGCTACATTTGTTCTGAACGTTACACACTCAATAGTGAAGTTAGCAGCTATGGGTATTTTAGCTGCTTATGAAACAATGAAAGATTTTCCTGAAAAACTAGGATTGAAACAACATTGTTAACCCAGATCAATACAGGCTACAGTGAAAGGACCAGAGGCAGTAGCAAAAATTTCTTTGGTGAATCAGGGGCTGCAGTCTACGAAAACCTTGCACTTGAACTTGAACTTGCACTACGAAAGCCTTGCACTTGAGCCATGATACATTAAAAGGATATCTAATCTCATATGAATGTTTTTCTTATTTTTTAGGTCTGACCCCAAACCCCAAAGACAAACACACACCTATAACCGGCTCTGAGACCTGGGCAATTCCAGGGAAGCCAATAAGGGCTCATTACTCATATGGTTAGAAGTTAAACAGGAAGCATTTGCAGGCTTGACAGCTCCAGCAAGACTGGATTTCTTCTATCTACAGCTCTCACCAATGGCACTGACTTTTGGCTATTGATCAGGCTGAATCTCCGGCTTCTAAAACAGAAGCCTCATACGTAACTAATCCTCAGTGCCCCAGAACCAGACCTGATGGATGAGACACCAGAGGATGACGTATCACTGATAGGATAAGGCTCTTTTTCACCAGGGTGATTAGAATGCAGATGGCATCAAAAGCACAGTAGCCTTCTCACATGGTTGCCATCTGTGAGTCTCTGCAAAAGGTTACATCAGGACTCCCATTAGAAAATACTGCCAGTTGAGATTTATAATTCAGTGGACAGTCAAGTTCTCAGACAAAAAGTCCCTCCAAATCAAAACTGTTCAAATGTATCCTGTTCATGTTGGGTGTTTTTGATTACTAACGTGTCCAAACCTGCAAAACAGCTTCAGCTTCTGCATCTGAAACACTTAATACATACATAAAAACACACCATAAATGGTTCTGCACAACAGTTAAGCTGGTGGAGATGTTCATCTAATTTGGCCCTGTGTTGCTCTGCCTGTTCGCACTGTGTTCAGATGCTAGGATGAAACTCGCCCCCATGCAAAGGATCACCACAAGATCTGTGCAGTACTTAAGTCTCCCCAGAGCCTGATATTTGGGCTTACAGGGGATTTAGGAAGTGTGTGTGCTGGGGTTGGCCCAAAACATACTGGGGAATACAGTCACACGCACTAGGAAAAGCTTCCATATTTTCTAAAGAAGTGTTACTCTTCTGCTAAGTAAATAAAGATGTGTCTGTTATTTACTTTCCAGCACATATTGCGAGGCTCATGTTAATTAAACTTTTAAAACACACAGTAGAATAAATCTGCATTGACATAGTGTCAACAGAGTGTATATGAACTCTCCCCTCCTGCACTTTGTAAACATTTGCTGAGAAGAAAATACTTTGCTGTGTCCTGGCCAAGAGATGAGCAAGTTCAGGCACCGGGGCAAGCAGCCCTGCACGGATTCTGGGGCTTAAAAACTGGGAACCGCAAATTTGAAATACAAGACCTCAAGCATCAGGCAAAAACATTAGAAAGAAGAAAACTAGCATACAATTCTAGGTCTGATTCTAGGCTTACTGTTATGGTGGGCAGTCACAGCTGTGTGGCATGAGATGACCTTGGTACAAGACCAAAGACCCCTAAGGATTTTCCCTGTGTGGTCTGAAGTTTAGGACATAGGTGGTATGTCAATGGTTGGAAGGATGGTCCAAATTTAAAACTGTCTTTTTATAATTTCTTGTCAAAAAATCTAGTTATTCCCCCCACAAAACACCTTGTCTGACATTCACAGAACACTTCTTTAGATAACTATTCTGTTAAGGCAAGTACAAGCTAAGTATTAGACTACACAGCGACTGAACTCCCTCATTAACAGCAAAGCTACCTCGGACTTCAACAAACACAAGTTCATACCTAAAATCCCACAAAATTTCAATCGTGTTTCAGTCTTGTTCATTCTTAATCTCTACATATATTTACTTCATTTGCTTTTAAAGTGAGTTGAATGATTGTGCAAGGCTTAAAGGGGTGGGAAAGAGCACTATCTTTACTTCTGGAATAGGGTACAAAGCAAACTTTGTATACAAATACAGAAATGGGCACAGTAGATCAGCATGGCACTTTGCTGGCCGTCATTTTACACAAGCTGAGATCCTTTTCTTGCTGCCACATCAGCTCTTGACACTCGCCAGTAACTCCCTGGCCAACGTCAACTGGGTTCTGACAAATTTCAAGGGAAGTGCAACTGTGCTAACACAGCATCTTAAACCTCGCGTGGACAACCTGACAAGGCCCATACCAAAAAAGAAAAAAAAGCAAACAAACAAAGAATATAGAAACCCCACAATATTAAACTGCCACATTGTTCAGGCTCTCCTGCCCTTTTTTTGCAGAAATGCATTATATAACATAACCATTCTGGCTTAGGGAGTTTTAGCTTTTTGTTTAAGTTGCCAAGCAATGGTCCTGGGGAAGTGCTTTTAGTTGGGCTTTTGTGATCACATGGATAAAGGACAAACCTAAGTGATTGCTTACGGAATTAGTATACTTGATATATCATTGCTATTCAGGAAAGAAAAGCATTATTACTGATTTCTACATAGGGGTAAGATAAATACAGCTTAAAGACAGCTATTTACATAAGTTTTGATGACTCATTCAACAGATATAGAAGTCTTAATGCACTTTCCTCTCCTACACAGCGTGTGTTCAGTGCTTTGTCTGGAGCTATTTCATGACAGAATGTCTAATTGGGCTTTTTTTCCCCCCTCCTTATAAGAACCGTTTCTAGACACCAACACTATTTTCTGCTTCAATAGCACTGTTACCTAGGATATCATTACTGAGCCACTCACAAAGCAAATCCATTGCATCCCACCAAATTTCAATGTTGGGGAACACAACGTGAATTTCTCATTTTTGAGTTGCAATGTAATAAGCTTGTCCATTAAACAAAACAAACAAAAAAATCCAATAAATAAATAAAAAACCACATATCCCTGAACTACCTTCCTAGCTGAAGGGAGTTCTACTGACTTGATGTTAATTTAGACCCTTATTCAGCAGTTACTTCAGTGAAACTGAGCGGTCCTTAGGTTCATCCCTAATCGGAAGGGTTTGTTATGAAAGATGAGAGATCAGCTTTCACAACTTCTGACTTTTAATAGTTTTCGTTCGTTAGGCAAAATCATTATTATCAACTAAAAAAAGTTCAACTTCCTCAGTTTCTGTTTCTTAGCTTCAACTTGCTAAGGCTCAATTGCCTTTAGTACCTTTACCAAAAAGCCTTACCAATAGCATCCATCTTAAAAAGATGTAAATAAACACTCTCCAAAACAAACAACAGAAATCACCCCAAAGCTAAATTAAAGTGCAAACAGAAGCGGGGTGCCTACCTTGCCCGTCTGCCACAACAAATTTTGGCTTGTCTAAACACATCTGGGCTTGCAAACGACAGTGGTAGCTCACATGCAATGAGATGTACCTTTAGAACAAGTGTTTTTCTAAGAGTAACAAAGATCTAGACAGTAGCAATGTTATTTAAAAATATATTCCTCTAACAAAAGCCTTGTTTTAGGGTAGAGGAGGCCAAGCAATAAACAGCTGGCTTTGCAGAACACACTGAATGTGGCACCAGGGAGCAAAGCCATGGCTGGATCGCACTTGCTCTCACGAGAAACAGCGCTAAACTCCTGGAAAGCAACTTTGCCCGAAATGAAATGCCTAGAAAGGGCCATTTTCCAAGAAATATTGCATGTTCAGTGTCTGAAATAATTAGGCCCACACAAAGCTAGACTCACTCCTGCTCAACATGATCACTAGTGCCTCTTTGCTTTTCTGTGCCACTGACTTTAAATTGTGCCACCTTTCTGTGAGACGAGCTATTTTTAGGGATATAATGCCAGCTTCCCAACCCTGGTAATTTAATTTACTAATGATCTTTGATGTGTGTACCTGTCTGTTTTTCATTTTGGAATGCAGCACAGTCCTAGATTACAGGGAAAATGACTTGCATAGTAAAACACAGACATCAGGTTCCTTTTAAGACCTCAGTGAAAGAACAGTATTTAGAAATAATTTTCAAATACCTACATAGGGTTTTCAAAAGAAAGACTCAAAAGTTTTTTTTTCCTCTCTTCCCCCTGAATGCTTGTAAAGCCTCACAAAAAGACAAATTCTGCACTGATTTTTGATCCATTACACAGATAATGGACAGAATGACATCTCTATGAATTTTACTGTACACTTGTTTTTCTTCATGGAAAAGAAGCCACAAATCTGCAGGTTTTTAAAGTATTTTCTGTAGCTGTTAGGCTTTGTATGCATAGTTTAAATTAAAAAAACAAATCCACGGCTCAAATTAAAAAACAACATACTTTCTTACCTAGAAGAAAGCTAACCTTTCTTACCTCTGTTTCCACACTCTTTCAATGAATTTATTCTCAGATCTCTCCCACCAAACTCTTTTAACCCATAGTAATCATGGCCATTGGCTTGCTTTGAATAGAAGTTTTCAGAACAGGACAGCAAACAAGAACCAAAGGGACTGCATCTTTTGTCTCTTGAGCTCTGTTCTCAAGTCCCACAAACAAGCCCACCAGTCCCTGAGACAGATATACTGATCACAGAACAGTTGAGGTTGGAAGGGACCTTGACAGATCACCTAGTCCAAACCCCCTGCTCAAGCAGGGACATCTAGATATTTAACTTTAAACCCAAGTAGTAATCTCCACATCAACTGGGCAATTTTGGTTTAACCATCATGGTAAGCATGCATCAGTTTGACTGTGCACAGGCAAGGGAGCCTTCTTGGTTGTTTCCCAGCACTGCTCATGGGTTCCTCAGCAAGCCTCTCCAATCCCTAGTAGATAACCCTTCCATCTGGGAAGTAGGCTAAGTTTGGGAGTGCTTTTAAGGCATAAATCCCTCAGTAGATCTCTCCAGTAGCAATGTACCATGCCAATCCTTGTAGATTTAGTAAGTAATGAACCATCTAAAGAGCATTTGAAATCCTAGACTGTCCACCACCTCCTGCAGATTGTTGAACCCTCCATAATAGTCCAGTGGCTGAAAACTGCAGAGAAGAGCAAATGAAATAAGCTTATCAGTAAAAAATTTTTCCCCACCTTAAAAAGTTACATGTGGACACTCTTCCAATTAGAAATATCAAATAAAAATGCTATAATAGACCTATATTTTTCAACAGCCTCTATATTACAGCTGATTAAAGCTATCAATGATGAGCTCTTTAGTAAGACACAAATTATTTGAAATTCAGAACAGTGATAAGGCACCTTCAGCTCTATGTTTAGCAATCAGTAACCCAAACACATCCGGAGGCAAACACCAGCAGAGCCTGGGATGTGTTTCTCTAGGGCTAAGCGCTGTGACCCCATTCTTCTGATGTTATCACTTTATCCTCATTATAACACGTCAAGAAAGAATAAAAAGCATCTCATACATTAAAATGCTCTTGACTTCTACAAACAGCCTGATTCAGCAGCCCTCCAGGTGCAGTTCCATGACCAGCTCAAGCTCATCTTGCCATTGAAGAGGCATTTTCTCCACTCCCAGCTTCCCTTGCATGGGCAATCACAGCTGAAAGCTAAAGGTGGAAGATAAAGCTGATTTAAAAACAAAAAAAACTCCAAAAAAACAAAACCTAATTTACCACGTAAATGCCTGTGCTGACGCTATGGAGATGGCAGCAAGCAGAAGACAGCAGAGCTGCCTTTTTTGGTTTTAGACCATTACTCATGAATCCATATCCTTTGTCACCCAACACATTATTTACAACAGCCATCAAGGAGTCTCACAAGCTCCCCGATACCTTCAGGAAATAGTAGAGAGTTTTAGATCAGTTTTAGACCTCAAAAGCATATGCATGCTGTTGGTTTTGGTGAACTGATTGCCAGGAATTCCACACTGAATCTACATCCCATCACTAAGTGATTTTAATAATGCATAAACCATTTCCGATCCCCCCTTTCATTTAAAGGCATTTTCTTGTCCTGTTTTCTCATACTTGAACTCTGGTAGTCATTTTAGCACATACCTTCCTTTGACTGCTGTGGATCTCCTTGTGGGAAGCAAACTGCCCCCTGAAGCTCCTTCCAGACACGTTTTCTATAATCTCCTGATTTCTAAATGCACATTGTGATCGATTGATTCCAAACACTAAGCACTATCTATTGTCCCAGATTAATAGAGCCCTCCCACCTCATTTGGAGCTTTTTATAAAACTACAATAAAGACAATATTATTAGCAAACACCCCCTACACGTGGGGCATTGCACAAACAACAGGACAATTCACAGAGCACACAATGAAGATATTCTTAAACTCTATTAAATGTCACAGAGAAAAGGTTGTTAAGAGCAGATATGAAGATCTGCAGAGAGGAAACTATTCACAGCCTTCACCACAGTTTTATTGTTCCAGAAAGCTTAGGCACTATGCCCATATGCTTCAGCATTATCTGAGGAAACTGGATCTGTGACTTAATGTTTACATTTATAAACATTTCTGCAGCATAAAGGTTCCCAAAGATTAAGGACATGACGTAGAAATGGATGTAAGCCATTAAGCTTTGCCATTTAAGCAACACCTCCATCAATGGAATTATCAGTTCACATTTACGGATCTGCTAAGCGTTTTGACCAACTGCATGCCAAAAGCAAGATGCTCATTTCTGAAAGTAGCCTGGGTCTTGCAACCAATGTGTGAAGTGTCAGCTTTAAGGACAGAGAAACCAGATCACATCTACTTTCCTACTCTGTAGGTATAAAGAATCTATAGTTGAAAACCAAGAAGAGATCAAGGGAAGTATAAGCAGCACCCTGACCTTTCTTACTCTCCCAATCTATACCAAAGTTATATTGAAGTGCCTGTGCTTTATAAGCTCTGCTACAGGTGAAGTTACAGCAGGGTCTTTCAGCTGCGGATTGGCAGCTACCCAGGGAATAGAAAGAGAAGGCCAAGATCCTCTTTGAGCACCACTATCCACAGCTCCCACAGGATGAGAGCTTTCATAAGCACCCAGTTCTACCAGCTGGGCCCCTAAGCAGTGGCTTTTTCTATGTAAGGCTCAAAATCTAATTCTAGCCAAAGTGAGATCAGAAAAGCAAGTAAGATCAGTCTGAGGGCCTGGGATGCCTAAGCATGGATACAAGCCCTGTATTTACCTTTGCTGCTTATCCTTTTATTTGGCCAAATCACTGAGTCTACAGGGAACAGCAATCTAATCAAAAGGCACCGAGGTCAATAAAAACATTGCAATTTATTGGTCTTCCTTAGGCTTAACTCCAAGGTATCAAACAGCCTCAGTTCTCCTTCCTAGCCAACAGGGCTCTGCACCTTCCTTAAGGTGCTTAATGTCAGCAAGAACTTGATTACTTTTATAGGCAAATAAAAGAAAATGCATACAAGGAAAGATCACCACCTGTTATGTAAACATATTTGTATTGTAATGTTAAGAGAAGTTCAGCTAAAACAAGTAATTAAATATATGTTAATTCCTGCAGCAAAACACTTAAATTAGAAAAAAAAATGTATGAGTAAATCAGATTTAGGCAAATACATCATGCTTGCTAAAGGCTCATTTCCATTTTAAAAGACATTCAACACAGTTTGAATTCAAGCGACAGTGGCTGATGACAAAGGTTAAAAAATTAGCCCATCAGACTGAGGGTTGCCCTTTCCACACAGCAAGGCTGCATATGGCACCGCTCCCCTTCCCTGCCGTGCAACTGGAACTGTGCACAGAGCGGACGTAGCACTTTGCAGTTAATGCAGCCCAAGAGAATGATTCACAAAGGTCTTCACGGTAATTCGAGGATCTAACAAGTCTGCAATAATTTCTTCAAGCGAAGAAAATGAAGTGTTTTTATTCTAAAGTACACCTGTGGGGAAAGAGCATCCCACTATCTAACAATGAGCTCTTTCTTGTTTAAAGATATCCTGGGAAATGTTCCAAGAGCTGCACTGAAATGGGAGAATACTCTGTTATTTACTTCAGTTTTTTTTTTTTATTAGTGTGTTTGAAATCATTCTCCCTCTGTCCCTGTCTCCCTTGCAAAAGAAAAACTTCATTTTCTGAGGCTGGGGCAGCTCTAATGCCACTTTGCTCTGACCCTACTCCCCTCTTGCCAGAGGGCATCCAGAGACTTCAATGCTGAGAGTTTCCCTTGCTGATACTAGCAGCAAACTCTTGGGGGGCTCAGCAGAGGAGATGCAGGGGATGAGCAGTGGCCACAGAAGTGGATTCAGCATCATCTCCTCGTAAAGACCTTACATTGCAAGAAGTGGCTGGACTGTCAATCAAACCCAGCTCTGAGCCACTTCCAAGAAAATACAGTAGATTCCAAGCCCATTTTAACACCCCAAAAGATCTGTAAGCACCAGAGGGTCATTTTATTGCTAAGTGAATCAAGCAGTTTCACCTCAGCAAGGCTAGTGGCAGGCGAATAAAAATTGGCACTCAAGGCTCTGGCAGCTGCCACGAGGTGGTACTTGGCTGATGTGACAAGGGCAGCCTGGGACGGGCAAGAAACCAGGCAGTTGTTAATGTGCCCTGTGGGGATGAGGGAGCCCTGCCCGCTGCTCACCAGCCAGTTATGGTTACGTTGCCCAGGCCGTCCGCCCCAGCGCTGCATCCCTTTTAATGCAGGCACAGTCAGCCCTCTGCCCAAGAAACCTTCATCCCTGTCCAGAGCAGCACCAGACCTGGCTGCTTGTGCAGCGTGAGGACACTCAGTGCCCAGTGGCTCTGGCAACTATGTTCCAGCTCCCAACAATCTGACTTGCTTTTCCCAAGTTCTCCTCCGAACCAAGAGATCCCCACTGTCTTCCTTGTACAACATGCCTTTACATTGCCAGTCCAAAAATTTCTCAAGGATTTTTCTTCATTTGCCCTTGCAGCAATAAACATGTGCAAATATTTACAGTTCTCAAGTCCCACAAAGAGGTAGGAAGATTTAAGAGGGCAGCATGAAGAGCACAACTAAAAGTGTCAAAGTTTCAGCAAGAAACACACAAATACCTCCCATTATCAGAAACACTCTTTTCTGTACAGTCAAATAGACTAAGTATTTAAAAAAAAAAAAAAAAAAAAAAAAAAAAAAACTTTTAAACACTGATGCCTTCATTCAAGGCTTTATGCTTATTCATAGCCTTGGAATTGGGTTAACAAGGCCAAAGTTCCTAGGGTTGTTCGTGTATCTAGCACATACATTTTAACGTTCTCCTAGATACTGCTAGATACTGCTTTAGTTTATTGTAAATACATTCAAGTCTACAAACTCTCCTCCACCACAGAGTTGCTGGAGTAATTTCAGGCAGGTGGTAATATCCAAAAATCACACCCCTGTTGCTTTCACATGATCCCCAAAAGGTGCGTTCCCTTCTTTAGCCAGCACCATTATAGCTTATCTGAGCATTTGTAAGAGAAATACAACTGTTCACTTCCAGCTCTGGTCCAATTCACCCCAGAATTGACCGAACGCTATCACAATCTGTTGATTATAAATAAGGATCTATTTGTTTTCACTTTATTTTTGTTGTTTTAACACACATTCCTGCTCCAAATACAAATCCCAACAGGTGAGCTACAAGAGACTCTCCACTGGCCTTTAATGCTATATGACCTGATGTGTAAACATTCAGTATGGAGCTGTCTCCAGTATGGATGAGACACAAAGCACTGAACATGTTTCACAATGCAGAAAAGTTGCTTCAAATATTCACTTAATTTAAGAGCTTATAAGTGGGAACAAACCTACCCTTTAGAAAAGCTGGCAAAATTCTCAAGCTGTTTCTTTTAGTTTCCTAAGGTGATGGGCGTATGCGGTCTTGCACCCTGTTCCCATCTCCTCGGTTACCTTCAGTTTGTTTGCCACTTTCACACCAACTTCAACAGAGGTTTCCTGCAATTTTATGAAAGCAGGCATCTGACAAGAGTGTTGTGGCCACAGAAATACATTTATTGCACAGGAGAGAAGAGCTGTTTTAAGTACCCTAGCTGCAGCCGAACTTCATCATCAGCTTCTTTTGGAAACATGCCTTGGCCCAAAATAAAGGGCCAAACTACTCATCCTGGTGCACGGCTGATGGGAGGTGTGTGCTGAGGGCCAAAACATCCACCAGCCCATGTTGGCACCACCTCAGCGCTGGGCTGGTTTATCCCAGCTGAACTCCAGCCCTACAAACCTCACGAGACAGGAAGCCAAATGGCAAAACTTCAGTCCAACAGGCATCTCTCCTTGTGCTGTTCTAAAGGAAGTAAAAGAACATCTGGGGAAAGTACCTATTGATGCCTTTGGCAGGATAACTGGCAGCTAATCAAGCCTCACAGTGATAGATGCAGAGCTGTCCAGCCCTAGGTACTGCACTATAACACGACACTGTGCCTCGGATGTCTCTCAGAGGAGGTACTATTCTTTTGGTTGCATCAGAAAAAGAGTTTTTCAGTGATATTAAATTATCTCCACAGGGATTTTCCTAGAATACGCAGTACCTAGGTCAGGAAGACAAAACAGTCCCAATTACCCTTGTTGCCTACATCAAAAGAGCTTGCCTTCAAGAAGCTAGTTTCTCCTTGTGGAAAGCTCTTGCCATGGCATCTGGTCAATAGGATTTTTAGCCATGCAAAATTTCCTCTCTAAGGCAGACTCAGGAAAGCTGTTAACACAGTTGTATCCAGAAAAGTCAGTGACAAACAACAGTAGCAACAGTCTGCTCGTTCACAAAAAGAACAACAGTTTAATGGCAGAGTGCAGATATACCTAGAGCAGCTTAGCCAACAACGAAGACCTACAACTGAATTGCAAACCCCAGCTCTGCAGAATGTTATAATGATATTTTAAATTTTTATTACCATTTTATAATAGCAATTAAACATAGGCATGCTCATAGAGAGGAATCCACTCTCTATATAGAGCAAAACTTTCAGTTTCTGCCAGACTCACTCAGGTCACCTCAGAGCCCACCCAGAGCAGGCTGCCTTCCTGGCCAAGTGCAGGAAGCCACCAAGCCACCAATACCACAGTGACGGTGTATGAAAACCTAGGCAGCTGTAAGATTTTTCTAAGCCTCTGGTCACTTTTGGCTTTCTACCAGTGGCAAGAAGGTCCAGCTATGTACCCTGCTTGGAGGGTTTTTAGTATCTGAAGGCCTGACTCATTGTTTTCATTCACATTTTTGCGGTTCTGAAGAAATCTTCTGGATTGCAGATATCTGCACTACAAACTGGTGTCAGTCCTGGAAACAGAAAGTAGAGGCTGCTGCCTGTCTGGCTGCTTGAGGAGAGTGCAGCATAGCCTACAAGGTGTGGTTAGCACTTGGGATGTGTGTTTAAGTTCCCAGGAGGATTACCTATCACTTCCAATTGTTGCAATGATTTTTATGACTAATTATGTGCTTTTACCAGCCTTTGTTTCCTGGCCACTCCTGTCTATTCAATGACAGCCTACCCTAGAAGTAGGGAGAACAAGGGAGGTGGGTTGGACTGGTGCATTTTTCAGTTCAGCTGTGACCGAAGTTGTTCTGGTTCATTTCCAGGATGAAACTCATTCTTGAAACTATCTGAAACAAGCTCATACAGAGAAAACAAAAGTGGATGAAACAGTTGGAAAAGAAAAGCCCTTCCTCAGATACCTCCTGGTCCAATGCCAGCATACAGCACCATTCAGTTTCTCTGCATGTTATCCTGGCTTCTTATTCCTAAATCTGGCATAAATGATAGGTGATAGCTCAAACAGAACCAGCACTATGGCAGGGAGGAGGCAACAGAAGGCAAGGAAGGGATTCCTCAGAAAATCCATATCTGAGCACACATATCCCTACAGTGAAGTACACGAGAGGAATTGCTGAGAGAAAGATGAGATCAACAGGACCTGGTGAGTGCACAGAGAAACAGCAGCAAAGCATTCCATGCTTTGGAATGCTTTACTGGAGAAGAAGAATCAGATATTTGCCTGGTCTCCCAGTAGGGCGAGCTCAGCTCGACTTCCCCTTATGCACTGAGGAAGACCCTGACCTGAATGAGAATTCATCAGGCAGCACAGCTCGGTGTAGAGTCAAAACACAACCTGCACCCTCTGGCAAGGGAGAGATAGGGAGAGAATGGACAGGAGAGAGCACATTGGCATTTGGTTTCAACTCCAAGAGTCCCTGCAAGGAACACATCTAAAAAGACACTGTTATTTTCAGCTGGACCACCATCCTGGACCAGGAACCAGACCCTGCATCTGTTACTGGGATACAGACTTGCTTCATTAAATCTCCTTCAATTAGACCTCAACCTGCAGGTGGAACCATTTGCTCTAAGCCTCTGGCAGGGATTAGCCAGAAACTGGCCATCAAGAGGCAGATGCTCTATATCTAAATACTAAGCACATATTCAACTTTGTGATCCATTTCTGACTTAGGAAAGGAACCCATCGGGATCCAGAAGAGACCCTAAACCCAGGTTTTAATATGCCCATTGCACTGCATACATCCTTGTCATTCTGCACTGTTTGTACTACTTGGTACACCACTGAAACTACACCTATGATCTCCTGAATGTGCTTAGAGTCAATAGAAGGATGAATGACACGTTGCCATCTGGTACTGTAATTTCCACTCATCTACTGTCCTCCCTGGAGCAGGGAATGATGTAGCCTAAAGCAAACACTTACCTGTGACAGACATACACTTGTTGGTCCCATCCATAAGGCCAGCCTAGCTTGCAGGAGTGTGCTGGCTATGCTAAACACTTCCAAGTTTCTTCATAAAATAAAGCTTCTGCCTTTGTAGCCTCTGTGGGTGAATAGAGTGACCAGAACACATTCAAATACCCACTGCCATGGAGATTCAGCATAAAAATCAGTGTGGCAACATGTGCTCATGAAGTGTGCAGTGAGACAGCCCTCAGGTCACCACCCTGCTGCGTACGCCCACTCCTCACACACAAGTCACTTAATCACACAGGACCTGGCCTGATCTACGGGACCACTAGACCCAAGTGAAGAAAAAGGAGCAGAAGAGACGGGAGAGGAAGCGGGCCCACACATTGTTATTCCATCTGAACACTGCAAGGAACAAATGCAGAGCCAAAGTGACAGGAATTGTGACATCAAGTAGCTTTTAGATGGTAACAAAAAAGAGTCTAAAAGCTCAGCACAAGAGATTCGCAGTCCTAGCAGCATGCGAGCTTGTATCTAACACAGAGTGATTTTTCTGCTACACAGTTCATTTCAGGACAACGTTCACCCTTGCAGTGCCAGTCCTGTAGCCTGGAGCTGCTCTGAATTTAGGCACCTGACTATTCAGGAACAAACATTTCTGTTTGTGAATAATTCAGAGGTCCTCTACTATTTACGTTCACTTCACTTCTGCCTCCTCTCCACGTTTGCAGCCCCTGAACTTACAGCTAATGGGGCTCATAACTCTGGACACACAGACCCCCTCCCCAGCCACTCTGCTGCTGTAAGACTCAGCTCTTCGGCAGACTCGGCTCTCCGGGCACATGCAGAGCAAGCTGCTCCCCAGCACAGCCCCCCAGAGCTCAGGAGTCTCTTCCTTGAGCATCTTGTTGCAACCCAAGACCACTTTGTGTCCCTGGAGAGGCACATTTGACACAGCAGCTCTGCAACGGTGCATCACACACACAAGTCAGCTCCGTGGTCACACTGGCAAACACATCTAGACCTACAGCTGCAATCTTAAATCACAACAGACACAGGTAACTCAGGCCTCGGATGCACACGCTGCACTTGCTAGTCACCACCGATGTTCTTCTCTTGGACTAACACAGAGATGTACCAGCTGAGCTGCAAACAGGCAGAACTTTGTGCGTGCAAACAGCAATAGCAAAACACCAGCAAGTTTTGTTCTAAGCACCTTCAACATCTTGTGATCACTATCTGTAAAGCATTTCACTGCCTTAGCATAGTCTTCACTCACAAAGTGCTATTACCACTATAAAATTTAAGGGAAAGCCATTTAAGCACAGTACAATATATTATTAATTATGCATTTCAAACACACACTGTCTTCTTGCAGGAAAGCAAATGAAAAAAAATATTACAAACAGGGTATAGAGCTATTTCACAGAGCCTCACTAGCCTGAAATAATCTTGAAATAAATGGAGTTTCAGGCAACTATGCAGAGTGACTGTGTTTGCATGAAGCAGCACCAACGGCTCTAAGTACATTCAAGCCTGTAATTTTGAGCACCTTTTCAGCAATGCAAATACTCACACACACGTATGCAGCATGAGCACAAGAAACATATTCCTGACTTACCTTTGAATCAGCCAGAAGCACCAAACCCTCTGAAATCTCCTGCAGAAGAGTTGACAGAGTTTTGCCTTATTACTCATAGAGACAGTTATATAACTGGCACCATTTCTGTAGGCAATGAGTATGTACCAATTGCACTTCCACTCAGAGATAATTCTCATTTCCCATCCCACACAGCCGCATCTCCCACAACAGCCACTCCACGGCAGCTCGGCGAGGGGCAAGGTGGGCTTGGGGGTGCTAGTGAAAAGAAAAACTGTATCAAAAGAAAGTTCAAAAGGTCCCTGACATTTATTAAGAGATATTGCTACTATGAAAGGACACAGTGCAATAGTATAATGTTCCTTAGCCTGCTGAAAGCAGCTTGGCCTAGATTTTCCTGTACTGTTTGATGTGACCATTCATGCAAACAAGAGTAAAACTTTCTCTTTGCTTTTAATTAAGTACAGAACACTTAAAAACAAACAAACAAAAAAAGGCGACAAACACAGAAGACCTTTTACTGCTGTCATGGGGATCTTCTGCGCTACTGTCGCACTGAGAATACACAGGAATCAGTCCTGATTGATTAAACTATTATTAGCAGCAAACAAACAGATGTGCTCAGTGAAAGACAGGACAGAAATGATGCTCTGCACTTCTGGACTAGATGCAGGGAAGAGAAAAAAAAAAAAAAAAGAGAGAGAGAGAGACTATTGTAGAGACTATTTTACCAAAGACTTATTTGATATTTTAGCAGAGGAAAATGGAAACATTCTTAAGCATGATGTGCAAAAGCAAAGAACTCACCTTACTCTAGAGAAATTAAAATAAACATGTATTGCCTTAATTCTGTTCCCATAGACAAAACCCTTCCACAAGGCCCTGCACTTGGAATCTTACCCAAAACAAAATGCAGCTTTTAGCTGTTCAGTAGGTTCTTGTACCCATGAACAACTGGTGGACGCAATACACAGCCCCACTAACATACAAGTCCTGTTGCTTTAGTACAGATATAAAACTCTTACATAAGGCATAATCCTCTCACAGACTCCTTATTCAATGCTTTTGAGCTCCGCGCCACAGGAGCCTGCTGGCATTCTAATGGGTTTTAACCCCTTTGGAAACGGGGGATCCCAGTTTGCACATTAAGCCCTGTGCCGACACTCGCAGTTGTTGCTGCATAGATGCCACAACCTCACAGGTTTTTGAATCGCACAGCGTTTTTGTAGGCTCATATTTTAGTCCTCTGCAGAACTGGCGCTGTTGCTTTCTGTGCTGATTGAATCACTAGGATTAATCTCCTGCAGAGTTCACTGAGGCTAACGATAATCAAGTTAAATTTACACTATATGATCAGAGTTTAATTAGGTACTGTTATACAACTCCTATTAATTACAGCGTTAATACCCTTATGAAATGCAGATGGCAGGGTGGGGCTGTGATTGCAGGGGGGCTTGGCTGCTCAGAACATTTCAGGAAAAAAGCCACATTAAAATGCTTTGCAAGTACCTTTATTTACCTGCCTGCTTCTGCTGCTGCTCAAGATGAAACAAAAAGCTTAAAAAACCCTATAATCCTACAAAATGTAAATTCAGAAGACAAGATTAAAGACCTCCCACATGCTACACTATCACCTTCTGTTTACACCAAGAAGCAAGAACGCCATTTAAATTCCCAAGGAGCCTAAATCACTATTAACATGCTCAGCTTAAAGCCCTACACAGAAGAAAAACTTGAGAAAGTAGTAGTCATTTAGTCTGTATTGGTATTAACTCAGCTGAAACCAAGGCAGGACTTCCTAAAATCTAAAGCAAGCTTCTCCTTACACTGCTTGAGTTTACCCCTCCGGCTGACAGAGCGGGTCAGGACAGCAACAGTGCCAGCTCACATGGACTCACATGCACTCAACAGAGTCACCACATCACTTCTGACACGGGGACCCCTGCTCCCCGTCGCGTCCCCTTGTCCCTGTGCTCCTGAAGCGCTTCCCAAGATGCTGGGGGAGAGGCAGCCAAGCCTAACTCCTAGGTTAGGCAGTTCTAAGATAGACATTCAAGGACATGAGATAGGGCTGTTGGGTCTTCTAGCACCCCAGGCCGCCAGGCTGCAGACGAGGCCCAGGTGGGATCAGGCACAGAAGCAGACTCCAGATTTACGGCACTCGGCAGCTGCTCCTTTTGGAGACAGGTTGCTCCACGGGACACTTCACGGCAGAGACCAGCTCTTTGTTTTGAGTAAATCTTGCCCGAGGTGTCCCATACAAACAGCAACACTAGTGCAGCGTAGCTTCCGTTCAGCAGCTGTTAAATGTGCTGGTGAGTGGATTTAGTGAAATTGGTAATAGACTTAATGCTCTATCTCTTAATATAGTAATGCCAAAAGCCCGGCCTTGCAGCTGTATGGTCAAAGATGCAGGAGAAGGCCTCATCTACTATAAGTAATGGAAATAAGCACCACAAAAGGGGTGGCTTGTTGACAAGAACAGATGCTGCTCTTGGACATATGGACACCTGTATGAGCTTCCTACCCTCTACTCCCCCTTCAAACTGCTCGCTCAATGAGTGTATCCCAGGGGGAAGCCCTGGCACTTTGCCATTGCTGATTATTTAAACCCCCAAAACACACAAAATGCAGTTCTGCCCTCCTGTAATTTCTCATCCTCTTCAGACAACAGCAAGCTATCAAAGCTAACACACCTCAGCGGCCCATCTTTGCATGAAACAAGCAAAAAACAGCATGCTATGGTAAATTACATAAAATACCAACTCCCCTGTCAAGCCTGGTCTACAGAGAATAGAGCATTTCAATTAAACACAACAGCAATATTTTAGACACCTTTCATCCATGAATATGAAGTCTAGCCAGGACCAAGACATTACCACAAGGCTTGCCTCATCCATCTCCATCCGCTCACTGCAGGACAACAGTGTTTATGGGAGGCACCGGCCAACCAAGGACTTCAGCACTTTATTTGCTCCTGTGCCACATTTTGTCCCACACTGCTGAGAGTAGCACTAGTGACACATTAATGGGAGTACAGCGATGCTCCTGAAGAGAAGCTTTGATTTAGGAAGCAGAGCTGCTCAGCCCACTCTGCTCTTGCTGATGTAGTGACCTGGTTTTGTCAAGTCTGTTTTTCTCCCTTCGCCTTTGATGTCATTTTAGAAGGCGAGTCATGAGATTTTCATGGAGGTACTGACTCAAAGTTGGACTAAAACAAAGCCAACCACAATACAATTATAAATGAATGAGGCAACAATTTCCCCTTAGAAGATTATAACACTATTTAGGGTTCTAGTGCATTTATTTCTGCAGTTTAGTAATCACTTTCATGCTTCTCATCAGACTATATTCTAATCCATTTATATTTTAAGGTTGTAACAAGTTACAAGGATTTTCATTCAGCTCGCAATAAAATACACTCATTCCTTACAAGTATTTAAACAGCCCCTGCACTTTGTGAAAAAAGATCCCTCTTTACAAGCATGCATTTACAAATGAATTGGGTAACTAGTAACATGCTATATGGAAAGCCAAAAACTGGAAGATATGGATTGTGCAAGTTACTTTCCCATTAATATGACATTTATATACACAGACATATCTTCCTAATAGAACACTTTAAAAATACTTTTTGGATAGGGAAATCTGGAAATTACAGGGATTCTCTTCTATATTGGGAATGCTGAAATGCCCATGCTCACTGAAACCAGCTGAAAGCCTTGATATCTCTTAGAAGCAGGAGCAAGTTAATACCTCTCTTGGCCCTCTAGACATGAAACAATCATAAATATTTTCTCTTGCAATTGTCTTCAAAGAAGAAGAAAAAAATCACCTGTCAATTTATAAAGACATTCCTCAGCTATTCATACAGCTGCCTAACATTTTACAGAAGAAGTGTCTCACCTAAGCTTTTAGCTTGGTTTGCCCTACTTCTGACCAAAACCCTAACTGAGGTAGGAAGACAGGGGCATGAATTCCTACCAGAGCCTGCAGGCTTTGAACAGCAACGTACAACTCAGCTTCACATTTCTATCACGGTTGTGTATCCTCTTCCATATGCTGCCCTGCCTGAAGTGTTTTTCCCCACTGGAAAATACAAAGCTAAGAGTCTAGTGCTGCTTTCACATTCTATTCTTACAGACAATATTTCGTAAGGCAGAAGGACACAATTAACTTTGTATACTGTTCAGCATTCTATGAGGTGTAAAGCTTAACCCTTATATATGACCAATAAAGTAATTTTACCTCCATAGGTTCTTATATTGAGAACTACATTGATAGCTAAACCCTTGCTGTGGAGAGTTCCTGGAAAATAAAGATACTGCAAAATCACCACAAAGACCTTTCAAGCGGAATCTGCAAACAGCCTGGCCACAGCTGGAGTCGTGCAGAAAGATGCTTGTAGCTCCAGCCAAGGGAGGGTACAGACATGTCTGCACAGCAGCCTCCGTAATTACGGCCAGGCCCTCCATGCCAGGGAACAGCGAAGGGAGGCGAGGGCTCTGTGTGGAGTTTTATTGTTCCTGGAAATCAGTTTCAACCCTCTTCACTTAGTTACGTACCAGCCATCCCAATAACTACAAAACACTATTATCAAGACAGGACAGGGTGCAGTGATTGAATAGGAGGGAAAAAAAAAAATCATGTTCAGAGTGTGTATTTCTTTTTGCAAAGCTGCTTCTTTAGCTTTGCCTCTTCAAATTTTACTCAAAAGGAGTGCCAGGAAAAGCAGGTCTTGCTCTTGTGAAGATTCTAAATAATTAAGCAGGAAAGAAACGGCAAAACACTTGTCCCAGATTGAGATGTCAAATACATGTCACTGCTTTGGCCTCACATGCTACCCACAGCCAAAAGATGATCCACATGTAGACAAGACTAATTCAGGAGTTTAGTTCTGTTCCAAGTTACACAATATTTACACCATAAAAGAATCAAAAGCTTAACAATTAATAGAACTGGCATCTTAGCTATTTAATAGAAGTCAAATACCCCACGAGTTTGAGGTTACGTGGGCAATCCTAAAATCCACCCACAAGATGGCTTTAAAGGACAATTCTACCGAGTAATCAATTTGTAACACAACTGGTTCCTCAAACTCTCCCTAATCTTCAATAACAGCAGCTCCATATTGCTCCTGTGCAGCTCCTGCTTTGAACTGCTTACGAACAGCTTTTCTAGGGGGATGACAGCAAATTAGATCCATATAAAGGATCTGGCTTCTCCAGAACCTACCTGCCAGAACCACCTCACATCAAGGCAGGCTGAGAGACTCTGAGGAAACCTCCAACTCCTGGGAGCCCCTATCAGAAATTTTCCATTTAACTAGCACTAAATGCCCTCTAAAAACACATTCCTCCTTTTACTGCACTCAGAGTTGTGTGTGAACGCATTGGGTCACAGTATATTTACTACTTCCTCCACATAAGGAGTGCACAGGAAAAGATTTCTTTGTGCTTTCATACACAGAGACCTCCAGCACACACTAATATAACTGATTAGTGTTGGCAAAACACTTGGAAAGTGTAAAGCACTGGAAAAGGACTTGCTAATGATTATAGGTTTCATTAAATGCTAGAACTCCCAAAAGCAGAAAAGGTTTGGGGGGGGGGGCGGGGATCCTTAGAAACACAAGTGAGGAGACTGATTTTTTTTTCCCAAATCTGGTGATGTAATGAATTAGTACATTAATACATTAAACTAGGCAATGCAATGGAACAGAGAACAACCCTTCTACATATCTCAAGCCATCAGGGACATCAGGTATCAAAGGGATAACTCTTTCACACAGCCAAGAAGCTGCATATCAACTCATTGGTTTCAGAGCCTCCATCTCCAAGGGCAGCGTGTGGGATCCTGGAGCTATGCCTAAAACATGGCCCAGGTGCAGCCCAGATGCAGCTATGGATGCACAGGCTTGATTCCTGTGACTGAAACCAGGTGTCAGAGCTACTGCAGGTGACAGGCTAATATGGACAGGCAAGTGACACACAGCACCACAAAGGTTTTAGGGGGAATGGCCCTATCCTGGTTGCAACAATATTCCTCTCAGTCTCATACCTTTTAACTTCCACCCATATCAAGTTCATTACTAACAAAGAAAAAGCTGCATAAACCAGCACTGAGGAAGTCTGCTCCTGTTTCTTTCTGTTCGATAATGTGCACAATGTTCTGTGCTTTCCTTCAAGGTCTGCTGTTGTTCCCAGGCTCCCCCCCTGTCACCTACACATACCACATACCAGCCACAGGGCCCTAAGAAGCAAAGGCTCTACTGAGGCTGTAAACAAGTCCTTTCTGCACAGTTAAAGGGATGTTAATTCACACCAAGGCACCTGATCCTAGCAAAGGTGCTGACTAACAGAGTGCATGAAATTCTGCATCTGAAAAGACCCTGCTTTTTCCCTTCTTTCAGGTGACTCCCTTCAGACAATAAAAATGATGCTGGTTGAAACAGAGTCCTCCTCTGGCCACAGAAGCCAAGCTTGGGCCCTCCTGCACACTCAGTGCACAGCACCAAGGCAGGGGGCAGCCTCAAAGTTGATCCGTCACAACACACAAAAGATAATGTTAAAATATTACAACCACATATGTGCACAGAGGTACTAAAGAAGGTAGATCTCGTTGACATTCTAAATGAAGTTCATCGTCAAACGGAGACAGAGTAGCCAGCGTTTTCACAGCCTAAGTAGGGCCACATTAGCCTTGGTGAAATAGGCAAACATAACTCCCATTGCAGTGTAAACTCATAGACAAGACTGCAGAAAAACCAGTCTGTAGTCAGAGCAGCAATCACCAGTAAAGCCACTAATTACCTGCTATGGGCTGATCTCCACAATACTATTTCTGAGGAACACAGTCAAGTCCTACCAAAGTGAATCTTTTCTTCCACAACAAGGAAAAGAACGTCCTGTGCCTCAAAACCCAACCATAGGAGGGTTTAGATGAGGATTTGTCACATGGCACACTCAGAAGACCTTTGCTCAGCAACACAAAAGCCCTGGTCAAACCCTGTAAGTTGACGGAAGACTCGGATACCTTTTATTCAGTGACTTGCACTGATCTCAACTCCTTCCTTCTTCCTTGTAACTTGAGGTACATCCACATTGCAGAAGAGCATGGCCATACTCAGTGCAACATTAAACAAGCTGCAGTCACATGGGAGTCAGCTCCAACTAAGGGTGCAATTTCAAGGCAGGAGGGTTTCAGCAGCAACGTTCTCCTCAAGTCCTGTAACCTCAGTTCATTTCTATCCTCCTTGCTCCCCTCATCAACACCAGCACAACCATTGACAGGAGTGGTTCAGCCAGAATACTAAAGGCTGGTTTTAACTCAGCTCAATCATCCTCCAATGCTCTATCAGCTGGAGGATTAGTATGCCCGAAAACGAGGTGTTACACATCTGTCTGCTGCTATTTATTAATGCATCAGAGCTACAAACCTCCTGGTATCACCATGAAGAACTCCGAGCCCACCAGGCGAGAATCACTGTAAAGTGAGCAATGAGTTAAGCCGAATGCTGTTCTCCTCATTTCAGGAAAGAACTTGACAATACTCCTTACTGCCCAGAGATGCAGTTTTACTGTGGCAGGGAAGGTTTCCTCTTGTGAACAAAATGTTCAAACAAGCTCCCTGGTGAGGTAAGCACAGGCTGCCTTTTAATACAAACGCAAAACTCACATTTAACTTATTAGCTGGAGGAGGAATACAGATGAGGCTTGGCTGAATTTCATGAGTCATCATTTCTGTAGAATAAAAAGCAAGCTTGCTCTTAAGAAATCAATTCATTTGCTTGTGTTGTGTATTGCAGATAAAAGCACTTTAATAATAATAAGATTAATAATAACAGTTCCACCAATTGTTCTAAAAAAAATGAAAGTGAAATGTAGCATTTGGATTATGACAGAATATTCCTTAAATACAGAAAAAAGGAAATATTTCAAAATAATGTTTTGGAAAAGGAAGAAGAGGCAGACAAATGCAGACTGAGAAAATATATCCAAGCATGACTAAACTACTCAAGAGTTAAGACTAAGACGCGCACATACCCAATGCCATATATGAAAAATAAGGATTATATATATTTTTATATATGTGTTAGTTTAATTTCATTACTATTTATTCTCTTCCTTATTTTTCCATCAGTATCATGTCAACACTTTCCCCTGGTACCCTCATGCATATACTCTGGACCCTGACCACAGAAGTCATTCCCAGCTCAATTTTCTGCGCCAGTGAAGAGATGGTGGCTTTGAAGTGTGAAGCCGGACAAAAGCACAACACCAATGCTATTGAAAAAGTAATGGAATCACACAGCCAAAGTGCAGCATCATCCTCTGGTGGCGTGCACATTTCTATTTATTTTATTATTTTTTTTTAAAGCAAACTGCCTCAGTAGAATTCAAGGAGACAAGACAAATACAAAATAAATTACTGAAGACAAATACAAAATAAATTACTGAATCTGCCTCACTGGTGGATCGGTTAACACACTGTACCCATTTAAGATATGATAACTGCAGCTGTTTTGCAATCAGACAGATTATTGCATTGCCCTGCCTTTAATTGAACAAAATGGCAGCAAATTAGTTCTGGCACTGCACAGAATTATCTGCTTACCTTTTGAAGGAAGACCATAAAAAGCATCCCTAGAACTCGTTTATCCCATCAAATTGCAATTCAGGCCATGCCCTTAGAGAACAGCTGACCTGAGGTAGGAAGTTCACAAGCCATTCGGCTCTGTTTCCAAGTTAATCCCTTGCATAAGCTTGATTTAAGGCAAACACAGCTTTTTGGTATCAGCAGTCATCTTGAAGAGCTGCATCTCCTACTTCACAGGTGCCATCTAAGATTTCCTTACCAAAGGCTCAGGGTAGTCTTCTTTAAGAGACAGAGAGGCAAAGAGACAGGATCACAATGACAATTCTACTCAGTGGATTTAAATGTTAAATTTTATAATATGCTAAAATACAGCTACATTTGAAAGCAGTGTTGAACTGCCTTGCATCCAATAAGCACAACAACACTGCAACATTCTATTATTTCAGAGCTGTTAATGAGCCCTTCCAAGGACTAAGACAAACACAAGAGAACACGTATTTTTATAGAACGAAAAATTCTACATGACTTTTTTTATGCCTCAAATTTCAGAGCTGAAAGCAGAAACAACACTGAAAACAAATGGGCAGCAAAACACCATCCCCACCAAGTGGTATATAAACCTCAGCTCTCCCTATAGAGATCAATGTAATCTCAACCAGCGATCACAACAGACACTGCAAAAATACGTGCTTGCATCTAAAACCACTTCACAAATTGCCTAGAGAAACAGAAGAAGATGTGCTAAGAAAGATGGATGAACTTGCTGCTCCCTGCAAAGATATAGAATCAGAAATAAATGCTGCTTAAATAAACATGTAATCGGCTTGACATGTAAGTGGGCAATTACTACTGTGAAAGAGGTGCTATATAATTTCATTTCAAATATAAAAATGAAGGAAGGATCCAGCTTTTACAAAGTCAAACTTAGTATTACAGCAGCAGTTATTCAAGAGTACTTCTAATAATTCTTCAGGAGACATTAAATATGAATGAATGGGCTATTAAACACATAAGTTGGCACAGTCAGTATGAAACACACTGGGCTGATTCTGCAGACCCTGAGGTACTGTCGCTCCACATTTGAATACAGCTGGAGCTAACTCACAAAGCCACCAAAACAGTTCAAATACTCAAATTCTCAGAGTTGTCTTTGGTTTTGTTTTGTTGCCAAGCCTACACATTACAGTAGAAGAAAAAAAACACTATATTGAAAAAACAGCACAGCCTTGTAAAGAAAACTGCTCTACAGCAATGCTTCAAATGAAGTCACTTGCTGTAACAGCTGTTCTAGGAAAGGGCTCAAACTGGCACAAGATTTAAGAAAGTTGGTCCTTCCACCACTACTTCCACAGATGCAAGACATGAACACTGGTTCCCTTTAACTGAACTGTTCTAGATGCACGGCTACATTTTGGTACTTCCATTCTTTCTCCAGCATCAGGAGAGCTGTATTAATAAGGACAGACCATACAACATTAGAGAAACTGCATCTTGAAGATGAAAAACGGCAAAGTTATTAAACAGCTCCTCAGTGATGCCTGCAGCATGAGCCCACACCCACAGCGGTTTTTGCTCCACTTTGAGTGCTGTAATTCTTGCTCATAAATCATTCTTCAATTAAAAACAGTTTTAATTAATAATACACACCTGTGCCCTGGGCTATTTACACTAAAACTGTTAAACCACATGGTGGCATAGACCAGCTAGAAGCATTCAAAGCTTTTCTCCAGGTCTATGGTTAGTTTCTGCTATTGTAAAAGCATATTTGAAACCAAGCACCTGATCACTCCTAGAAATACAAGACAGCACTCCTAGAAATACAAGACAGCCACATGGATTCATCGCAGGCAATGAACGAACCAGCAACGGCCCAAAGGCCAAAGGAGATTCTGGCAAAAGCACAAGAGAGCATCAGAAGTCAACCAGATATTAGAGTTAGAAACTTCCCATAAATCATGATGTAGCAAGAACCCGAATCTGTGGTTTTTTTAAGAGATAAAATTCCATGCTAAGAAGAGACCATCCCAAGGCAGCCACTGAAGGAGCGGGTGATTCAGTCCTGCTAGCAAAAAAAGTCAGATTACATCACTCCATCCCAGAAACTCGTGTGCTATGAGAACATGTATCTTCAGATACAAGAATGACTTTGAAGCCCCAAACCATGCACTCTTTCCATGTTGCAAGCCCCATTCAAGCACGAGAGAGCCTCCCCTCACAATTTGTCAAAGAGAAAGCCTTGTTTTGTGTGAACTTGAAACAAGAAGTTTCTGTTTCTTGCTTAAAGCAACAGCTGATTAGAGCTAATGAGACTTTAGAGTGGCAGTTGCTCTTTGGTATTTTAAAAAATATTTGCACTCCAAGGACTTGACCCTGCTCTAAGAGCTGACTCACCAGAGCTAGCGACAATGCCAGCTTGCCATCTGAAAGCAGAACGTGTCCTAGGCCATGCGCATAAAAAGATGCAAAGCTGCCTACCTATGAACAACTTTAACTGAAAGTCACAAATGGAATTGGCTTGCTATTCTGTGTGATTTACATTTAATATTTCAGATCAATGACTCTGCATAATCCCCCAGAGAACCGCGGGATAAACAGAAACATATGGTGCCTAAGTCATCAAACACGGAGCTGCGCCAGCACATTCCTGGTCTCGCCCTCCCTACCAGGCACTCCTTTGCTGTCGTACAGCCCTTCCTTTCCCCCCTCCCCATGGGCTGCAGCCTACCTAAATTTTAATCATAACTATGTTACATTATTTGTAATAATGAGTAGTTTAGCTTTCTTTAAAAGCCTGCTCCTTTCCCATCACTGATATATGAGCAATGACCCCGCCTGCAGGCTTGGAGCACCCTCTCCAATTGGGGAGGCCATCGGATGCCTGAGCAGAGCTGGAATAATCTGGTGAAAATAATTGAGCAGTTGCTTAAAAGCTTCTGAAAGTGCAACGGACATGTTGCTGCTCAAGGAACTCCATGAGAACATAAATTTTGAGGGCAGCACAGCATCAGCTTGCCCTCCACCATCACAGGATGGTGCAGAAAAGTCTTCCATCCAGTTTGACATCCTGCTAGTGCTGCGGGACAGAAATCAAACACTAAGCCATTTTCACAGTACCAACAACTATCACTGGAAAGATAACAGGGGAGTTCAGTTTTCTCAAAAATAATAAGGATAGCTATTCCTAGAGCTCTCTTGCCTAAACAATACAAGGTGGATAGTCTTTTACTTTATTTTAAAGTTTGCAAACATTAATCAGCGTTAGGTCTGACATAACTAACACACCACTATTTTCTCTGGAGACTTCCTATTCAGCGTGAGCAGTTAACAGATGAATTAGATCAAAGCTGCTCACTTAAACGCTTTCACAGACTGGGTAGCTACTACAGTTTTTCTGCAGGCATTTAAAAGTCAGACAGAGAGATCATAAGCAATACAGAATAAAATTAAAGTAATTTTGAAAAATAACTGATCTTCTAGTTCTTAGTATCCCCAATTGCTTCTACTCTTTAAAGCTGGGAAATATTCCAGGGATTTTCCACTGCAATCTTGGTCTCAAAATATTTACTCACTGATATATTATTTTGCTTTAGCTAAACTGCAAAAGAGTCAGTCTGTAAAGACAGGCAATGGTTTACTTCTAAATGTTAGGTCATTTTCAAGTACTGAACAGCTTGTGCAGGCAAAGTTTCTCCAATATTTTTCTTACTAGTAACAACTGTCCCAACTCCATTCATAGTAACAAAATGAGCACACACTTATGAACATAGTATCACTTTAAAGTATATCATTATAAAGTTTACATTACCATTTTATACAAAAAAAAAAATCATAATGCTGATCATTCCACAGCTCTATATAGTATTATACAAACCCTAAACATTACACAGTTAAGAAAACCTGCCTTAGAATTAGCTTTGACAGGAACTAGGATAACCGATACGTGAAAGTAAACATCCAACCTAAAGAGACTGCAACAAAGCTCCCAAAGCATAATTAATGTTAGCATTAATAAGGTACAACGGAAATCCCAAGAGAGTATCTAATTCCAGGTACGCTTCATATCTTACGGCTGCAGCTTCTGTTTGAGCTCTCTAACGGTGCAATTCCATTGCTTGACTGTTTTAATTGCATCACTTACCTGGAGCTGCTGCTGCAGCTTCCAAGAATAGGCAACAAACACCCTCCTGGCTGCCCAGCAACTCATGAGTCACTGTATTTTCTCAGGGAGAACACCATAGACCACAGCATTACCTTGAAAGAAAGGATCTTCCTACGGATGAATACTCAGCTCTTGCTATTCCCAACTCTTGAAGCATTATAGCGATCAAACATTTCAGGTTTTTGTAACTAAACAATTATAACGAGCTATTATCGTTCCTTAACATTCCTAGGAAATGCAATTTTAATGTCTAGGGATTCTGCTATTTGAAACAAATTGCGCACACATAGCACAACATTCAGTTAATGAAGCGCAACAGTAGTTTTCCCATTTATACCCCATTATAAATTGAGTAAAAGTGCCAGAAATACATTAAAACATTATATGTTACAAGCTGTACCACACGAGCAGTATTAAAGACATAATTCGGAAACTGTTCGGCACAAGTATGTGTTTACTGGCTCTCAGCAGGGGAACTTGCACTGCAGGATAATCTTTATTAAAGGGCAGTATTTATTATACAATATACAGTTCATATACTGGAGAACAGAAAAAAAATGAAATGTGGCATTATACAAATTAAATATAAATTACAAGTTACTACAAGACCATTCTCTCCAGTGTGCCAGCAGCAACCTAACATGGGACTTCTGGATGAGAAAAGGTAATGGTACAGAAATAAAAATAAATATTGATTTGTAGTAGTGCAAAGCAGGGTAGCAATGAGCTTCGCTGCTCTTGCTTCAGCTGCATTCCAGCACATCCCGGGAATGTCCTGCGCACAGCAAGGATGGAAAGGAGGAAAACGATCCGTGGGAGCACGTTCCGCTAGCTACTGGGCATCGTTAGCCAATTTTTGTCATATTTAACACTAAATCTAACATTAAATATGACATATTTAATCGCTAGCCAATTTTTGTCATATTCATGGACATGTTTTATGTAGGACAAATATAGTATCAAAAACATTCCAAGTCCTATACAAAACAAAAAACATTCTAGAAAATGCTTAATTAATATAATCACTTGGAAAATTCAGTGGAACAAAAAGACTTAAAGCACAATCACTTAAAAGGCAGGAAATTTCTATGCATGGAGAAAAAAAATATATATATATTTCTGGAATTTAACAAGTTTACTAACAGCAACACAACAGCCAAAAGAATTTCAAGGTATTATCCTGGGAGATAAAAAAAAAAAATCTCACCATGGTTTAATTCAAAAAGTCCCACTATACCATTAAAAAAAAAAAAAAAACAACAACAAAATATCATTGTGTTGTATCATTCCACAATATACAGCTAGCTTTTCTTTAAATATTAAGTTTTCCTTAATGCAATAACTCTTGTGTTCTGCTTCACAAAGGATGTTTGCAGGCAGCTACAGCTTGTTTTCTCCCTCAGATCTCACTCACTCCTCTATTGCCCATTTGAGTGGGTTAAAGATGTTAACTTTGTCTAGAATTTCACCACCAGCATCACAATTATATAAAAGAACTTGCACAGAAGTTCAGAAGCAATCACAATTTAAAATATTCACACAAAAGAAAAATGCTGTATCATCTCCTTTGCATCATCAGGATTAACTGTAGATAAATAGAAAGATAAGCCAGACAGTAGTATGATAACCCATCCAAAACACTGAAAAAGAAAATTAAAAGTTAAATTTTATGTCATAATAAAAAAATCACATTTGAAAATGAAAAAAACAAAGTTGACATTTCACTTTAAAAAGATACCACCTGAGTTTCCAACAAGTTCCCTTTTTGACTTTTAAAACTGGAAATACTTTTTTTTTTTTTTTTTAGAAGACTAATTCCACTTCATGAGACAAGATTCATCCAATGTTTTTGGCTCAAACAAGAATACTACTACAAAGGCACTAAACACATCTACCATGTATTACTATTTAAACAACTTATTCATCAGACATGATTCTATAACTTGACATTTTTCCTCCAACTGAATTACAAAAGCCAAAAAGCAACATTTTTATTTTAGTTTTTAATATGAAAATAATGACAAAACTTTAACAAAGTTTAGTAGCTGTTCCTTTGCAAGTTTTTCAGAAGACTTCCTCAACTCATTTTGCATTATTTTGGTCTCTGGAGTTAAAAAGCCTCTGCACAACATACCACTGTAAAGAGCTGCCTGTTCAGCCATTGCTTTTATTCCACTTCCAACACCAAAAACAAAATTAGACGGCATATGTATTAGCACATCGATTAGCACAAAACAATGCTCAGTTCGACTGTATGCTGTGAAAATAGGGAAGCTATCCACAACAAATTGAAATGACACCTTTCCTGTTTGAGCCGCATAGTAAGTTAGTTATTGCAAAACATTTTTGCAACGTGTCAATATTATTTCCAAAGAAAGAAAACCAGGAAAATGTTAAGAACGGCAAAAATAGCTGCAGGATTCCCTGCCACACTCTGCCATATGCTATTATTTCATTCTAATTTCAGGTGAAGATCTCTACAGCCCCGCCTAGTAGAGGCTGACTTAGTGTACAACTTCCACCAGCATTAGAGAAAACACTGGCACATGTCTGAGAAGAGTATAAGTCTTGTTCTAACCAAAACACAGCTGAGGCATCAGCCTTGTATTTGTATACACATATACTATGCTGAAGAATGCTTTTAACTCAATTCACAAGAAATTCTATTTACAGTCTGTAGGTATCAGAGGATGCTGATTTTCGTTTTAGTCCTGTTTGCCTTCCCGCCACTGTCGAGTACCTTCATTCCAAGCCACGTACACAAACAGAGCAAGTACCACATGAACAGTAACTACAGCAACTATGGCAGCATAAAAATAGCTGTCTCTGTTGGACATTCCTAAGGTACCTGAGGAATTAAAAAAAAAAATAAAGAGAAGAATATTAGTTATTAAGAACTCTGACATAACAAGTCACAATTGCTTTAGACCAGAATTTGTAGACAATTTTTTCAGACCAAGTTACTCTTGTATCACAAGACTGAGCTGAGAAAGTTGCATAGGAAAGAATTCACAATGAGAATTATAAACCTCTGAACTATTTCCAGATTAAAGCAACACTGCAAGTATCCAGCATTTAATATATAGTCATTTTTTTTTCCTTCTATTACCTTTTGGCACCAAATAAACATCAATATCCTCTTTTCATAATTATGTTTTTCTTGGTAAGGTAGGGAAACAGAGGAGAGATGATTATGCATTGCTTGCCATTATAAAGGGACATAGCAGTAGAAATACAGTTAAACATAGACACTTTTTAACTTGCATTTCTAGGTCATAAAAAGTGATTCCTAAACAAACACTAAAATATTACGACTTTAGACACCAGAAGAATTTTAAGATACCACTTATCTTCACCCATCCGCTCCAAAAAATCAAAATCAATCCTGTCATTCTTGGCAGTTCTTGTTCTTAACTGACCAAGAGTTAAGGTTTAGCTTGCCACATTATGCTATGCCTCAGATTCAAGATACTTTTTAGCATTTTGGATCTTTTAAGTATTTTAAAAGTATTTAGCAGGTTTTCAACTTCAACTTTCAGAACTACACCTAGTATCACACAACAATGGGGAAACACCTTGAAAGACCTTTGAACTTAGTTATAGTCTCATGAACTGCTTTTAAGAGCAGCTGCTTGCTTTCCCCCTCTCTCTTCCCTTTTCTACTGTACTAGAAAGTTGTTATAGCTTTGCAGAATCAAGGCTAAAACTTGGTGGTTAGCAGTTTTAACAGTATCACTCCATATGAGCAGTTAAAAATCACTTGCATTTTCCCTTTAGTTTTAGAGAAAAGCTCTACATTCAGCCACACATTCAACGTCTGGAACCAGCTTATGGTTTAATTGTTTATACTTTTAAGTGTAGGTGTGTTTTAAAACAAAACAAACAAACAAAAACCCTGGAATTGTTCTGTTTTGAACACAATTAGCTCAAAAAGCCTGCAGAAAACATACCCTGATGGTTCTGATAAAGGTGTGCTGAAGGGAGGTGTTACATGGGTAATGGGAATGCTGCTTCTGTTTACAATACAAATCATTCTACAACAAACAGCAGTGAATATGAGATTGCAGGCCACATTGCAGAGAAAGAGATATTGACCATTTATTTCACTTCCCAGTTCTAATCACACACTACAGTGACCTTAGCCTGCAAAAGGAAACAGATATTCAAAACAGGAATGTACAGGAAGAAGCTCAAAGATACTATTGGAAAATAATTTTCCACTTTTGTAATAGTATTACTAATCAGCAGAAACAAAATTACCTTCAAATATATAAGCCTTTGATGAAAAATACAGCCCAACCGGCAATGTGATCATTAAAGCTGTGAAGAACAGAAGTGTTCTTAAAGTTGATGTCAATGAACCCTCATTTCTGAAATAAACAAGAAAAGTTACATGCAGAAAAATGTCACAACATATATTCCTGACCTAGGATATCAGCTTGCCCCAAAACAGGAAAAATAAGGCAGCTGCTTTAAGCAGTGGATACATTTATTACTTGAAAGCAATGAAGACTTCAAATACACATTTGCTAGGCAGAACTGAAAATGACAGTGTTGACAATGATGCAAGAGTTCTGCTAGTTAAAGTCACAAAATTAGACTAATAACAAAGTAATAACAGAGCGAAAAAAATCAAAATACCGTTAGCATTAAAAACAGATTTCATATTAACATTTTTCAGTACCTTACATACTTATTAAATATCTAGCATTAGAAAACATGCACGCGTGACAGTGCTTTGCATCAAATCTTTCCAAGTTCCCCTATTTCTTTTTCTGGAGAAAAATCTACTACCATAGGAAAATGACAAATACACAGACTAGGACTGACAGAACAGCTTAACACTTTATCTGCTGGAAATCCAGTTTCCTTTTTATTGTGTATTGTTCATCTATTTAAAATACCTTTTTCAGTTTCCACAGAGAAAATTAGAATAATGGTAGCAATTGCTAGAACACGGAGCAAACACATCAAAATATCTCTTTTTTTCTCCCCTTCAAAAGGGCAAACCTAAAAGATGTGGAACAAGAGTCGCACTGAAAGATTACACACTTGCTAAGGCATCCCTGGATGTCACTGGAACAGCCTTTATTCCTACACACTGCCATGCACTGCTCACACTTCTGGCCTTCCCCTGAGCTCCACTCCCTCTGCTCTGCTTGGCTGCCTTCCTTATTTCATGGGATGCAAATGCACAAGCCAAGCAACCCCCTCCTGACTTTGAGAGCCTACCAGAGCCAGTGACCTGTGCCCATAACGCTTTGAAGCACAAATATCCTCCAAAAGCAACGAGGGGGGTGTGTAGATCTCAACACTTCCAGGCAGTCGCATGGGACTTTTGGAATAAGCAGAACGTTTTATCGTATGCATTTGTATCACAGCATACTGCCTGCAACTACACTGCACCCCGGGCGTTTGCTTGCAAAATAAGAATTTAAACAAACAAACAAACAAGCAAGGACTCGCATCCTCTCTGGGAGTGACTAGCAAGCACCGGTGCTCCCCGCAAAGGGCTCTGACATCAAAGCTGTGTCGCCCCGCAGCTGCTGCTCCCGCTCACTACGGGGCCCAGCGGGCAGCTCGGGGGTTTGTCCACCCGGACGGGCTCCCGCTCCCCCTCGGTCCCCACCTGGGCTCCAGCGCGGGGCCCGCGCCCAGCGCCGCCTTCTCGTACCGCTCCATGGCCGCTCCGCCGCCGCTTCCGGTCACCTGACTGCCCGCGCGCGCCTCACGTGACCCCGCGCGGGGCGCGCTCCCGGCGGGCGCCGCGCGGTCTCCATGGCGACGGCGCTGGCGCGGCCTGGCCCGGCCCCGCGCGGGATCGCGGCCTCAGCCCCGGTTCACCGAGGCTCCCGCGAGCAGCGCGAGGCCTCGGCACAGCCGGGGCATCTCCCGGAAGGCCGTAGACATAAAGTAGTTTTTTTCCAGCAGTGGCTGTAGCTCGGAGGGCCCCTCCCACGTGTTGAGAAGTCTCCTCTGGAGATCTTCAAAACCCGCCTGGATGTGACCCTGTACCCCGTGCTGGAGCAGGGGGGTTGGACTAGATGATCTATAGAGGTCACTTCCAACCTTAAGCATTCTGTGATTCTGTGTTTGTTAGATCCAGCACAGGTAGCAATGACTAAACTAGCTGAGTAGCAAGGATTTAAGGTTGAATAACAAAACAAGGAAACATAGAAACATACATTAGTCCCACACCTTATAAACTTACCATAAAGATGTATATCAAGTGCCATCCTTCTTTCTTAATACAAGAAAGACCTTGTTTTTCTGGTCCTTTCACTAGTTCTTTTGGCCACCAGACTTGTAACAGTTGGGCTGAACAGCCTCCTCCATATTTAACTGATTTTCTGTCACAAGCATGAAAAGAAACACAAGATCATATTACAAGATCTTTGTGAATGTGAACAAAATTATTTTTTTCTTCACATTTTTGTTTCAGTTATTTTAGAAGATCTGCAGCTCAAAAAGTCCTATCAGCTTGCTTCAGCTTTTATGCTTCAAGTATTTTATCTTGTGCGCTTTTTTGTTTGTTTTTTTTTTCTTCCCATCTATTTTATCTTGTGGATTATAGAGCTAAAATAAAGTTGCCCTTAAGCAAAACTGTGTCACAACAAAACTGCTGTTTTGGCTGAGGTCCATTTGAATGAAGGTCCATTTAGCCTTCAGTGGTTGCCAATGGATACTTGAAGAATATGAGAAATCAGCAGTAAAGAAATCAGATATTGCCGGCAGTGTGCACATAGACAGTACTGCCTACAGGTGAAGGGATTCCTGTTTCTCCCAGCAAATGGCAAACACCACAGAAATACCTGTTTGCTCCAGTTGTTCTGGTCACTCATGTCCAGGGCTTGGAGCTTTTTTGCTCCAAGCAATCTCCTCTACTCCGTTCATGCTGCAGCCAGCCCCTGTGCGTTGCCTGGCAGTCTGCCCATAAAAGATTAACAGTAACATGTTAATGCATCCCCTTGTTTATCTGCTCCATTCAGTCCATCTGGGCCCTTTTGGGGGTAAAGAGCTAATTTTGAACTGCTGATTGAGCCCCTGGGGGGTTTCCTTTTGGGGAAGGTGACGAGCAGGCATGAAGGTGCCTGCTGAAGCAATACCATCTAGTGGCAGCCGGAGGAGAGAAATCCCCACAACAGGAGCACTGCTGAAAAGACGAACACTGAAAAGAGAATACCCCAAAATAAAGCCATCAGCATGTGCATATATATATATATATTTGTTAAGGACGTATATGAAGTTCGTATATATATATACACACACACACATATATATACATATATAGATTTGTTTCCGTGGTAATGTATCAGAAAAGGAAGCTATAAAACAGCTCAGAAAAGAAGCTAGAGCTGGGAAAGGACCATGGTTACAGGTGCCAGGAATGAGCTCAGATTACAAGGCCTGATTTTTCAGAACAGACAAGTGTCTGTTCTGAAAAATGTCCAGACAGTGATCTGTTCAGACAGTGATCTGACTTTAAAAATGAGATTTCCCAGCAACAAATACATAGTGTTTTGCACCCTCAGCCTTGAAACTGTTAACCGCTGGCTTAGAATTAGAATTTGTAAACGTTTTTATATGGTTAGGGCTGAACCCCACAGGAATGGTGCAGCTAAGAGACCAGCTATAAGATAGGGCCTTTATTTAAAGTCATGATTTGACCAGGTAAATAAGCACTGTCCATAAAGCTTGATATGTGGATCACCATATAAAGGACAGAATTTGCACTGGCTCCCATGTTTCAGCAAAAAGTTCCAGAAAGAGAGATACCAGCATCTCCTAGACACCTCAGAATTTATTATTTCCATTTCTGAAAACAGTGGAAATATCTGACCCCAGAGGAAGGGAAAGAGACCCTTCACATGAGCTGTTGTTGTGCAATCGTTGCTCAACATTCCCCTTGGTCCTGGGGCATAGATTAACTTGGGTAAACTGCAAGATTCACAAGCTGAGCAGAAAAAGGGTTGTTTCTAAAGACAGAAAAATAGATACAAACATATACATGCACATATATTATAAACTAGAGATAAGAAAGACAGTACTTGGGAGAAAATAACGCTGTATCATGACAATTAACGATAGTAGCATGTGAATGCTTTCTGTTGGAGAGTTTAAATGTTTGTCCTTTCTCTGTGGAAGTAGTGCTACCAAAAGAGGATTTTCAGTGAGTTGCACAATATCAATTGCATGAAAATTGCTTTCTCCTCTCCCTGCTCCTGAGAATCTCCATTTTATTTTCATGGAAGCTTAGACAGCAGATGAATCCGGTTCATCTCGTGTTTTAAAAAGCATTGCAAAGATGCAATGCTCCAAACTCTACCTGGGCCAACCCTACCTACCACAAAAATTATGATATTTTGTAAAATTACTTTTTTTCCCCCCTCATCCTGTTACATGCTAGGGCATTCATCAGTATGACAGTGATATTGTTTGCATTTACCAATAAAACAAATGGTAGCATTTTCTAGCATTACAAGATGACAGCAGCTTAGGATGCAAGCCAGACCTGTTCATATTAATAAATAATAAATATAAATAAAAAATAAATAAACTTTAGCTGAGACTGTGGTTTCAATTCTGTACTTTGCATGCTGCAGCTTAATTACTTAATAAAAATCTCTAAGGCCAGCTACATTGACAGGAGTTATTTGCTCTTATCCAGTTTACCGCAAAAATATTTGAATCCAGTCAGAGCCTCAGTTCACCTTTCAGATGAATGAATGCTGCTCAAAGGAGGCCACGATAGCCTGTGTTTAACCTGCTGAGTAACGTAGCTCATAGTTTCTCCACAAGTAAGGACAGACAGCTGCAAGCCCAGCTTCTCTTTCCTCCCAACTTTCCTGCTAGGCAAAAGGAGGAGCAAGTCACCAGGCAGACACTGCAGAGTGAATCAACATCTGTCTTGTTGTTGCTCCCTTCCCAGGGCTCTGATGCTGTTTTCCCAAAAGCACAGACCACCACCTTGTTCCTGGGAAAAGGCAAACATAGCAGGTGTCACTCAGCAGTAGCAACTGTATAGCTGTAGCCAAATTTCTATGGGAATGCTTGCCTCTACGCTCTCAATGATTTACAATGTTCCCTAATTCCAGATGATGACAGATTTATCACAGTGTGGCATGGAGGACCACATATACATCATCTTTTGTTTTTAATGGCAGGAAAGATCTGGAGTATGCAAAACCTGGGAAATGAAAGGTATTTTAAGGCAGGATTCAAAAAGCTCAGTAAAGGTTTTGGAGAGGGCATTTGCAGAGCTAGATCTAGAGTCTTCCCTAGACCATGTGCCTACCCTAAGAACCTGCCAGCCCAGCTCAGGTCACTTGCCATATTCATGGCCTACCAGTGCTTCAGCAGTGCTTCAAGGAGCCTTCCCGGAGCGCCCAGCGTCATGGAGCCTGTGCTGTTGAGCCTGGAGGACCCTATGAGAGAAAGGAAGATGGGAGAGAGTCATTGACTTCCCTGGGCACTGTGTTCAAAAACGCTTTTTTCAGGAGCATTCAGAAAGTCAGTCATAGCCATTAACTCTCACTTGAGAAAATAACTGATGCCTTCAGAGTTGAGCACTGAAATCTCACAGAGATCATCTGATTTTCTTCAAAGATTAGCAACGAACAGACAAAAAACTCTAATCAGCTAATCTGAGGTGCTGAGGGGCTCCTCAGTAGCCCATATTAGCAGCTCACGAGCAGGCAGTGGGGCCTCATCAACTGACCCTTGGGCTGGATTGGGTGCAGACACAGGGAGATGTGAAAGCGAAAAATACCTCACCTGTTGAATAATCCAGTATTTATCAATATTTCCTTTCAGTAGGTCATCTTCTACTTTCAAGCAAAGACATCATCTCCAGCCCTCTCAATACCAGCATCCATGCTGCCTCTGCGGCTGGTCTGCCTGTAGGGACTTGTGTTTTCTGACAAGTTGACAGAGAACAGGGAGTGTTGAAAGACCTCGAGCTGTGGAAGCCTGGGCAAGATTTTCTGTTTTCCACTATTGTATTTTTTCCACTACCTCAGGTCTCCTGTTTCTGCCCTGTGACCTCCCTCACACAAACATGCACTCCTGTTAGCCATGAGAAACCAAGAAAACACCTCCAGGACACCAAAAGAACACTTAACTGTCTCTTTAGCAGTAAAAGTAGCCTCTGAGTAGTTGTCCATTTGGTGCTATGTGAAACATCTGTGCTCTGGAATTCCCTTGTTGTAAGGATTAGAAAAAATAAAATTAGGAAATCTATTAGAAAACAGAAAATGCAGAACATTTCCAAGAAGAGCCCCTACATGTCAGTTGTGTTTTGAGGCTGCAAAGGATGCTGTGGATGGCACGTGTCTGAGTACACTGTGTACAGAACATGGAAATCTGAGCATTAGCTCAACAGTAGCCCAAGGCTAGATGACGGATGCTTCTGTTTCACTGATTCCTGCTAAGGATAGAGCAATAACTTTCTAAATAAACAATATTCCCATGTAATTGAATCTTATGCCTCTTCATGCAGACACTGCTCTTTGCCTTGCTTGTTACTGCTTCTGCTGAGGTTAGTGTGGATTTCATCTTCGATGGGCATTTCATGAAATCGTGCATTAAGGCATAGTAACCTGCTTTTGCAGAGGAAGAAAGACCTCACCTGGCCAATTTTCTTTAGTCTAGAAGGCCTTATTCAAAGCTATTCAGATAAATAGAAGAATGGGTACAAGTATGATGCAACTTTTAACAATAGACTTTGTTAAGGATTAGGGTGTTCCTTCTGCTGCTATGGAAAAAACTATGATCTTTCCCATGGGAGCACTAACTAGCAAACACACTGCTGCACTTCAAGCAAAGTGTTCCAGCCCTCAGAACTACATCTGATGGCGGCCCAAGAGAAAAGCGCTTATTGTCTCAAAACACCAAAAAGCATCAGACAGAAAGGTAGAGAGGTGCAGGGGAGAAATGGACTAGAGAAACAGCTGGCATTAAGCTGTTGTGTGATCTCAAATCTACTGACCGTCTATGAATTTGCTTCTACACAACTCTGGGGACTGAAGCAACGCCTACATTTATTATTCTTCACTAGGAAGGCTGCACAGCTGCTTCAGGAGGAACAGGTTACCCTCACACAGGTGCTGACATTTCCATTCCTGAAAGTTTTCACAACTTGGCTAAAGGCAGAGCTGATCTAATGTGGTGCTCACTGGAGTCTTGCTTTGGACTGGGACCCTCCAGAGGTCCCTTCCAACAACCATTTCTATAGATCTGATGATTGCGTCAGTTCCTAGATTTGTTACTGAAGTTGATTTGAAACTCTCTGTGACTGCAAATAATATCTCTTGTTTTTATAGGTAAAACCACTGTGTTGCACATCATGCACATCTTTTCCAACTTCCAATTGTCTAGAGGGCAGCAGAAATGCAAAAATCTTCAATGTCTGGCCAAAATACTACCTCCCCCCAGGCCTGATTCATTCTGGTGCCAGGGCTGCAATAAGTTAAAGAAATTCTTTAACTCCATCTGCCATGAACCAGGGCTCGGGGCAGCCCTGGTTCCTGCACAGGCACATCCAGGGGCTCCAGGCCTCTCCCTGTGAGAATCGCCTCCTCGGGAGCAGCCGAGGGGCAGAGCCCGGACCTCCCCCTTGCCTGGCCGAAGCGATGATGATGATGATGGTGGTGGTGGTGGAGCAGGGCACGTTGCATCGCTGGTCTCCAGCTCCGCAGCAAGCTGGTCTCCTCGGGCAGGTGCCTCTAGATGGTGCTGCTCAGCAGGGAATGAGCCGCGGCTGCCGGACACCCGCGCATCCCATTCCCATCCCCTTCCCTTCTTCTTGCAGCTGCCGGGAGCGGCCGGGAGCCGCGGGGCAGGAGCCTAGAGATGTCCCCAGCCCCAGAGCCCCGGCTGTGCCCTGGCACGGTGCGGAGCCCTGCACTCAAGGGCGCTTTGTAGCTCCCCCCAGTCAAGCTTGGAGCGCTTGAAGGGTCAGTTCGTTCCGACAGTCCTCAGGAAAGGAAGGGTCACAGCTCTCGTTCTTTTACTTAATTGCATTTCATTGACAGCACAGTTTAAAGGCCCTTCTCCAAACTTCTAGAAATGAATTTATTATTGTTTTCTAATCCATATCTGCTTTTCTCAGTACTGACCTGACAGACACCCACACACTGTCACAAGTCACCAGGACTTGTGAGGACCCCTTTGTGCCAAGAAGTGCAAGTGAGTGGCACACAGGCTCTCTCCTGTGCCCAGGACCACTGACCACCAAGGGCATGAAAGCAGCAAAAGGCCTGCCAGTGCCTTGGATTAATATTGTCAGGTTCTTGCAAGAACACCACGGAGCAAACTCGTGTGCTGCTGTAGCTGTGGGAGAGCAGCCAGCCCGAAGGTGACAATTTCTCAAGATCTCATCCCCTTAGAGACAAGGCCAGGTAGAAACATGCTGCTCCTTTGGTACACGAAAAGATAAATACAGTTCCTGAAATTGCTCTGGGAAGAGAGCACTGTTAGCTTTTCCTGCAAGAGAAAAAAAAATCACTGACAAGAATGTCTTTTTCTTACCAAATTATGTTTAGAAACTCTCCCGAATATGTATTTCTTCTTTCTGTACATCAGGTCAGGCTGGATTCACAGAAGAGTGCGGAGCCCACGATTTCTGGGTCCAAAATGATGATGTCTGGAAGTCTTTTACAGGTACATCCACCTAGATTGCCAAACATCTCTGTCAGAACAAGATATGGCCACGAGCCCAGAAGTATTTCAGGCTCTACTGAGCTGAACCATTGGTGCTTAGCCCACACAAATCCAATCCAGATTCACAGATAAAGCGTTCCTCTGCTTTTCTCACGTACAAAAATTTGATTTAGGCGGTGTTTTCAGAGCGCACACAGAAGCTGAAAAAGCAGCTTTTTTCCTCACTCCATTTACCCAATTTCGCTGGTTAGAGTGGCCATCCCAGACTGGGGAGAAACAGGTCCTGTTTTTAGAGTACACAGTGAAAGTTTACGTCCACACCTCCATCTGCCCCTAAATAGTAAGGAATAGGTGAGTCTGGGAGGACTACTCATTCACGCATGGAATAATTAAAACTAATTGTGGCAAACAGAGAATCTTTGGGGAATAAAACAACCTAAGGAAGAGAATTTAGTGTAGAGTTTAGCATCTAGTGTTTGTGTAGCATAAAATCCATATTCATCGATGTTCTTTCCTCCAAATGGAATAAATATTTTCCAGGCTGAATAGCTGCAACTGAAAGTCATGGAACGTTTTCCTTTCATTGCTTTGCTGTTACCTCCCCCAAAAGAGGACAGCCTCAAGTGCAGAGAGGGGAAGCATTATTCCCACAGGGATTTGAAGCCCTTGTTGGCAGCAGAAAATGAGCACAGGGTATGGGAGCTCAGATTCAGCTCTAACCACTGACTCAGTGGGCAAGGTGTTCCTACAAGGAGGGATGTAGTTTGTCTGGGAGAAAAGCTGTTTTGGAAAGGATTCAGATCTGTAACTACCACTAGTGTAAAAGCAGAGCAAATAATAGCAGTATTCAAGGAGGACTCTGCCCGGCTGGATGGCATGCAATGGAAGCTACTCCAAGATCTACAAAAAGCAAGATGTTACTGCTTAGAATAGAGCAGCGAGAAAAATGACACCCCCTCCTTTTTTCCCTTCTTCATGGTTATTGTGGAATTTTTCATAATCACAAGCAAGCAAGGTGGTATAGTGCCTCATTTAACATCCTGTGCTCTGAAATTACCTCGGCTTGCTGCTCTCTCAGTACTCAATGAAACACCATATTCTGTAACTCAGGTTTTAATTTTACAGCCTTGTATTCCAGTACAAATATGGGCTCATTTTATAAATTCTGATTATGTTGTGGTCTATCTGGCAGTCTAATAGAAGCAGAGCAAAGGAGGGGACAGGATTTAATAGCACTGCCTTGAGTCCTAGGCCATTGGTGAAGAAGGGTTATTATTACTCGTTTGCATAGCATAAGAATGAGATCCAGACACAGGCTTAATAAATCCTTCCTTGTATGAAATAACACAGTTATAGCCATTTCTATAAAAATGTCAAAGCCTTTATGTGAGGTAAGTGTTCTTTCCCAGCAGAAAAGACAGTCTTACAACTTAATAAAATAACTTGCATCCTTTCACGAGCCACATTGCAGGGAGAGGAGCGCACGCGAGCGGCAGCTCATCGGGAGAGGAGGGCACAGGAACGGCAAGAGATAAAGTTACAGAGCAAGAGCCAAACCCCAGCGCTGACAAGCAGGGCACGTGGCAGCAGCGCCCTGCGTGCGGAGCTATAACCAGGCACATCACTCCAACCGGAGTGGTGATGTCTACTCCCAGTTTTCACTTGAGGAACTCCAGGCCACAACCCAAGATTTCAAGGTAACGGTGAACAGTGAAGACAGGACAAACCCGCAGTTCTGGGGCCAGTCAATGGCTGAGGAGCAAATAGCAAACAGGCAATAGGGAACATCATTTATGGATTTGTAAGGACACGGAATCATAGAATGCTTAGATAATATAGTAAAATACTGTAGAGATTGAATTTGCTACTGATTATAGCCCTGTGCACAGAGCAAGCCTTACTGCACAGCCTCTCCTTAAAGCACTGATCCTGACACAGGATGGTGCCTCATCCTGGCTCATCATAAGGATTCGATTTAAACTGGAATAAAAGACAAGTTTATTGAAAGAGGTGGCTAGTAAAGCCTCTTGAGAAACTGCACATACTAATCTCATGTTCCAGGCAGCTTAGAAAGCATCTATGCTCACTCATTTCCAAAATAAAACTGCCACTGTCGGAACATGCATCCTTTTCATCACAGCTGAATTTAGGGTTTAGGAATGCAGAAGGGCTAAGTTCCAACTCCACATGCGTTGGCACCAGCAGAGGGAAATTCCCTGTAGCGGATATCCCCATCCTTTCACATGGAGCGGTGCCATCACGGCTGGAGTTTTCTCACCCCTTCCTACTTGGAGACGTGACCACGGCCACAGCCAGGAGACCCTGTCACAGAACGTGAGGGTGCAGCCTGCTCGATCCCAGGCAAGTGCTTGCAGGGCTTTGAAGGAAGAACTGTGCAAAGAAAAACAGACCTCTTCCTTGCAGGAAGGACCACCATGTTTTTGAAATCAAAAAAAAGAAAGCATGGTCACGCTCAAAGTGGATGAGCTGTTACCAGAGCAGGAGAGACCATTTGGAGATAGTCCCAACTCAGCAAGCAAATTTACAATGTTAAAGTGTCCACTGGGACTTCAGCCAAGCACAGGGACCTGGCCTTTCAGAGGATAAGCAGATTTTCCTTGCCCCTTGAAATGGATCTGTCTCTGCACAATGTTAAACACCTCTGGGCTCACGGGACGCGTTTCAGCCGTCACTGAGCTTGCATCTGTGATTGCTAAAGGCCGTGGCACAGCTAAAACTCAGATCAAGCAGAGGAGCAGTCTTCTCTACATCAGACCAACTTAGCTGCCCTTCTAGACCGTGGAAGCACTTTCTAGCTAATGCACTGGGAGAGTAACACGTCAGAACTGTCAGCTTTACAAGGTGCTTTTCCAGTTAGCTTTTTCCCCTGAAACCAGGAAATACAGTGAAAGCATTTATATTCATTAAAAGCAGTATGTTATTAGCTTTTTAAACAAAGTGCTTATACCAAGAAGAAAAATAGACAGCCTACAATTTTAAAAGGCATTTCCTCTACTCCCTTAAGTTATTCTCAGATGTAATAATACTCCAATAACAAGATCTTCTTGCACTAGCATAGCGCCTTTCCTCCTAAAGTGCTTTGAAAGCTATATGTGCACATAGAATTACCGCACCGTCCCCTTCCCATCAGGATTTAGGCATCTCTAAAGAAGTTGACGAGGGCGAACACAATTACTGAGCAGGCCCACGGCCGAGAGACCCAGGCAGCAGAGCTGGCCAGGTGGAAAATAGGTCATGAATTTATTTGGAAGCAGGAAGGCTCAATTCTGTTTTCTGCTCTGCACAAGGGATTGTTACTAAGTTCACAAAAATTCAACAGCCACTGGGAATTCAGGCGGGCTGTGATCCTACAAGAAGGTTTCAAGGCTCAGAGCACTCGGTCAAGAATGTCACAGCCCCATGACACGGAGCACCAGCCTGGTACCAATCCATCCAGCTGAACCAAAGCAGCTCAAGAATCCAAAGGGGTGATTTTCCCCAGAAGACTTCCCACCAGGTCAAGTATCACCTGTGCTCTTGCACACAGTGTAAAGCGCAAAAGCTAACACACAATTGCATGGCTGAATGTGGCTATTTTGGCAAACACGACTGTGTGGGCACTTGAACGTGGAAAACACTTTTGTGGCCTGGAGTTCTGAAACCATGCTGATCCAATATTCATGTATGGGGAGCAATTTTTCAGTAACACTGTATGCTCTGCTCCCACACACTGGATGGAATACTGCATATTTCTGCATGGTTATTTGGCTCAGTTTGGGCAGACGGGGGAAAAACAATCTAGAAGCTGACACAATCTCCCTGAATAATCACTTGCTACAAAAAGCTGTGAGTCCAAGTGAAGATTTCAGGCTGTCCCAGAGCTCCAAAAAGCTTCTCTGCCCAATTCCATGGCCCCAGCTGCATGCAGGGTTTGGTTGCAGAACTCTGAAATAGCCTTGTTTCTCCTGCATTTTATATGTACATTTGCCCACAAAAAGGCACAGCGGGACTAGAAGAATTCTGACCTAAGTTTTGTTCTTATTGAGCATTTTAATAACACAGTGAAAAACATTTGGTTCTACGAAATAGCCTTTGCACATTGTTCTCACCCACTTCCATCTAAAATCAGCCCTAATTTCATTAATAAAAGCTTTCCTTACCTCTTGATCTATAGGGAAGTTAAAGGAGTCTCTCCATTCCTACCAGTGGGTTTTGAATCAGGTCTTTCACACCTCAACTTGCATCAGAGGCCTCCAGAGGGGACACCTGCAGTATGAAGAGATGCCCAAAATGAAAAGTTCTTCCTCACCTGTGCATCCCCCCCCCCCCGGGACCCTGTAATTCCAGCTGGGAGAGATTGGATGAGCCAGAGCTGGCCCTAAGTCCAGTCCCTACAAGGAGCAGAGGCAGAAGACCAAGGGGCAAATGTACCACAGTGCTCTATCAGCCTAGCAAACCTCCCTTGAGGTGGGTATCTTCGCATTTAATTGATCTGAATGTGTGTTTTTTTTTATTTTTTTATTTTTATGACCTCTATAATCACTTCTATAGACTTTTAGCACCTATAAATAAATAAATTAAATAATTTTAAAAAGCCTTTCCAGGAACACACAAGCCCCCTGATCACCCTGAAAGAGCTTTCAGGGTAGCTACTAAATGAGACCCTGCCAGCTCTCTTGGTTCCTTCAGTGCTTTGTGCTTCTCCTAAGAGTTCACATCCAGGACTGACCTATCTGCCTGAGTTTATGCATGGAGTTGAAGAGTGTACAGATATACACAGAGCATATCTGGATCTCCATGGTCCCACCATACTGATTAGCAGCATATCCTTTAAAAGAGGAAAGGAGAAGAGAGGCAGGTGTTAAACACGTTGCAGTTTTACACGCTTATAAGTCACTCTCCTTGAAGGAGGGAGTTATAGTGGGCAGGCAGACTAAATCATCCCTGGTGTATTTGGGGATGTTCTACACTCCCTCATCACTCCCTCAGGAAACAGAACGTGGAAAAGCTAAAATAAATTGGAAAGATGAGCAATAATTTATTTTCTCATCTGGAAAAAATAATTTAACTACTCAATTAAATATTGCCTAAAGCTATACCAGAGTTCCACGTTCCAGCTGCAACACAGATCTTGGTCTCTTATTACTGGTCTTCATGCTGTCTGATACGTAAAAATTCTAGTTTAATTAGATGATACCTCCCACAAATGACACACTATTGGCAAATGATAATTAAAATAGTATCTAGGAATTTCTGCTGTCCAAGAAACCTTCTGCAAGAATCATATGTTCTCTTGCAGCAACATATTTCAGCAGTTGCAAGCAATACTGAATAACTGATGATACATTGTTAACTTGTGGTATTTTGAAACACAGGGAAAAATGTTGCAATTCTGGTTTTGACTTAAACAACCTGGGCTGTTTTCTCTTACTTTTTCTGTAGGTTTCACCCCTACCCACAAATCCAGTATTTTTTATAACATATTTTTCATTGATGTTTCCAAGGTGTTTATTCACAATTGAAATAGAGCCATTTAATACTGATTTAAGTAGCAAATATCCCCATTATGAGGAGTTTCAATTATGACTGCTGTTATTACACCTAATTATAGCTGTCTTGAAACAATACAGTTAAGTTGGAGAGCTTTATGTGCGATGTCTATATGGGCAATCAACCCATTGATACCCTGGAATATGCTCAATCATTTCCCTGTCAAGCATAATGCTGAGTAATTTGGCCAGGGCATTAAAAAGGCAAATGTTTAAAGAAGGATAGTACATCAAATATATGTTTTAAAGGCTTAACACAACTGCTGCTAAGGAGGTGGACTTAAGAGCCTGCCTCGAGGAGGACTGGGAGCAGGAATGGAGCAAACCCCACAGATGCTGCTTTGCCCTCACACAAGCCCCCAGCTCTTTGCTGAATGGCCACTTCTGGGCACAAGGAAATAATCCAGTAATCCTCTGCTCCCCTCTGGACACGAGCTTGCCCATGGGGTCCAGGGAGGTTTCATCAGGGTCACACACGATAAGCCTCTTATCTGTCACCCCCTCAGAGCTAAAATGAAGGAGAGGATTAAGGTTATAGATAACAGTAAGGATCATGCAAAACTAATAGAGCATCTCATCCAGGAGGGACTCATCACTTTGTGTCTCCTCTTGAAGCCCTCTTAGTCCACATTTCTTTCCTGTTCTTTCCTCTGCACATCCTTGTCTGCCTTCAAGCGTGGAGCTCTGACAGTCTTACAAACCACAGGGGCGGTGGCTTGCAGGAGCCCCTCCACAGGTTACTAAAAGGTCTCATGCTGCAATTCTCAGCTTACCAGTATTACAGAAAACCAGCAAAGGGTTCAGAACAAGCCTTTTCTCTCGCTCTCCTGGCAGTCCGCACCATGCAGGCTCCGGCTCTCCTGCAGTGCCTGGAAGCTGGAATGCGGTAGGTGGCAGGGCTCGCAAGCTCATCGGCTGCGGGTGCCTCTGGGCTTGTGGGCTAAGGATGACTGAAATGCAAACAAAATGATCTAACTCCAAATGCAGAACACAAGGAGATCCTTCTCTACATGACAGCTTCCCATTTGCAATGGTAATGCAAATAATATATTCCAGTAAGGCCTTTATGCAAGCTTTACAAATAGAGGGAGAAGAAAACCCCCGTCATGGTCACAACGCAAAAACATTTCCTTCTCCAATTCACTAATCTTAATGCTGACACATAGCAAGTCTTCCACACTTTCAGCATGAGAGCATACTGCAAACATCAAGCTTTAGATAAATGTGCATTACTTTTTTTTTTTTTTTTTTTGTGTATAGGGATCAGGAGGAAACAGGTGAAAAAAATCTCTTCTGTCATCAGAGAGTGAGCAACAGAAGTCATGAACAAAACTCGGATGACTTGCTGTCCCCCACCTTCCATATGCTTTCACCTATCAATAGTCCACCCTCTGTAGGATGGTGAAAAGAGGTGAACAGAATGTTATCTGGAATATATTTGTATTTATGGACTAGTTCAGTTAGTTCTTCAGTTTGTTTTGTCAGATAATTTTCAATCTCTTCACCCCCTATCCACCCTCACCATCTGCCTAAAGCTACCATCTGCTTAAAAGTTTGGGGGAATTTACATGCAATTGAGGATTTTGCACCACAAATAGAACGGAACAAGGTGGTTCTTTTAGCATTTGCATATGCCTGGGAAAACATTTCATGCTTTACGTCCCCGTGACAGGGCTCATCAGGAGCTCCGTCACCTTTGCTCAGGTTCCAACTAGATAAATGTCACCTTGTTCAATGATTTGTATGAGTTACCCTTGTGTCCAACAACCATAACCAGGAGAGAGGAGTCCCCTGTGCTACACTATATAAACAAAACAACAAATTAGTATCTCATGTCCTTTATAACATCCTTTTCATGAAGCCACTGTAACTGTGGGGAAAAAGCAAGGTTTTACACATATGATCTGTGGCCACAGTTTCTGGATGCCTGTGTTAGAGGCAGTTGGGCTGTTGGTGAAATGCTTTGAAGCATGAGGACCAGTTCTCTTTATCCCATTTTATCAGAAGTGCTGTGACTACAGCTGTTTTTCTATCCAGCTCTTAAAAAAAAAAAAAAAAAAAAAAAAAAAAAACTAAATCATCTAGCTTAATAGTGTTTCTTCATGGGGTACACAGTGTATGGCAACTTCTTTATATTGTACTACAATTCCAAGTCATAGAATTCAGCCAGAGCCAAAATGGATGATAGAAGACAGGCAAATAGCTGTTTAGACATTTTGAATAATTTTAGTTTGAGCATCCTACCTAATGCTCAAGTATCACTGCTGCTTGCATAGTCACCATGGTTTATGGAAGAGCCTTTAATAACTCACTCAGCCTTCAGAACTCTCTAGGGAAAGGCTGGAGTCCGGTGGCTCCTACACAAACAACTCGGTATCCTCTACGTACACCAGTCCACACAGGGTCACGGGGACAAACCCAGGAGACTGATTTCCCTCAAAGAGCTTCATTTACTTCATAATTAAGACCTTAGAAATAAATAAAATACAGTAAACCAAAAGATAATTCCTTTGCTGGTAGATTTGTAATAGAACCTCACCATATATAGCAGGTCCCTGGGTACATATACAGATGTTTAAACCATATGCACCAACATATGGCACCCTTCTCGCAATAACGGCAACTTTTTTTTCATTGCAAGGCTACAAAACCACAAAAAACATCACAGCAGGCAGCACTGTGGCCTGCTTGGGCCAGAGGGCACCTCTGCTGCCTTCCCTTCCCCTGCCCAGCGCGGTGCTCAGCCTCCTCCATAACCTCTTCCCTACAGGGAATCAATCGCCTTCCTCCCACTGGGTTGCCCATCCTCACCAAGGCAGCACATGGGATTTGGGTATCCGTGTCTCACCAGCTGGCCCCGTGCAGGCTGCTGTTGATGTACAACCTCTGCCGCAAGCAACACCTTATGCCCGCAGGACAGAGAGATTTTTCCAATGTGGGAAGGGAAATCCCAAGTTGGGATGAAGTTCAGGTAAAGCACTTGAGACTGAAAAGGTCCCAGCTGTTAGATGGGCAAAGTTTAATTCTTTTTGGGGACAGCAGCCACAAACAGGGAAAGAGAAGCTTTCAGATACCAACCGAGACTCACAGGAAGTGTCAAAGCAGACTACGGGGTATTTTAAGTGTATAAAACACAGAAGTTCAGCATGTCTCACAACAGATGATCGTAGAGAGAGACATTTGAAGGCGTTACAGAACTCTCCAATCAGAAAAACAAACAAACAACCCACAAACCAACCAACCAAGATAGCTGCTGAGGTTTGAGGGGGCTCACACCGAGGAGACTCGGAGGCGGCGCACGCAGCATTTGCTGATGAAGATCGATGGCCTCTCAGGCAGAAACCTGCACTGGGGTCCCTCAGCTCCCCCCAGCAAAACCAGTTTGCTGGACCTGCTGTGAAACTGCTGTTGAGCCCCTAAGCTTTCCTTAGGTAAAAGTAGATGGTTTTGACTGATGTGACAATCAAAAACTGGAACCGTTTTTAAACCAAAACCTTTCCGGGTGTTTTGATTTGCAAAGCAATCATGATTTTTAACATTTATTCCCCCTCCAGGGCATAAGTTCAAACTCTGCCAAGTTCCCCGGGGTTTAGAAATTCATTTCCTACTTGCACTCCACCACTTTGCAATGTCATTGCTTCACTCCACACAAATACAATCTGCCAACTCATTAAACACAAAATTGTCATTTACAGAAGGAATATGAACTCGAGCATAAATCCAGCAATAAAAAGCACAGAGAATAAAAATCTCATAAGAATACAAAGAACCACTTTATTCACTGCAAACAAGGGTACTCTACTCTCAGACAACTTTGTTTGCAAAATGCCTCTCAAAAGCAAGAATTATTCAAAAGCTGTGGCTTTCCGGAAAGACGCAGCTATTTCAAACCTCTATTGGAAGCTTATTGAAAGAAATGCCAGTGTTTATTTGTAAGAGAGAATGTTTGTTTTGGAGGAAAAGCCAGAGCTGCAATGATATGAACGTGTTTATTTTGGGGCTCTAGTTCCAAGTTCCTCATCTAGAGACTCTGCAGCTCAAAGGAAAGGCTGGTGTAAGCCCTGAACACTCGCCCACCTTTTCTCTGAGATCCCAGCATGAAGAGCAGATGTGCTTCACGCTGGTGTGAAGCTGTGAATAAAGACTCTGCCCACACAAGTGTAAAGATGCCGCAGTTACATTCGGTTCAGCCACTTGCCCTCTGGCTCCAAAAAAACACAGTCCCCAAATGGCCAAAGTCAGCCCAAGCCAAGGCAGCTGCAACCTCTCTGCAGCCTCTGATCCAGCCACAGACAGAGCTGGCAACTGCTGCACACCCCAGATGCGCCCTGGTACAAAGGCACCTGCTTTAACGTTACTGGTATATCCACCAAAAGAGGCATACAGAGAATATTTAGAGGGAAAATTTAATTCAATGGCTGGGACACTTTGATACCGTCTAAAATGCCTGCCATCTTTTTTACATTGCTCCTTTTAAGAGCCAACAAGAGCTTTGACACCTCACCCACTCCTCAGAGCTCCTTGAATCATAGAATCATAGAATGCTTAGGGTTGGAAGGGACCTCTAGAGATCATCTAGTCCAACCCCCCTGCACACGCAGGGTCACCTAGAGCACGTGGCACAGGACTGCGTCCAAGCAGGTTTTGAAGATCTCCAGAGAAGGAGACTCCACAACCTCTCTGGGCAGCCTGTTCCAGTGCTCTGTCACCCTCACTGTTAAGAAATTTTTCCTTAAGTTCCTATGGAATTTTTGATGTTTCAGTTTCTGGCCATTTCCTCTAGTCCTATCAGTGGCCACCACTGAAAAGAGACCATCACCGTCCTCTGCACTCCCTCCCTTGAGGTACTTATAGACACTGATTAGATCCCCTCTCAGCCTTCTCTTCTCCAGGCTGAACAGGCCCAGCTCCCTCAGCCTCTCCTCATAGGGCAGATGTTCCAGGCCCCTGATCATCCTTGTGGCCCTGCGCTGGACTCTCTCCAGAAGCTCCACATCAATCATTGAAGCAATAGTAGAACCTGGGGAAACACAGCCTTGATGGGGGCTCGCTGCCTGGCCTAAAGCTCTCCCTCTTGGTTCATCACCTCCCCAAGCCCACTTGGTTTTGGGCATCCTGGGGACACGGTGCAGCCGTGCTGCCCTCCTGCTCCACAGCATCCCCACTGCGCTCAGCACGAGGAGCTGCTCGCTCCTTGCTGCAGCTCTCCCACCAAACTGAGTGTCTTCCCACACGCTCTCCAAGACAGCAGCTCTGCTCTCAGTGCTGCTTCCCAGCTCCACCCTGGGAATCCCACCGAGCTGCTCCGAGAGGCACGGGGTGCGTTCTTTCTGCCTGGTGCAGGCACAGCACAATTCACTCTTCTTGGAGTAAATAAAGACCAACCTGCGATGGTCACACCAGGCCTGGCCTGCAGAAATACTTATGTGCCACACATGGGCAGCTGAGTTTGAGCGCCAGGTTGCCCCAGCTGGTACGACACAGCCCCTTGGCCCAGCACACGTCCCGCTGCAGCATCCCCAGTCTGTCCTCACAGGGCAGGGCTCCTGCCCCTCAGCTCTGTGCCAGGAAGCTCCACGCATGGCCACAGGGAAGTGATTTGCCCCTTGGGAGGAACAAACTGTGCGAAGGCAGCAGAGGACAGGCAGTACTTGAGTGACTTTGCTGGCACCCTAGTAGCAACGTAGGCCTGCGGTTGGGGGTTCAAGTGTTGCTGAAGCACCTGCTTGCTAGTGCAGGCTGTTCTGCACGCTGGTAGCTCAGCCCAAAGGGAACGGTACGGCATTCAGCAGAGCCGTTATCTCCTGCACACTGAGCAGCCTGGGCAAAGACAAGGCTCTAGTTATCAGGTGGACCATTCCTTTTAGAACAAGAGCAACAGCTCAGTGGAAAATGCGATAGCATTTCTATCTTTCTGAACGCTCCTGCTCTTTCTACTCTCACACTGCCTGAACCTGACAGCTCGATAGCTCAGTGCATCTGCTGGTTGTGCTGCAACCTAGATGCCAGCAAGATGCATTTAGAAATAAAAGGGGAGAGACAGCACATTTGAAATCACTGCATGGACTCGCTGAATGCCAGAGCAGGGGTAAAGGAAAGAAGTAGTGCTGAGATATGAGCACTACCTGAAGATCTGAGGCACAGCTTCCACAAGGAACAGCCTCAGCAAAGAGGCTAAGGAAGCCAGGGCCATGTCTCCTCAGCTTAGCCTCCAAATCACTGTGGTCCCATCAAATTAAACCCCCCAATGGGGACCGTTTAAGCTGTTAGTTATGGCTACATGCACTTTGGTGCTTCCCTCATGGGTTGCAGCGCATGACGTGTCCCATGGAACAGCATGGAGAGGCATAAGTCTCAAGAAGAGGAATCCTTCCCTGACAAATGCAGGAGATGGGACACTGAGATTGGTTTGCTTCCCTTTGGAGCTTCTCACAGGCCTAAAGGGGTGCCTAGCCTACAGGCCCAAACTGGAGTTCACAAAGACAGGGCAGAGCTCCTGGAGAAGAGGGAAATGTGGAAGAGGCTCCAGGACCTGGAACAGCCAGGCCGGCTGCAGCAAATGGCACCCAGGCCTTCCTCCTACCCCCTTGAGGAAGGAGAGAGCATCCTCTCTTCTGCTTCTTCCAGGGATAAAGATCCTATAAATTCACAGGTGTCAGTATTATATCAACCTCTTGTTCTTTCAGATTTTCCTCTCCCGACGGCAGCCAGATCAGGATGCCCTTTCTCAACTCCTGTTGGAGGCCACGAGGGATTTCCCACTGCTTCTAGCATGGCAAATTCAAGGGTTGCTGGCAGCTCCCGACTCTGATTATCACATTGAGCATGCCCTTCTCCCATTGCTACTCAGAGCACATTCGGCTCTCAAGGAGCTACGTTTCAGGACTGTACTGCTTGCTTTTCTCCCTTCCAGGTCAGCTGTGTTAATTGATTTGTTCCACAGCAGCAATGGCAGGTATTTGTTTTTCCTGGCTGGGCTTATTATGCTGCCATCAGTATAAATTTGCTACCTGTGCACTACAGGGAGGCTCAGAAGGAGGCTTGATGGAGAAGCCTGATAGAAAGGGCTGCTGCCAAGCCTGCTCTAGGTCCAGATGCAGATGTGTACATCTTGCCTAGCACTGCAGGCGTGAGCATATATAACCGCTTGTTTTGCTTATGACATAGAATCTTTGCAGTTTATTGTGGTAGACAAAGAATCCCTCCATCTATTAGAAAGCAAGATATGTAAATAAATAAAACAATAAAGCACCTTTCAGTTTTCTCTCAGGTTCCTCTTCATGACTCTGCAGCTACAGTTTTACTGAGCATGCGCATTAGATAGAAGACAAGGTTGATTTTTCTACAACCACTCAAAAAAAGGGGGAGACAACTTTAGAAGCAAGACTCAGACCCCAGCCCAGATATAGTCACTCTGAGAGTGCATAACTTTGGACAGATTCTCAGGCCACTAAACCACCAGAGCATGTATCTAACCCCATAGGCTGGCAGACCCTTCAAAGGCCTCCTGGACAGCAGGCAGTCTCAACACACACCACTTGCACATGGATTCTAACCCACCTCCTGGTAGTATAAAAAGGAAGTATCAGCTTCATGCCTTTTTTCATCTGTGCAGCTTTATTGGTCAAAGACAATAACAGGAGTGGAAACTGTCTGCAACTTGAGGTCAGCTAGCCTGAGGTATGCAAAACCAAGCTGTTTTATTACTTCCTTTCCTTCTCCCTACTGTATTCTAACATAGTGGAACCAAAACACATGAGGGTCAGATCTTCACTCCAGTAGGATATGGACATGCTGCGCTTCCATGCTTTTTGACAACCTTGACACACCATCAGCACAGTAATTCTATACTTTGCTATGATTTATTCTTGCTCTAGAATGACAATTACCCCTATTTGATTCTAAATTGTTTTTACATTGTCAAAACAGAGATTTAGAAAGATAGTCATCTTGTTACTTCTAGATGACAGTCTTGAATTACATGACAAAAATCTCCATGGTCTATCTCTCTGCAACTGGAATTACTCCAGAAACACACAAAGGAAGATAACCAGAAAGGTTTCATGGGGGTTGTGCCACTATCCTCACGGAGAGATAGAGCCAAATAATTCCTCGCAGCCTGGATGTGCAATGGAGCAGGTATAACCTCTCCCTGGAGCTGTGGCAGCCCATCCACAGTGATCAGTCTAGCTGTCCTAGGAAGGAGCAAGAAAAGCAAAGCCAAAACACAACTGCTCTCCAAATCTGGTTCCCCTGTTAGATGTGGGCTTGTACACTCTGAGCACGACAGTCACCTCCCTCAACCCCAAGCTATTTGAATTTGCAGGGGCAAATCTTGCCCTCTCCCTTAAGTCCACATGGCAAACACCACTGGCTAAGCTGCTTCGCAGGGGTTGTGTTGCTGTTAAAAGTGTGACCCTGCATAAAGTAAAAGGGACAGCAACATACCTGGGAAGGGAGAAGTCCCTGAAGCACCTAAGGAAAATATTAGGACAGAGCAGTTGGCAAAAGCAGCAGATGCTGAAAAGAGCAACCACAGCTTTGCAGAGAGTTAGCATTGCTCCATGGCCATGGGAGCCCCAATCCTCCAGGTGCCACTACTCAAACCAAGTAGCAGAGATTTGGCAGGATCCCAAATTACCCAATTTAGGCTATGGTGCAAGTCATGTAGGCCTAGTGAGGAAGAGGCTGGTAAATTAGATTCATATGGGAACCTTACAGAGGTTAATGCCAATGCTATGCTCAACACTTATTGATAATCTGGGTGCCTCACAAGTCTGGCTTTCCCACAGATCTTTGAGCAGACTGCTAAATCCAACCCTTCCTGGGCAGGCACATCACAACCCCTCTTACCATGCTATATTCTAGCGAGGCTTGCTTAGCTTATGGTCATTTTCAATTTCTGTCTTCACTGAGGACTGTTTGTTTAATCAGCCTTTTATCACTCAGAAAACATTGCATGCTCTAGCATCTGCCTTTGAACTGTGCAATCCAGCCTTTGTGTACTCCTTCAGGAGAAAGGCATGGTCCATAGCCTTGGCACAGGTTACCACAAGCTCTGGGTCCAGCTCACTGCTCACACACCACACACAGACCATGCCCAGACTCCTGCCTTCCTGCTTAATATTTAAGCATGCATCTAATTTAGCATCAAAGAGTCTCAGCCTGTTATGGTCTCTACCAAAAATGCTGAAACAGAAGATGACAACCAACTAGTGGAAATAACAACTGATCAGCCCCCAAATCTGCACTCTTAGCCTACAAATGCAATCAAGCACCAACTGTAACCTCGCCTGACTCAGAGTTCACAGATGTTCAGTGTAATTGCTTTAACAGAGATTCACACTTCTCTTCATTTTTTCCATCATAATTATACAGTAATTTGAAAATAATCCAGGCCTTTTATACTTGGTAAGAGGAAGCAATCCTTATTCTCATTAATAAAAGCATATATGATATGACTTTTAAGTTAGAGCTGGTCTCAGTTGAGTTTTTTTTTCCAAACAGAAAACATGCTATTTCAGTTCTGGATCTGTGTGAAAGCCAGTCTTAGTCCTCTATATTTATGTTCCTTGATTTAGTTCATACTATTATATATTAACATAGACTGCCACTTAACCAAGGCTAAGATTTAAAACGCTATTGGGTTCTCCTTAGGATACTAATTCTTCCTTGAATGTTCTTGCTAGTACTGCACAAATTGGGTGGTTAATCACTCTTCAGTAATAGTTCTCAGTACTCCCAAGGATTTACCAACATGTTTTTGGTCCTGTGTTTTTTGATGCTTTTAAGACAATATTGGGATGGTGATACAGCAAAGATAAAGGAGGCACCCCCATTCACTGCTGGACACATACCTGGAAGCTGAACTCTGGAAAACCAGCATACCTAACCTATGGTGGCAACCATAAGCTCTTTTTGATAACAAGAGCTGTTTTGGAATAGAAGGAAAAAGAAAAAAATATAAATTTCTCTGACTACAGCCATATTGATTTAGATTGTGAAGTTGTTTGAAGAGTAGTAAACTTTATGTTCCAAAAGAAATACTTGCTTTTAATTTATGGAGCTGAAGAGGAAAAAAGAGAGACTTGCTCCCTTCAGTGTGGGATTTGGGCAGGGACAGACTATAATGCACAAAAGGCTCCAGAGCCTTTGTGGTGCAGCTTGTGGCCAGAAACACGCTACTTATTCACATGTTCTGCCATGTTTTACACTAGGATAATGATTATTTACCTGCAGACTATATACAGATAAATCGAACTATACTCAGCTTTTCTTTGCATCACTTCAGCAATTTAGCCCTCACTAAAATACATGTGTGTTGCCAAAACAGGCTAACATTGAACCCATCACTCCTTTTGCTTTCAAAAATGCAATCAAAAAGCTTCCAAACACAGCTGCCCATAGAGAGCTCCTGAAAGATCTAGTAAGGATCAGCATGACTCCTCTGCCCTACAGCCATCATTTAGTAGTTGCTGATCTGCAAATAAAATCCATAATGGCTTTTAAAATGTTGCTCAAATTAACGCTTAATTATCTGCCCTCCTCTGGGATGTCAGAGAGCCTGTTGATTTAAATCACTTATTTCACAACGCTTTAAATGGCCTGGCAATCTGGGCTACTGAGGTTAGAGGAAAGGTTGATTGAGGAGAGAGTGAGAACTAAAGATAGATGGTCTCTGCATTAAAGACAGCAGGAGTCTTTGGGCCAAGGTAAGAATGAGTAAGTGAACACTGTTAATTCAGCCCAGCAAGCCTTGGGTTTCCTGATGGTCTTTCCCTGAGAGTGGTTTGGGGTGCTCGTTTACACAATCTTCCCTGCTAACAGATGAAGAGCCCAGGTGGCTCAGGAGGCAACACCCAAGAAGGTGCTGAGGGCCTGAAGAGCGACATCCCTGGGGACAGACAGAAGCTCTGCTTTGACCTTGGGGCTTGTTTTGGGAACTTCCTTGGTGGTAGAAGATGCCCTTTAAAATGGTTTGCTCAAGAACAACCGGTTTGATTGCTTTCATCTTCCCAGATACTAACCAGCTTTGCCATTTTATCAGCTGTTTAAGGTCCTCCTGCTCCCACCTACCCATGCCAGCCGTGCTGAATGTTCCTGCCTGCATAGCCAGTTCATTTGGGTTTGGGGACAACCAAAGGGGCAGAGCCCTTGGAAGGGTGGATGCCTCCATGGCTGCTGAGGTGCTGGAAAAGCAGACATGATATTTTGAACTCACCTCTTCACTGTTTTCAGTCCTTCTAATATTCTTATCCTAGGCTATCACCTCTTGATTGAACTGGTGGCTTCCACATTTCACAGCCAAGTCAATCAACTGCATCTCTTACAGCCTCAGGAAAGTTGAGCCTAGATAGTGCATGTCTGGGGCAGTCATTTTGAAGAGGAATTTATCCGAGTTCCCAACAGAAAGGAAGGTGCTGAAACACAATATTAAGCTGCTCGCCTCTAACATCAGTTCACTTTAGATGCAGTCAAGCTATTGACTTAAAATCTCAAATCACTTTCATAAGAATAAAGAAATAAATCTGGCTTTGGAAAAGCAGCAAAAAATCTGTGTTATTAAGAATGGGCAAAGAAAGCTGGAACCAGCATCTGCCATTCTGAAAAACCTGCACTGATGAAGATTAAGAAAGAAGTGCAAAAAAGCTGTACAGGAAACAGCCCAGTCATGAAAGTTAATTGGGAAAACCTCTGGCAAATATTACACAGACTCTGCAAATCTCCACTGAGTGTCAGTGGTTCAGACAATTCATGAAAAGACTTCAAGGTGATTGCACTGAATTAAAAAAAAAAAAAAAAAAACAAAAAAACACACACACACAAAAGAGTGAGCTGGGAAAGGAGATCTCAGATTCCTCCGTGCCGGGCTCTGAACAGGATTCTGCTCTCTTACTTCCTTGAACAGTGACTTTGGGGATCTACAAAGCTCTGAGATAATGAAATTCCAAAGGTGGAGGTGGCTGAATCTGTACTCTTCCCACTTCTGATGTGTAGAAGGGAAGTTTTAATAGTTGTGACAGCATCTGAAATATCTGTGTACTAACTTCTGTGAATATTATATATGCTATTTATAGAGCCTTTACTCTATCAATTGTTAATTATAAGTCTAAAAAACATGTCAGGGAGTCCCAGTAGAGATACATGATTCACACTGCAAAATGAGCTCAGAAATAGGATTTATTCAAACTAAGCACAGCAATAAATTCAAAAAAGTAATCAAAAGCATATTTAGGAGCCTCTCTTGATTAACCAACATGTTCACAAAGCCACATTGGCACATCAGTCTTTTAACTGGTTCTTTAGTTTCTCTTGACATGAGCTAATTTACAAGTTTCCAGCTGACCTTGACATTTGAGAAAAGTGAATTCTGACAATACCTTGATTTATACTGGGAAAAAATTCTTTGATCAGAGTGTTCCTCCTTGCCAGAGATTTTTTTTGAAATGGAGATTCAAATATTGTTTTGTTTTTCTCTTGAACTGGCAATATAAAAGCATTACTATCCTCATATAGTGCACGCAGTAATGCCAAAATGATTTTGCTATGAATTAAAGAACATTTAATGCAAAGCAATTTATTTTCTTCTTTTGCAACCACCAGCTAATTTTGAGTAACTTCATTATGAAACCTCACTCAGAGCACCAAGTAAGGAGAACTGCTGCTGGATAAATAACTTCCATACTCTTACAAGAAGATTCAAAATTTCTCAGATGCACTAAAGTTTTGACTGTGCCCTATGCTTAGTTAATGATGAAATATAATATTGGTTATCTTCCTTGTCTGTAGGACCCTTGCTCGTATTCAGGATAGCTTGTGACTGTTACAACTAGAAACGATACTCAAACTTTGTTTTCATCCACAGTGGTAGGGAAAAAAAACAAAATCCCAGAAACTAGGAACTTCAGTTCAAATCCAGTTTATCACCACCTTCTCACCACACTTATCATGGGTGTCTCCTGCAACCCTGCAGCTGATAAAGATTAATACTATCATAGCTTGTGTTTCAATCTAGCCTGCACTCAGTTCTGCTCTAGACCAAGTCCTGCTTTACAGAATACAGCCTATTAGATAGCCTTGAGCAACAGGCAATAACCTTCTTCAGTGAGGCTTAGGGACTTAATGCAGGAACCACTGCCTGCCCTGCCCCTGAAATTACACTAAAACTTAGGTATGTTGCAATATCAGGACCTAAATCCTACAGCTGTTTAGTTCTTGCTCACACCAGTTCTTATCTGACATAAATTATTTTGATGATGCTATATTAGTTCAAATTTCTCATCAACATAAATTGCATTAAAAAGAAGTGGTAGCACTGTACTTACCTATTTTGCCTTTAAAAAAGGCCAGGAACTTATGAGCAAGAAAATGAACAAAGAACACAAGGAGTTATATACTGTCAATGCAATAAACACATTAAAAAGTAGAAAGCACATTTCATCACAGTGCAAAAGAACCCTATTACTTCAAGAACAGCTTGTGGTTGGAGGTGGCTACTTTGATTTCAGTACTTATATGTCTTCCCACAGCGTGGCCACACTATATATCCTAAGTGGAGATCCTACCCTTCCTGCAACAGGGCCAGGGTCCTCACACCCAGCACCCTAACGTTGCCCTCGCAGGTCTGTCTTTGATTATTTCTGAATGCTTAGAGCCAAGGCAGAAGACACAAGAGAGGGCCACTCTAGGGCCCAGAGCACCTTTCCCTGGGTTGCTCATTGAGAACACAGCAAACTTCCTTGCCAGGGATGTAAGAGCAGCCTGAAAACAAGTGAAGGAGCTGGGACTTGTGCGTCACAAGGAGAAGGAGCAACAGTGCAATGGAAAAGCTACCAGGAATTGCTTTGAAATTCCTGGAATTCAAAAGAGCAGCCAAAGAAGCTTCATTTATCACTTGAGTCATTCTTTAGAATGAATATACACAGATACAAGCAAAGCTTCAAGAAATATTGACTATTGTGCTTATTAAGTTTAGTTTACCCTTTAATTAAGTCAGATGAGACTGATAATTTGCTGACAGCAATAAATCAGGAAAACATGAAAGCCCTTTCTGTTTTGAACACACTGTACAAGTTAAAGGATTGCAACAACACATTTATCTCTAAGGGCTAACAAAAATATCACTGTGAACTATGATATGAACTGTTCTGCAGCAAACAAACTGCAAGTGTCATACTAGCCTACACAGGAACAGATTTATGCCTTGGCAAGTGACTTTAGGCAGAGATTCTCCAGAGGCTCTATGCAGGCCAGTTTTGAATCCCCTGTTGGGATTCACTCTTACTGGTGAGCACTTACAAACACTGCTAGAGCCAGCTGACCCAAATATTGGCAAAAACATCCTATAAATTACTTTTTCCACCTCCAATAAGACAACTCCTGTTGACCAATGTGAGAGCTTGGTCTGAGGGAGTGCTGCTCATGGCTCTAGGCCAGACTGATTTCCTGCAAGAAGGAAGAAATTGGGATCTGTGGGAAACCTCTCCTTGCTCCAAGAGTTAGGTATATGTACTAGGTTTCTTTGAAGTTGCCATAATAAGCGACAAAGACTATGCTCTCATCACACTAATGAAAGGGATTTCCATTTGTAATTCTTACCATCAGAGTTCCATTTTGCTGTAGCAAACCACATCAAGATAGTTGGGGTAAAGAATATCTACTGCATATTTCTCTCTTCCACAAAACTATCTTCCCTTCTACAAAACTATTTAGGATAGTTTTGACCAAGAATTTCCAGCTCAATATATGTACAGATTCACTTTAAATGTATTACATTACACTTGGGTACTTTCAAGAAGATTACCTGCTAAAAAGATGGACTGATACAATCACACAAAGCCATTAGGACCATGTTCTCAGAAGACCACTACAACTCCTGTAGAGGCAAGAGAAGACAGAAAAATAAATATATGGGGTAAATTGTACTTTGCTTCCTCAGTTCTCACCCAGACAACCCCCATCTCCACCTCAAGCATCCTTTGGAAAGGAGTCTGGGTCATAGCAGCCATCCTCAACACCAGCCCCTCTTAATCATTTATCTTTTATAAATCCTTTTCATAAGGAGATGAAAAATGAGAAAAATAGTCAAGTGCAGGTTTGACAGCACAAGAGGTTGTTAAAAACGAAGGGAAGGTTACAATGTAAAACATCTTATTAGAAGAAAGAGACAAGTCCTTTTGGGAGGCTATGGCTCTTCCTGATTCATCAGCGTATTTCTTTTTCAAAAGTAAAGCACTCTTCAATACGACATGCTGAGTAGGATGGCAAAGGGTCATTTGACTGATTGCCTAAAAACAGGAAACTGGTTCATCAGACTCAATACCATATGGGAAGCCAACTGAATAAATCTGAGCAAATTGCAGGCTGACCTAGAAAATTCTTGATCAAGGGAACCCATAGCATCAGTATGGTGCGAATGAGTAGATAGCAGAAGGGATGAGAAGGCCACCAAGTTCTGTCCTCACTGTACATGATGCTTGGATGAAGCACTGCTGAGCCCAAGTCCTTCAGACTGCACCACAGTCGCAAACATCAGCAAGGAAAACATTAATAAAAGAGCTGCAGGAATACTGCAAAAACGGGAAGACTGCCCCTTCCTACTTGATATTTCTCTACAGCAGCTCTGAGCAGCCTGGTTTACTGCTGTCATCTCCAAAAAGTTTTTGAAATGAGCCAAAGCAACCCCTTTGGGCTGCTCAGCAGGGTGAGCAGCAGTGTTTCCATAGCAGCCCCCACACAACTGCCTCTCAAGGATGGCTGCTGATCCCCAGCATCTCCCTCAAAATGCCTTTGCACCTGGGATACCCACAGCAATCCTCAGACCTTACAAATTCATTCTCAACCAAGCACATTTCCACTGAAAAATGCTATGTATTTTCCATAATGAATTGTCTAGAGGGCCAGGGAATCCCTGCCAGGATTTGTGAGCTTGATTCTATGCAAAACATCAGCAATCTCCTGCTGGGTTGCCCTGGCCCATGGCTGCATGGAACCTGCCACTCAGACTCAGTGCAGGCACCTGCAGGCACTCCTGGGACACGGGAGCTCTGGCACCAAGGGCTCCAGGTTGGCCCAGATAGCAAGGGCTGCTCCAACGCTGCAGGGAGCCCCAAACTGCCTGGCCCAGCAAAGAGGACACACTCTTTCAGCCATCGCTAACACCTACATTCAGCAATCCTGATGAACAATTTGTTGCTTTCCAACAATTTCAATAAACATTAATTCTGAAAAACTCTGGCTTGGAAATCCCTTCTGGTTTTCTTTGAAGAGGATGAGTTTTGATAGTTGGACATTTTATCATCTTGTATGCTTCAATTTCAGCTAACCCAGGAGCCAGACTATACAATACTACGTGTTCCTCCCAGCAAAGGTCATGCAGTTCATCAGTTTGGCTGCTTTATCAGGGTTGTGATACTGTTATCACTTCAACCTTTTCACCAGCTACTTTTCAATAACTTTGATTTCATCTTTTCCTTTCCAGTCTCAAAAGCTACCTCAGGTTAAATAATGTTCCCATCAAAATTAGACTGTGGATCATTACAGAAGTTATTAGCAGTTACCAGATAATGTACTCAATCAGCTGAACACTGCTTTGGCATGTGCTTTCCAAAAAATTAGTTTCCATAATTTTTTATCACTTCAAATTACAGCAACGTTAACTTGGCTTTGAGCTCTGGCTCCACCCCGAAAAGCAGAATAGATTAAAAAAAAAAAAAAAAGTATTTAAACTATGTATGTGAATTACCAATCACACCTAAATATAATGTTTTCTAGGTGCAGGGGGCGCATATGGAGATGAGGAGGAGGGAAGGGGTTTTGCCATGTAAAATACAGATAAGACAATAAGATGCAAGTAAACTAAGCAACAAGTCCCATGATGCCCCATGGGGCACTCTAGCAAAGGCACTTAAGCTAATTTTTGTCCTTTTCTGCTAGAAATGTACAAATCTCAGTCTCTTTCCAAAATTAAATCACACTTTTATAGCAAATATTGCATTTCCATAGCATTTAGTTCCTTTCTCAACTACTACAGTAATTACATAAATGACTTTAAAAGAGTAAGCCTCAATTAAAAGACATTTGGGACTGTTCCAGAGGCTTTCAACTGATAATGAGGTGAGTATTAGCACAGCAGTCTGTGCCTGCCCCAGAATTACAAGGATCCTTCAAGCTCCAGAGCACAGCACTGGACACCAAGGATAGCCCTTCCTTGAAGGGCCCTGTGAGCAGGAGACTCAGAGCACTCCAATGAGAAGAGCATGGTCTGGGCCACGGCAACGCTGGGCAATGAGGGAAAACTCAGAACATGAGGAAGATCCTTATATTCCCTGCAAGAATAGGACTTGAGGGAGAGATACTGATCATTCAAGTCCAGTTATAATGGAAATATTAGACAATTCTGATTTAACACTCTCTTCAAAAGGAGGGTGCAAGGTATGGATTGGAGCAAGAAATGGTCAAGCTCAAGCTCTTGCTTGAACATCTCAAGGTTGATCAGAAGAGTAGTATTAGTTGCTCTCTGGTTACCTTAAGGCACTATTGTTTGAGTTACAGGAATCTTTGGCAGTTAGCCATATCATGCTTCTTCGGAGTTGCATATATGAAATCATTCTGTATCACGTAGTGTCTTACTTTGTTTCATGCATAATCACAGCAACGCTAAGAATTCCTTCTGCTTCAACTCAATACTTGAGGCTTCTCGAAGATTGCTTCAGGTCCTATCAATTTATTGTAGTCACGAAAAAAAAAATGTGCCTGGAAAGAGTTTTGAAAAGCACTGTTTTAATCTCTGTTCCTCTCTTTGGTATTCAGATATACTCACTTTTAAAAGCTACAGAGTTTAGTCTTAGATACTATACTACATTTTTCAGTGCTTTCAATTCAGTAAAAACAACCATAACTTCAAGAATATAGAGACCAATAAATCTGTAAGGAACATATACCACACTATTAATTGCTACATAAAACTCAAGATTGCTCTCAAGTTAACGGAAAGCATTTAAAAGCCCAATGTCCCTGTTTGCACCAGTGGAATGGAGCAGAATTCGAATTTCCCGGCCATTCCAAGACACACATCAGGGCCAGGTCCTGCCCTGCCTTCGTGCTCCCCATGCTCCCACTGTGGTGGCACAACCCCACGCCAAAGCCTAGACCGAGCAGCAGCCTCTGGATAGTTTCAGCCTTGTGGAGAGCTCCACGCCTGCAACTGCCGTATCAGCAAACGCACCGTTTGCACTGCTGTATTTTTATTTCCAGAATTTATTCCATCATCTTCTGACTGCAAAGCAATCAACTGGATGATCTTCCAGTCCTCCCACTGGGCAGTGAGGACACAAAGTGACTGGGGTGTTTGGCAGCACAGGGAGAGACCTGCAGGAGCCTGTTCCAGAGCAGGGGACTCCTGTCTGAGCTGCACCTGGACACGGCCCTCAACCCTGCAGCAGCTGGGAGGTCGGACTGACCTTTCCAAACACATCCCTTGAGCTGTGGAAAAGCAAATTAGCACATTAAGGCGTAATCTATAGGCAAGTGTATTAAATGCCAGATTCCTTCAAGCCATTTTCACAAAAAAAAAAAAAAAAAAAAAAAAAAAAAAAAAAAAAAAAAAAAAAAAAAAAAAAAAAAAAAAAAAAAAAAAAAAAAAAAAAGGTTGTTTCTGCAGAACTCCTAAGGCAGTTCTGAATGTTTTATATCTTGATTTTCTTTGCCTGCACTTGGTTCAAGAGAAATGGTTTACTATTTAGCAATCCTGCTAACAAAATATTTCTTGGTTTAGGATCTATAAACAGATTTCTAGCTCATTGCCTTTTCTGTTTTTAATGCAGACAGAATTGAGCTTAAAGTGCAATAAAAAAGATTCAAACAGTCATCTGGAACATCTACTCGCTTTGGCAACTATGAGACTTCAAAAGAAAGTGACTCCAGTTCTACAGCCATCCTGGAACAGGTTCCCATCTGCACGTTTGGATTTACTGTAAATATAGAAGTGTGGACCCAAGCGGATGATTGTTGCTACTTGCCATATTTACCAGTTATTACTAAAACACAAAGAGACAAAAATAGGAGCTTGTGAAATGCAGACCTGTGACATTCCTTACTCACGGTCCGTTCTGTGGTGCCTTGTCCATCCCTGCCTCCATTCGTTCCTAGCGTGGCCACAACACTTACCGTAACTGTGGACTCTTTAGGGACTGCTTGCTCACAGCCTGCTCCTCATCCTTCACCTCATGCCAGTCTGTTTCACACCAGGCTTAAGCAATTAAGAAATTCAACTTCCCACAGGAATGCTCCTGAGCTGACTGAACTGAGAGGGCCTGGGAAGTGGCAGCTCTCAGGGAAATGTAGCAGTTTTCAGGAGCTGCTTACGCTCATGTGGAGCAAATCCAAACCAGAGGAAGGCTTAAACTCAGATCTTCTGTGTCCCAGAGGCACCACGAGGCTACCAGCTAGCGTGGGACTGTGTTACTGTGTCCCCTATCCCTTGCCTGCCCCCACTGTTAGGCTTTGATGAAAAAAACACTTTCTAATAGAAAAAAGCATGGTCACCCTTTTTTAGCCAAGTTCATCTCTGTCCTGGCAAGGAGCCTTCTCATGTGCCTCCTGCTCAGGAAACTTTAGCCAGGGCATCTGCTGCTCATTACGAGGGCACAGGAAAAAATCTCAGCTATTCCCTGTTGGCGCTGTGCTGTGTGTGGCTTGAGGGAACAGCTCTGCCCGCCTCGCGATTCCCAGCTCCCTGCACCTCCAGCTTGCCCCTGTGTTCCTCAGGGATACGGATGCTTCACCCGCTCCACCAGCTGGTTAGAGGTGGCTTCCAGCGCCTGTTGAGATGGTGCTGCAGGACCAACAGCAGTCACCCCAAAATCAGCTGTGCCTGCTCTGTGTTCCCTTTGCCATAACCCTAAAACAGCATTTTTATCTCCCCAAAAATACATGTTAACTCTTTATCTTGGGCTATAGTAAATCCCTCTGAGCAGGTCCTGGCCCCAGTCGTGTTCAAGGCAGAAGCCACTTCACAAGCATAAAAACATGGCCACAAAGTGGCTCTTTTCTACCCTCCCACATCCCAAAAGACCCTCATGGTGAGGGTTATTAATCTAAGATTTACTTTATACCAGTACATCCTGCTGCTCCAGAGACATTCTGAGGCAAAATTAAAAACTGATTTGTTTTCTAACTGCCAAGCTAGCTCATTGTCAGAATTGTTTGTTTTTCCAGAAAATCTAACCTGTGGTAGGTAACGGTCAATAATGAAGGGGAAAAAAAAAATCAGTAAAAATCAAGATCATTATCATGTTGACAATTTACCACCCTCAGCTAAAGCACCATCTGTGTATTAAAATATTCCTCAAAATTCTAAAATAGAGGACAGTTCTGTAAACACAAAATGCCAAAAAGCCTTTCCCAGGCCTAGGCTGATTCATTCAAAATGAAGCCCTGAAAAAGCATTGAATGTTTTTATTTTGACTTTGAAGGTATTCCACTACATAGAAATACCAACAAATATTTCTTATTCAAAATGTCAAAACACAATTATATTCATGATTTCAAAACACTAATATCAGAAACCACCACTTTCACCTGCACACAATCTTGGTTTTGACACATTTGGCACTACCTAATGCTCAAATTCTTTTCTAAAATCCTTTATTATTCAGGTGTTTATATTCTGGATGGCTCATGAGCTTCATTTTTAGTTTGCAAAGATTTAACATCCCTCCCGTTAATGGATCCTCTAACATTTTATTGCAATTCATTCATTGTCCTCACTTAGTGAGGAGTATACAGCACAGAAATCAACACAACTTGTTAGAAGACAAAATACCTATTAAACTATCGAGTACATTTCTCAGAGCAGAGCTATCATCCTCCACAAAGGAAAACTGGAGTTTAATTGACTTCCTAGTAAAAGCAACGTTGAGATAGATGCTATTAAGAAACATCTGACTTTTACCTGACTTTTATTTAGTTGTTATGTTTAAGTGACAGGACCATTTGGAAAACACAGGCAGGCAGGAGCTGAGGCCACTCACCTTCATTTAACAGTGGCTACAGACGATGGCAGCAGCAGATGACACCACACGCTGTCAAACTACATTTTTGTACCCCAACAAAACACATCAAAACCAGTGACTTGCCAGCAAGTCACTGATTTTGCCCGAGACCTCCAAGGATCAGGCCAGGCAAGCGGCCCAGGCAGCCTGCTGCTCGGCTTTTACAAAAATATATTTTTTCCCCCAAGAACAAAAGGAGTCTTCCAATTGGTTTTGTCAAGCAGGTGTTTTTTTTTTTTGAGTACTGACCTGCCAGACAGCAAGTCTCTAACTCAGGTAGCTGAGCCCCTTGCTACCTAGGCCAGAGTGGAAAGCTTGCTTACTTAAATACTGTTTTGGATACTCCAAAGATTTTTCTAGGAGAACCTGCCTTTCTCAGAACCAGTACATGGAAATAGCATTAAGGATTTCCAACAACAGAGCACTTTGTTGAGGGCTCACCTGAAAGCTCATCTAAAAAGCAAAGGTTCTGTAAAGTAAATTAAGCTGTAGGGCAGGAGAGTTCAAAAGAAATCCTGTTATCAAGCTTTCCAAGCTTTAAAAGACCCCTTGTAGCTGTATTTAGACAGAGCCTAGGACCTGGTGACACAATAGTACCACCCATAGAGCTACAAGAACATTTCAGGATCCTGGACCATTGTGCCAACTTCCTGCAGCATTTCACTGCAGGAGCTGCCAGAAGCGCGGTAGGAAATGTAGCCAATGCTGACGTCTACCTCCATGCAAATCAGAGAGGAAATCCTGTAAACGGGATTTTACAAGCAGTTGGAGTCAGGCTGCGGCTGCTGAAACATTTGTCTGGCAACACAAACACTTCAGTGAGCATCAGGCCACGGACACAGACTGCACAGGAACTGCAGCTACAAGTCAGCAGAGGGAGGCGAGGGAACTAGGACAACTGCTGCTCATCTGGCTCCCAACCAGCCAACTTCTCTTGTAATCTGCTGAGATGTAGCTTCTGGATGCCCAAGGCATCAAGGGAGAAAGGATCCTGGAGCAGACTCCAGGAATCTTCCTGCCTGACCCAGCAGCTCAACCTGGAGGTGAACTACAGCCAACTAGAACCACATGCAGCTTTGCAGTGTGAAACCTTGGCTTGCCTGGCTTTGCAAGACAAAGGTGCAGACCTCGGTTCTTCAGGGTGGAGTTGCCTAGGTGATCAAGTGAATGCAAACAACAAGAAGGGTTCCAGTAGAGTCTTGTGGGAGGCTACCAAGTGCAGAAAGTGTGTTGTTAAATCCTGTTCTAAGCTTTGCCCTGCCTACTGACAAAACACAACTTTCAGAGGATCCATCACATATCACTAGTCACATGCCCTTGAAATAAAGATCTTAGCTGCATGAAATCCAGGCTGCTTTTCTTATTCCAAGGCCCAGTGGATAACATCTGCCAAGAAAATACTTGTACGTTTCACCTTAAACAGTATCTTGCCCTCTTCATGACAGCGGTTACAAAACACAGGAGAAGCACCATCTGTTTGCCTAGGCAGGTATCAACTATATCACAGCAGTGGTAGCTTTTAACAAATTCATACTAATACTTTTTTCCCTAAATATTGGGAATGATCCTACATACACTCACACTATCAAGCCCAGAATTGCTCTTCCAGAAGCATTATTATTTGGGTTGCCCTGACAGCCTCCCCTTGGTAAAGATCATCATAGGCTGATAAAACAGCTGGCACAGCAGTGTTAAACCAGCCCTGTAACAAAGCCTTAGGGCTCTGCTTCCTGCTCCTTTCTCTGCCCTGGGTCCCCCTCTGATTGAAGGCAAGTAGCAGTTTGAATGTGGCAGAGATGCTCTTGTGATGAATACCACAGGCAGCAGCCAGAAGTCCCCACAACCACTATCAGTTGGGGCAAATGAAGACCATCACAGGAGGATGACTTGGATCTCAGCACCTCAGGACCTGTTGGGTCATCTGTGCCTTTGGACACTGCAGAGGGCTGGTTATTTCTCCTCCTTTGCTACACTGAGCTCTTCATATTGTTGCCTAAACTGAGACCTCTGCCACAAGCTCTTCAGATAAGAAAATACCCACTGAGGGTACTGTACTATGAGTATGTTTTTAGACATGCTGCAGATTACTGAGGAAGGAAAGCGTTACATGGGACCATTTCATTGATTTTTAGAAGAGGTTGTGGAATTATTCACTTTCATGTTAATGACATCAAGCAAGAAAGGTTGTACAACACATGGCTTCTGAGAGGAGCTGCATATACCCAATCTTCTTGCTAGCAACAGCCTCACAAGAGCAGTGTACAGCACTGACTCACTACTGCATTAGAGAGTAAACCCCTCCGGGTGAAACTATCTGGATATTTATTACAAATAATATTTGACAGGATGAAATTAGCACATAGATGCTCTTACATTGGTTAATGAGGTTTGAAATATAATACTATATATCATCAACAACAGCCATCTGGTGACAGATACATGAAAAGAAGATTAGGCGATTACAACACTACATTTTTGCTGTAATAACTGTTAAAATAGTAACATACCTTTACAGAGCCTATCAGTGGCTAGGCAAAAAACTACCCAATAGTTATATATCCTTATTGCCAATTTTCTTCTGTAAGCAGAGGTGCTGCTAGGTGGCTGAGGGAAACTGTGGACCCGCTAGGTGGATCAAGCCTTTCACCATATATCCAGAGGCAGCATTACATGTTCTCAAATCACACTATCAAATTAAGATCAGTCTGACATAACGTCTTCCTCCAACAAAGAAATAAAAAGTTGCATCCCCTGCATTAGAGAGATTCAGATGGTTATAACCTGATTTTTTTTTTTTTTTTAAATGTAGGGGTGAAGCTACTTGGAAAACGACCACAGAAAACAAGATAAGAGCATCAGGGAGGCATCACAAAATCCTATGTTGCAAGCACATCTCTGCTAACAGTTCTCTTGGTAGCTGCATTAGTTTTATGGACACACAGATCTTTTGTTTTATTATCCAATTCACAGAACATTTCAGTGCTAGGGAGAAGCGCCAGGCCTCTATTTATGTGCACAGTGGACACCATAGGTCATAGGTGACTATTCTGTGCAAGCCCCCCACCCCCACCTTGGGGAAAGCACAAATAATCTTTTCAGAGATGATAAAGAAGCATTTCCTGAACTAGTTTCTCACTTACAAAAGTATTTCTCAGAGAAGCTGAATATTCTTCCCTGTAAGTTGATTTCTGGAAGACGAATAAGTAATATAGCAAACAACTGCAGCTAAGAGCTTTGTAAAAACAACAGCCCACAGTCTATTCTTTTGTGCTTACTTCAAGGTCAGTTCACACTATAACAGCCTATACATAAAATGATCCTATAACAGAGTTTTAAAATCCAAAAGCTTTCTATTTTATTGCATCCTCTTTGAAGCTGCTTTATATCCCTGTGTTTCACTTCCATTAACAGTGTTCTTTGGGTTTTCCTACCTCTGCAAACACACTGCTAATAATTCACCTCACCTATATCATTCTCAGTGTTATATTATCTTTCACTACTGAAAGAATAGCAGTAGTGACACAATAGCAACAGCTGTGTTTATACATTGCTTATCACATTAGATTTGTCCTCAGTCCTTTAGTACTTTCAGTCATCTCAATCTCCCATTCAGGACCAAACTCTCTAGGCCGGATGATACAACTATTCCAGTTTGAATCAGTCAGAAAAATTAGCTAAATTCATGCAAGTTACTCATTCACTCATGAAAGGCTGTGGAAATTTGGAATGAATATATAATATATAAAAGCTATTAATTTCTGAAATATATATATACTTCACTGATTCATTGCTTGCTCTTTGCATAAAGTTTTATTTTGCTGTCCCAAGACATACCAGCTCAGCAAGAACAATATCACAGTGAAGCCCACAGTGAATATTCTTCCTAGTCAGTAAACTGAGTTAGATAGAAGCATGTGGTTTTTAGAAGAAAACCAAATGTACTCAGGGATTTTATTCTTTGTCCTCCCCTGCCCCCCCCCTTTTTTTTTTTTGAATCTATGAGAAATATTTATCAAGCCAACTAATACAAGATGAGGTCTCTGTACTGTTTTTTTTTTAAATGATGTTTTTCATATTTTAAAATATTTGAGTTTTGAATGGTTTTCCATCTTATTCCTTGGCTACAGACAGACACATAAAATTGTACTTTAAGCATCCAAAAAGCTTCTGGCAGAAAACAAGAGACAGAAAATTTAATTAAATTTGAACTAAAATTTGAACTTCTTGCAGAGCTTGGGGCCTAGGACTGGCCTTTCATATAGCTGCCTTCTGGCTTTGCTCTTGTCTCTGTTTCAGGCCCTCCTCATCTGCAGCCCTTCTGCAGTTCTTAGGTCCCCTGGGTTTCCTCAGGGGCCACCTGCACTCACTCATCAAGCAGTTCCTCAGGGTCACCCTGCTGCAAACACTGTGCAGCCCTGCCAAGTGAGATGGCCTAAGCAAGATGGCCAACCTTTGCCCACATGCAAGTAGAGAAACCTGCGCACTTCCTCCAGGAGATGTCAAGATGACTTAAATCAACTAGAAGTGAGATAAACAGGCTTGTTTGGACCCAGGCTAAGTTCATCACCTTGAAAAAGGCATCCAAGTGCCAAGACAGACGTTTCTCACTTAAATCACTCTCCAACCAAGTCCTTTGATAATAAGGCCCTCAGAGAGGAGGAAGCAGAGCTTTCCACAGCCCCAGCCTGCACCTCCCAGACCTCTGCCTGCTCTCTGGCAAAACTCAGCCTTGTTGAAAAGCACTTAGTGGGCTCTGGTCCTACCTAGCATTTGCTGTTTTGACATCCATGTGAGTAACATCATCCCCTGAGCCAGTGCTATATGGGGTCAAAAACCTGCTGCTCTCCAGTTTCTTCTTCATATTGACTCTTTACTGGAAAGGTGGTTGTGGAAGGAGCTGCCATGGGGCCTGGCTCCTCCTCTCTTCCATTGGCAGAAATCAGCTGTGACAAACCTGGCTTCAAGCAGAGGTAGAATGAGAAGCAATGAAAATTTTGATGTGCATTTCTGTATTGCAGGGTTTGAATGTTGTGTTCATATAAATCCACAGAGCCTGCCTTGAAAATATGCCCCTAATTGTACCATTATGCCACTCTTCCTCTCACATGAAGAAACTCAACAGTGGAGTTACTCCAGATTTCCACTGTGGCCAGGGCTAGAAGGCATTGCCAGGCCCCCAGCAACACTCTCTCCATCATATTTTGGAACTGGCTGTTCACTTCTTCCAAGAGATGGATGCCTCAATGCAACAGGAGGTCAGCACAAGCCTGCTGAATCAAGCTTTCATAGTGATGACTGCATGCCAAAAGTTCAAAGGTGAATGTGGAAATTAGTTCAGCTCCCCAAAGAATCCTGTTTAATCAGGGTTTTTCAGAGCAAACATTACTTACATAAACTCTGACAGCTTTAAAGGGTTCAATTGTAGGTCTTCTCATACTGTGCTTCCTCCCCTGTTTTAATAAACAAAACCAAGAGGGGCAGTGGCAGGGAAGAAAAGCAAGAATTCAATACATTAATCAGTGTGTGATAGCTTCCGCCTTTGGGTTCAGACTTGTGGCCACTAAGCCAAAAGCTGTTTATCTGGGAGCAGGGCAAAGCTCCTCAATAGTAAGTGAAGAATGAAGGTTGTGAAGTGCTGTGGCCTTGGCATGGAGAGGTTTTTTCTCTGTGGTCTCTCCCTGAAATCACCTTACTGCCAAGTAACCTTCCCAGATACAAGATCTGTTTTCCACTGTTGGGTCCTTCTGCTGCCAGTGCTGCTGGGCTGCATAAAACCACAGTACCCCCTCTAAAATACATAGGGATTTTGAAGTAACATAGGCTCCTTCCAGAAGGAAAATCACTATTTATTTTCAGGAAGAGAAAGTTGGCTTAGTTTTATTTTTATGATTCTTCTCTTGAAAACCTCCTCAGAAACATGACCTCACCACATAAAGAGAGGCGACACAGACTTAAAGCTGTTAAAGGAGATGCTGAAAGACTTCAAGAAAGAAGAACAAAGTACTAAAAAGCACAAGCTAATACTCAGAGGGGTGGCAAAAAGGTCTGAGGGATCCCTTTTTGTAGGAGGCCACTATAAGATGGGGTCATCTTCATCCAGAAGGCTGCCCATGAAGCTTTGCCAGCAGACCCCAGCCATCAGTCTGGAGGGATCATAGTGCAGATGAGCAGGGGCTCCAGGAAGGTTTGGAGAACAAGAATTACATGTGGAAAGACTAAAATGCTCCTATGGCTAGACATTTTATAACCCAGTGATACACTGCTCCCTGACTTGCCTGGATGCCAAGACTCCATAATATGTGCTTGGTGACATATGCCTTCAATGTGATTTTTCTGTGGTGGGATCTGAGCAGCTTCCATGGGTAGGCAGGGGGCTTGAGCATATTTGGCTCCTCACAGAACTTGGTCCTTGGCAGCCTGAAATAAATCAACATTCAAGTGAGCCTGTTTGGATAACAGAAAATGCAAAAACTCCACAAGGCAAGCGATCCCTTTTAAAGCAGCATTATAAGCCTGGCAGGCATCCAACTGGCACAGTAGCTCAGAGCAGCAAATACACACACCACTTAGCTAGTGATGTGTAAAGGGCACATCTTAACAATTCCCTTCTTGAAAAGAGTCTTGTGAAATCTTCCAGCTTTGGTTGTACTCATACCAAAATCAGCTCCATTTAATTCAATGTAGTTATTAGTACCAGACTTTAAATATATTTACCATCTGTGTTACTAGCCAGCAATAACAGTGTGATGCTTAATTTGCCTGTTTTTTTTCCTCTTCACTTTGGTGCAGATGGCTGGTTGTCAAAAAGTCATGGTTTACTTCCTAGGTAATGATGTTGCATCCTTCATTGTTTCAGTCCTCAGAAACTCTATACATGACGCTCAAAGTCCCTCAGCACTCCTATATATAGCTCAAACTTTCCTTAAAAACATCCTTCTCCATATCAATTTTTACTAATGCTCTCACTATATCAGACTCCGAAGTTAACCAGCAAAGTTGTGCTGCTGTTTTGTCCTATCAGGGAGTATTTGAGACAAGCGCTAAGTATATCACAATCCAATCTGATTTTGCTTGGACCTGGCAGGACTGTCTCTCTCACCCACTTAGCTTCATGACCACAGAGAAGAACCCAAACAACATGAGCACTTTTATGCGTCAAGGCAAAGCAGACATGAGTCAAAGGAGACAGGCTGCAGCATTGTACAACAGCTGTCCCTACTGTGACAGGAAAAAGACACTGGACACTACGCAGCCCAGCTTTTAGATTTCATTTGCAGAAGAATGAAAAATGCCCAATCTACACTGACAGAGACCTCACTTACCTGGGCAGGATTGTGTGGGCCACAGAATCACATAAGTGTTGGTGGAAGATATTTCTGGAAGTCTCTAACCTTGTGTGACAAAACTGATAGCCTCTATCGGCATGATTCAGAAAAGCAATTAGGAGGCAGAGAACTCAAAGACAAACTCTAAGCACAGTTTTCTGTCGCTCAGGTTGCACTTGCCATACTAACCCCACTGACATTTTCTACCAGATAAATTTCTATTTGGCACAAGCTAGAGAAAATCTGCTCTTCATGGGTTTTTTTGCCACTATTCTGCTTGCTGGAATCTTTTTCTACTTCCAATCTCATTACTTCTCTGCTGAAGTGTATTATTTTCTCCTGGCTTGCAGCTATCCTGGCTACAGGCAATTCACACGATTAAGAACAAAGCGCAAATGAGAAACCTCAGAACTAACATTTGAGGAAGTTTGAACAGAAGAAAAGGCATAATTAAGGAACTACATGTAAACAAGCATCTTCCACAGGTATGAGAAATTGATAGAAAATGTTAAGAAATAATATACCTAAGAAAAAGATCCTTTGCTAACTTAGGACAATGAAAGACACTTTGCTTGATAATTATTTAGAAAACAGCTTAACAGACCAGATTGAGACATTTGAGGGCCTGACTCCCAACATGTATGAGGTTGGTAAGAAACACACACTCCATGATTTGACAGTGTGAACATTGCATTAAAGATTGCAAGCACCCTCTGCCAGGCCCTGTGCCTCACTGTGGCCTTTCAGCATGACTGGAGGGAGCCTGATGCTTGTCCCAGGCCTGCTCCTGCCCAAAGCTGGCCACAGGGACAGGCTGTACAAAGTCCAGCACAAAGACTGCCTTGCTGCCTTTTTTTCCCCCCTCTTTATACAGAGGAATCATGATCTTTGAATTTCATTAATTAAAGGCACTCAAATCTGTGGATAAGCAATTCTGTAAATAACCTTGCAGGATTAATCCCCCTAGAAGCATTCAAGCTCCTTTAGATACTAGGAGCTTCTTAAACAATATCATCTCTGTGTGTCATGATCCCTCCATAAACTGCTGGGCTGGTTGAGCTCAGACCCCAAAGGGCACAGACTCAGCTAAGGCTGTAGCTCCTGGGTGCCACACAGAGATCACTCCCAAACAGACTGACAGCAGCTCCTCAGCCACCTGCAGAGCTGAGGGATCCTGCTGACCTCTCCTCTCCTCCTTTCACAGCCATCTGTGGCAGGCTCCATCCGAGAGGCCTCCTTCCTGAATCAACACAAATCTGCCATACGCCATCTATTGCTTAGATATTTCTCTCACAATACTCTAAAAATAAACAAGACTAAATAGATCAGTGTAATAAGGTAGTTATGTGAACACAAAGAGAATTATCGGATTTGCTCGTTTTTGCAGACATTTAAGCTAAAGCACAAAGTTTGTTGTAAGAGTTCCCACAGGGCTGGGTTTACAACGCAGAGGGAACGTGTGGGACGCTGGTGCACAGGGAACCTGGACCTGCCAGCACATGCCACCAAAGCAGGAATCACCCTGCCAGGCTCCTCAGGAGGCCCTGTGCAGCACTGCCTCCCAGAGCTGATTTTCTCCTGTGTGTACTTCTTTGAGGTTGCTTAGTTCAGTGCATCAAAGTAAAAACAGGCAAAAAAGCATTGAGAAAAAGAACATAAAATTAGCTAAGATAAAACCTGGCTGATGGGTGCATTATAAACTCCTAAGAATAGTGACAGCCAATCCAAAGAACATTTTCAAAGTATTGAGGCTTTGATGCCTTTCGAGTCCAAGGACTTCGCCTTTTTGCTTAAATTTCCTCTATTGTGTTTCATGTTCTCAGATGAAAACACATCAATGGAAAAAAGAAAAACCAAAAACTCTCATTCTTAAGTATGCTGCAGATAAAGAGATAGCTCCATCGCCTGCACAGAGATAAGAACTGCTTTGCCATTTAAGAGGTCAGAGCGAACAAAAATTAGCTAGCAAGAGAATCAGAATACCTAAAGACTCTTAGCTCACTGCTTGTCAGTGCTGAATGGAGTTGTATTCAACAGTCACACAGGAAAAAAAAAAACATCCCTAAAAGATGCAACCCCAGCTTGTAATAGACATTCAGATGCTCATGCTGTCTTATCTGGCTGCACGAAGAGATGGCAGCAACAAGAGGTGGCAAGGTGCATTTCACAGACCTTTCCCACCAACTTTCAGGCAGCGTGGGACCTGCACTGCAGGAACACCACTCTCCTGTCCCCAGCCATGGGACAGCTCTGTCAGGGGGCTTCACCACAGCCACCCCCATGACTGCACAGCAGGGGGGCAAGCAGCAATATGACAATCCTCCCTCAAAAGCTGCTGAGATGGATGAGCGCTGTCCTACCTGCCTCTTGCCCAGGGAGAGTGGCTGGATCCCCAAATCCCCCAGAGCCACCATCCAGGGGACCCAAACATATCTTAGGAGGGCACAGATCCCATCCAGCCTGGGGGTCTGGAAAAGCAGCCACCTCCCTCCTGGGCAGCTCTGCAGGCAGAAGGGCTCTGCTTGTACCAGCGATGCTCCTCGAGGCTCCTATAAAACAACTAGGCATGGGGCTGGAGGCCACACAGGTGACATCCCCAGGTGCCAGCATGTGAAGGCCGATGGCAGCATTCAAACAAGTGGGAAGCAACAGGATTTTAGGAAACACTGCACATACCTGGCCAGAGGCCAGAAACAGTGACTAAGACACTAATATATCAACAGCAGACAACTTCTTAATCGGTTTGCAAACAAGCTCATACGTAAACCTAAGGCCACAGAGAAGAGCTTCACACAGGGTGAAAACCCCCATCCACCAATTTTATGGCAGTGGCAAGATGTCATTTCCTAAAAAAGGCAACAATAAGATTAAAACTCAGCATGAAACAGCCATGTGAAAACCAGCCATGCTTTCTGCCTGGCTTCCCAAGGAAGCACACTGGGTACTTCTCAAGCTGCAAGGCCACTTTGGAGATCCTGCCTCGTTATCCCACAGCTCCATGGAGGAAAGTGGCCTTCCTCCTTACCAAGCACCAAAACATGAAGGGGGACCTCACATAGCTGCAGGCTGCTGGAAGTAAAGAAAAGCCTGGTTTCCTGTGAGAATCCCCAGCTACTGCATTGCAAGAATAAACAGCTCCTCCAGGTCTGCTAAAAGCCAGCAACTGTCTTGCAACAGGCCTTAGTCATGCCCATGGGCAGGAGCAGACTGACGGACATCAGGAAGCACAACGTAGCCCACACTGCTGAAATTAGACATGTTTTTGCCTTTGGGCTGCTCCAGGTAAAGGAAAATGGGCAAAGCAGCTACAGCTTCAGTCAGGCGGCTGCTGCCACATACATTTCTGGGAAGTTTGGGCAATTTAACACCCACTGAGCATCTGCTCTTATGTCAATAAATAGCTGCAGCCAAGCTCACCTGCTGGAATGAGATGGAGAGCTGCCAGGCTGCATGCCTGGTCTTCATCCATAGACCTTTGCTCCCTTGGGATAGTCACAGCTGAGATTTATGGAGGACTTGCATTTCTGAAGAGCATTCACATTCTAGCTATGTGTTTTCCTCATATTGGTAATATTCTTATTTGCCTTAAGGGAACACAGATTCTGAGTTTGTCCTGCCTCCCCACAGTATTTTCATGTCACTACTAACTCATGTTTGCAAAACTCCACAGTGATTGACATGTAATACACATTGAATCCCTACTAACTCTGGAAAGAAAAGAAAAGCAGATGGGTGCTATTGTATCAGTGCTGCAGGATAAAGAAGGCTACAAAGTAAGCTTAGCCCTGCCTTACCATGGATCAGAGACTCTACCTTCATATCTTTCAACAAGTGGATTTCCTTGTTTCTGCTACACCCATATATACTTCAGCTTCTTTGTGGTTGGATTACTTCTTAAAAGGATTTGTCATTCAAGATTTAGATAAAAGATCTTTCAACAAAAAGACCATTTCTAGTTCTGTAAAAGAAAATATTATTTGAAGTAACTCAAAGTCATTAGCAAAGTATTATCAAACATCATTTAATCAACAAATAGATGAAAAACTACTACCATAATCAACCGCTATGACAACTTTTTTTTTTTCCCCTTAGCTGAAGTGCATGAAAAATACATTGACCACAATTACCTGGGGTATTCAAGGGGAGTCTTGCAGCACTCCCACAAATACTAGACTAGCTGGAACACCATGGTGTCCTCTGACCACCCAGAGGGCATTACAGGAGAAGGCCCAGCAAGCTCAAGCTCAAGTATTTTATAGGGAAACACAGGGGAGAGGCTGCTTCACCTGGGCCAGGCAAGGAACACTGTTAGTCTGGGGACAGCCTATGGGGCCAGATCCTATTGCACAAGCCCCAGTGAACTCCAGTGAAGTGTCAACAAGGTCAAGTCCTGGAACAACCAGAGTAAAACCAGCATTAGGTTCCAGCTGAAAGCCCAGCTTCACCAATAACACCCAGCCCATCCCTCTGTCCCTGGAAGCCTGGGGTGTCTGTCCCCACACTGCTCCAGGCACAGTGCACTGCTACTGCTCCATACAGGGACATCATTTCTATATTCTCTTGTCCTATTCTCAGGATTTCCATATGATTCCAATAAAATTCCTGTGTAGTAATTACTAAAAGATGAGGATATTTGAAATATTTCAAATAGAAAAATGGCTACAAAATGGGCATGGAGTCCTGCCTTGGCAAGTCCCTCCCTCAGCTTCCCTTGACATTAAAGGGGATTATGTTTACCTGTGATGGTTATGAAGGTTATATTGCTGCAGTGAGGAGTCTTGTATTAAAACACTCCATACAAGTCTCTGTGCTTCAGTAAGGTCTATAAACTCTGCTGCCTGGTGTTGTTTAAAAGACAGAATAGCAAACATAGAGCATATTGAGGCTTTTAGCAAGAGTCAAGGAACAAACAGCATCATGCTCAGAAATTAAGTTGAAATGCTATAAATCCAAAACAGATACCCAAAGCAACATGAACTTTGTCACTCTGCTAACTGAATTACAGCATGTTTAGTTACTAGGTTGGTTTGTCAAGCAGAAAATAAAGACTCTTCTGATATTGCTGATACCTGGGCATAAGAAGTCTTTTCTCAGGAAGAGATAGCAGAAATGCAATAGATTTTCAGAGACATTGCTTCTCCTCATTCAAATAGACATTGATATTTTAAAGAGACTTGAAGTTTCAATCAAAGCTCCTTCCTATGTTTGTCAAAAATGAGAAAAGGGACAACTGCTTGTCAGTTTTTGGCTCGTGCTGAGCCAACTGTTTGAATATTATTCTGTTTGATTAAATCTGCATTGCTAATAGGGAGGATGCCATATGCCTCACACCTGTAGAATACAGCTCTGGGTTTTGAAAGGTTATTAGCACACTATTAAATCCTGTCAAGACAGGATTTTTTATTTATTTATTTTTAAAAGAAAGAACATGAGTTAATCCCTGGCAATGCAGAGACTACAGCTGAGGGGCTGCACTCTTCCCCTACTCTGTAAAAATTAGGGATGTATTTTTCCTGTTGGCCAATTACGAATTTTATCTTCGCTAGAGACTACAGAAAGTATTTGTTTTCTGCTTTAGATTATATTCCAAAAATTAAACAGACTCCCCACTTCCCTTAAGACTTTGTAGAGGGATTTTATCCTGATTGAAGTGTTAAAACTAATGTCACAGACAAGTCCCTTTGGGCTCCGCAGAGTGCAACAACTGCTTGTCTCCTCCAGGTATTTCAATCAGTATTATCTGTAATTAATGTTGCACTTCCTCATGACAGGCTTTTTCTCAGGAAATTTTCAGCAGTGCTAAACAGGGGCTTGCCCAGACAGCTCTGAAAAAACAGGCTCTGGCTCCAGGCAGATCTGGCTAGGTCCTCCCACTGGCACATGGGGAAGTAAACACTACGCTAAGAAAACTCAGCCTATATTTAACATTCTGAGCTAGAGATCCTGCTCTGCAGAGCCTGACCACCTTTCCCAACACTTGCTCCCATTACTGGGATTTCTTTTTTCAAAAACAGCCATTGCTCTTCCCATTTAGAAGCTGGTATCTGGTAAGAGGGCAAAGCCTCCCAGGAAACCCAGCTGAGCTAACACTGGGCAGGGCATGCATGGGCATCAGAGGAATGGCTTTGGTCTGTAAAATCTCAGCCAGGAAATCCATAAACACTGAGAGCTGTGCAATCAAACAAGTCCTAGACAAGTATTACTTATATTGGTTACTAAGACCCCACCAACACAGCATCAGTATTTGAGAATTTCAATTTTCACATTGCCCTCAATTTCTAGAATTTTAAAGGGCCCTTTACAGCCAGCCAGTCATTGACATTCTTCACAGCAAAGCCTGAGAAATTGCAAGAAAGAGTAACCTGTGCTACTGAGTATTTGTTCTGAAGCACATATGTGTTTCCACCACTCTGTTGGTAGCTGTGGCTTTAGACAGAGGGACAGATAAGCCTGAACATGCCTCCCCCAGGGCACGTTGAGAGCCCCAGGCCAGCAAGAAAACATGCAGAGGCCTCACTTGAGCTGCAAACAACTTCTCAACTTGCCAGCAACCTGGCTTTGCCCTCAGACCCACTCAACGGGCTGGCAAGAAGCAGCACCTGCTGCACCCATTTCCAAAACTCCAGGGTCAGGCCCTTTTCAGCTGATTTTCTCAAAAATTCTTAAAAATATATCTACAAAAAGATGGTTTCTTCCTGTTGTGATGTGCAGAATAATCGCAGGTTGGCTTAAATACAGGACTTTTAGAGCTAGCAAGAACACTATCATTGTAGTCAATCTGTCAGGAAGTTTTGTTGAGGTTAAATAGCAATTACCTTTTTTACTGCTTAGTCATTTAGATTGATAGAACTTACTATCAACTTTTCCCAGAAATGTCTGGTTTTCATTGCCAATTTATCAAATACTCTTCAGAAACAGTTTTATTTCAATTAATTGAGGTGATCTTTTTAAAAAGCTGACAAAAGATTTGGTTCACTAATTCCAAAGCAAAAATATCTGAGATGACAAATAGGATGAGGGAGGGACCAACCTGGTTGAAATGACATGAAGAATTCCAAGGCAAAGGGTGCTTTCTTACTGTAGACTTTCTCTAAACTTCCCCAGTGTCTTTCCTTCCCAGGTAGGAAAAAGCAACATAGAAAAGTACCAACTGACAGGTAACCACAATATTCTTACTATAGTAAAAGTCCTTGGGTGAAGGAGCATGTTACTAGTATAAACCTACAGGACTAACATTGAAACAGGTTTCAAGGCAACAAAATACATGAAAGAACTTGAAAATAATTCCATATAAGGGGCTCCTCCCACTCTTGGCCTTGACATCCCATATCCTTGGAAAGCTCATTAAAAATATCCATGGTACCAAACAACATGAGCTCAGGACAGAAGTACAAGCTGAGTGAACTGAAGATGCTGAGATGTTCTGTAAGGCAACCAAAAATCACCTAGGGAGCCTGAGCTGGAATAGCCAGCCAGCTCTAGGCTTGTCCCAAGGATTGGTTAGACCTGATGGGACAGGCAACAGGGTACATTGTCCCATGGGCCTTGGAGCAAGCTGCACAGAAGCAGTTTCTTCTTTGTGGGCTGAACAAAAGCCAAGGAGCTGCAGCACCATGGAGGGAGAGGGGTCACAGACCTCTGCGTTCTTCCTGCTAGTCCCAAAGAGCCAAAACAAGACACAGTCTGTTTATCACCAAGCAAAAGCCACCCCTGACATGACGGTGCTGGTAATCTAGCTCTGCCATAAGTCTAGAAAAACTGATGGATTCCTATAAAAGCCTTTAAAAAGATCCCAGCATGTTTAGTTTGGCTTAAACACACACACATCCCACTAGGAAGATAAGGCAGGCTCATTTCAGCCATACTGTACAATGAGCTGAAGGGCATGGGATGCTTCAACATGCAGCTCTGTTCTCTGTGCTCTAAATCAGGAAGGACCTTGACTGCTCTGTTTAAACTTAATTTATAGACAAGAAACCAAAGTTTCTTAAAAGAGCACATCAATAAATTAGCATCAATTTTTGCTGCCTTGTCAAGGATTAGCAGTTTTAATCCATTTTGAGCATGAATTGGGAATTAGAAAATAGTGCTGAGATATTAATAACAAGCAGTTCAATGCATGCCCTTAATTTGCTTACATTTAAAGGGCTGGTAGCAATTCTTACACAAGATGGAAAAGGAGCTGTGTAGATAAAACAAGTGTTATGATAGCATTATAAACCTAGAGTATTCAGGATCCTACCATTTTCCTATGGTTTCTACAGACATTCACTCTGACCTATTACTAGCTGAGGTGTATATCAAGAATAATTCACTTTCAATCATTGGAGTGAGCACAATAACTGCTGTGGACAAAAACATACAACTGGGCTTCAGTGGCAGACTGCATGTTTGCCTTCTAGCTTTAAGCCAAAACACCCTACTTGCCAGGTTAGCCCACCTCACTGAATTTACTGTGATAAAATAGGCTTCCCATTTTAACTACAAGGATCCTCCTTTTATAATTAGATTACGCAGCCACACAGTTACCAAGCATGATTTTCCAAAGAGCCTGCACATACAGTGTCTCTTTAGCATGCATTGTGAAAAAGAGTTCTATATTTTAAAATAGAGCAGGTATTTTTAAGTGGATATCATCATATAATGTGAAAATAATTGTCCACATCCAGGCAAAGAGTCTTGTTTGGCAGCAGCATGCATTTATACCTGGATTATAATCACCAATACATTATTCATATGTTATTAATGCTGTTAATGCAGAATGAGCCTGCATAAGCTATGTTAAATAAACCACAACAAGAATAAACTACTACATATAAAGCAACTTAAAGGCAGGAAGGTTGGTCCAGGGTTAACAGATTAGCCTTGGATATCAAGGGCTTCAAACACCAAGGCTCACATCTCTACTGTAGAAGCCCTTTATATACTCAAGTTCTCCTTCAGAGACTGTATCCTTGCACTTAAACTTCTAGACAGGGTGCCATGCTTTCAAAAGCACCCAGAACTGGGGATTAAGGAGGTCAGATACACTGAAGGGCTTTTAAATTGATTGTCAGTGCTTCAGAGAGAAAGCTATCATACCTCTGATAGTTTGGAATACACTGCAAGGCCTGCTTCTTGCTTAGCACAGCCTATCTATCATAGATTTAATGAGTGTTAATGGGCTGGTAGCTTCAAAGCTTTTCAGTCAGAACAGATATTTTGCCCTCTGATAAACCTCTTTGATCATTTAAGCTACTAATTATTTTTAATTCGTAAATGTCCTACAAATTTTTTGCGATGTGCTGCCCAATGTGGCATGCTATTGTTGATTACCTCCCCTAAATTTCTGCAAAACAAGTAGCAAGTTTGGTCTAGGCTTGTAAAAAGGAAACACAGTATATCCTGAGCTGCAAGTTAGCAACTCTCCTTCTCCCAGATAAGACCAGGAGAAGCAGTGCAAAGAAGTTCAGACAGTATTAGCAATCACCTTTCTCATCATACACCTTTTAGTATCATCTCAGTAGAGTGCTAATATTTAATGAAGATGTCTATCTTGCTATATTCCTGCAGAATAAAGACTGGTCATGGCAGGTTTACTAGAGTCACCATGAAGAGACACAGACAGCAATTACTAGCCAAAGTGCCATGACTCCATGGAGCTGGAAAGCACACAAAAGTGTCTAGTCTCATGACAGCATCATCTAGCATAGTATGATAAAGTCACCTGTCATCAGTCAAGGAGGAAGGCTCCCATGACCATGATCTCCATCAAAAACTAGACAGGTGACCACCTCCAAAGATCCATCAACAGTGCTGGATGTTGGCTGGGAGATGAATCTGCAATACTGTCAGAGCCAAGTCCCTTCCATAGGACATGCAGGACCACTGGTTTATGTCCTGAAACAATTAAGAGCAAGCTTTTAAAGGAAATAAAAAAACTCTTGCCTTGTCAGATCAGGTTCCACACCTTTTATCTGATGACAAATTGTTCTCAGGTAAAACCTTTCTGATAATTTAAGCATTTCTTCTGCTAAAGTTAAAACTGCCTAGAAGAGTTTCACATCAACCTCTCCAAAACTGTTTTCCCAGGGCAAGTTAAAATTAGATTAAGACAAAGGAAATTACAAAACCCAGTCAGAAATACAGAAAGAAAATTAAAGATGACATTTTTTCCCCAATTTAACCTTATTTTAGAAAAGTTTGCAATAGAGTGGAAATACATCATTCAAAATAGAGATACAGGATTTATTCCCTCCTAATTATAAAATAGCCATAAAGAATCTGTTTAAATAAAATGCTCCTTGACAGTACAATCATTGGTAGAACCTACTTCCTCCATTCTTTGCAACAGGCCAGATCAGCTTTCTGTATTTCAAAGTTGTTGACATTATCGCAGAAGCAATCACATTCTTGTCTAGTGTGGAAAGATTGATGGGTATCTGTGTTGACAGATATGCTGATGTCTCTTACCTTAGGTTTCCAAGGTTATGGTTTGACAGTCAATTAAGAAGTTCTTGCTTCCCTGACAAACTGTTGTTTTACTGATTTTTTAAAAACATTCTCTCATTTCATAAAATGCCTTGGCTCTCTCTCCTACATCACAGGGATTTTATTAGCACCTTGTTTAGCAGCCTTCTTTCTTCTGCAGCGTGGGAGGGGACTTTGCCAAACTGACGGACTAAATGAAATCCAGAGAAACTCCTTCAGAAAGAAGAGAGCGCAAAGCAGGCTGGACAAAACCTCACCCCTCTTGTTAGGTTTTTGCAGGTCTCCAATCCTCCAGGCAGCTCCAAGGAGGCCCATGAGAAACAAGTTATCTGGGTTCCCACAGCTGGCACCTAAGGCCAACCACAGGCCCAGGGTGTCAGCCTGCACCTGGGCAGCCCTGCACATTTCCATGGTGGGTTACAGCGCAACACAAACTTCAGTCCCACAACTACAGAAAAGCTCCATGTCTTCCCATTGCCTGCTCTCCTCTGGCCAGAAACAAGTTGACAGAGTCCACACCATACCCTGAGGCCGAGTACAAACCTGCACCCTGTCCTGCTGGCACTGCTGCCCACACCACAGCCAGCTGCTACCATATTCAAGAGAGCAATCCTGGACAGCACTGGAGATGGAGAGTTACGTATTACCAGCTTCATTCTTCTACCTGTAGATGGCATGGATATACCTTGTTATTTCAAGCTGCTCTCCATGTTAGCTCACCTTAAAAAATAAGTAACATTCTATAGATCATGACTTTTAAATATGAACAACAAGCAAGCAGGTGACATTAACAGTCATCAAATGATGCAAGACAACTATATGGAGTTTTTTTTTTTTTTTTTTTTTTTTTTTTTTTTTTAAACTTGAAACATCAAATCTTTTAATGGTCTTGAAAGTATTATTCAACTGAGAAATACCTGTAGGGACTACTGTGCTTTGATTTGAAATAGTCTTCATGCAGAAAAGACCTCAAGACAGTTGTCTAAGGTAGGAGAAAAATTCACCTCCAAAGCAAGAATCAGTAGAAAACATAACTCTCAGGGGCATTCAGCTTCTTGAGTACAACTACACCTGTGAAGGCATCCAAGACTTCTCTTGGGGAGCAGTGCCACTGAGGCAAGAGGGCAGTTAGAGGCAGACCTACATAGCCAAGTCTGCAACGATGCATGCAGGTCTCCCGGCTGGTTCTGCAAATGCATTTAGTCACCTAAAGGCTCAGAACAGCAGTTAGAATGAGGAAAAGACAAAAGCACTAGTGAGCACAACTACCAGAGCAATTAAAGTGCGTTAGCATTTCTGCAACTCTGAGTAAACATCCCTCCATATTTTAACCACCATTTAACCAAATATCTTTGTAAACAGAGTCTACAGTATCTTAATTTAGCTACTTGAAAAAGTTTCTCCTAAACTATAAAACACCCTTATAATTGTGCATTCAAATAAAAATAAATGAAGAATTTGCTTTTCACTGAAAATATTACATAACTATTAAAATAATAGTTGGAACCTTTCAGATATAACTCTGTGTCTGCAGGCAGCTGGAGGTTATCCACAAAACCTTGCTTATTACAAAGCCTCTCCTTTACAAAAAGCCAGTAGAGAAATAAGTTTTAAGCACTCCATTAAGCTGCAGTGCTCAGGAGGCATTTCTGCAAAATCTTTTCACACCATACCACTAGCATCTACTTGTAATGCACTAAGTTGAGCATGTAGGCAGACTGTGGAGATATACACTCAAAATAATTTTTATGTACAGCTACCTAGGACACTGCCAAAAAGACAACAGAACTCCTGAACATCTCAATATTTGTCACAGTCATCTCAGTAAGACACCAAAATTTTCCACTATCCTTAGAGCACCAGCAGCTTTGGATCCCCTACTTAGGCAAGTAAACTCACCTCCAAGCAAAAACCACTGACCAAGAGCATATTCCTATCTTATGTCTCCCCTTCCTGAATGTAATTCAGCTAGCTATCACAGAATACACCACAAATCATGCACCCTTTTGGAAATGGAAAAGAAGTTAAAATCTGGGCAAATTTCATGCTATGAGCACGCCAAAAGTTTGAAGAATTAAGCTGGAGAAGAATAAGCATGAAGTCACGCGTACATTCGTGTTCAAGGGTTTGTGGTGGGAGCAGTGGAGACCCATTCCATTTTCTGATTGCTTTTATAGTTGAGGAAGCAGGGCAAGAGAGATTAAAAAAGACATAGGATGGTATTTTAATAGAGATTTGCATATTTTGAGCTTTGTAAGTCATATCCACACTCTTCAATTCATTTGAAAAATACTAGTCTCCCATTTTAGCTGATGGAGAACATAGCCCTTCAACATTCATAAAAATTATTTGCTCTAGAGCATGAACCTTGATGAAGTACATTTATCCTTCAGGAAAAGTGAAATGAACCAGCTAGAAATGCAATTAGCATTCTTCTAATGCACAAGAACTTACATAGGCAATTTCCCTGGTAGTGCAGAGATGTTACAAATATTATCATGCTCCAGAAGTTGTACAGTTAAAGTTTTAACTGAAGTATTCTGTCACATGGTATCACCTTACTGCAATGTTTCTATTTTAGACTACTGCGGCATTTACTCCTCATTGTAATTTGGTCCAAGGGCTGTCTGTTCAACGGGGCTCAAATCAGGAAAGTTCCTAAATGCAACAGAGCAGCAGGTTGGTGGCACATCTCTGCTTGGGCAGCACATGCTTGGAAGCACATTACCCTCTTACAGACCTGTTAATTCAGGACAGCTTCAGTCAAAGTAATATGTTTAAGTCCTACTCAGGGCATTACAGAATAACACTGGTAGCAGTCAGCTGCTTCTCTTTAGTCTTGTTTACCTAGACTTCATCTGGATTAGTTAAGTCAAACTGATGCTATCTTAAAGTTTACTGCACTCAAGGGCTCCATAAACACTTACAGTTTATGCTGTGCCATGCAAAGTATAAAATATATAAATAGAGATAAGCCTTTCCAAGACATGCCAAGCATTGAAAAGAATTGAATTTGAGCTTAGTTTAGTGTTGGATTTCTCAACTTTAATACTGAAACAATACTGGACATTTTACACTTATACATCATACTCACTATCCAATTCTGTGCCCTCTTAAGACAGGAAATCGCATGAGTTTTCCCCTGCATTCCTTTAGCTGAGAACTAGTTTATGCCTTTATTTTTAATCTCAGTTGATTAGTGTTTCCACATATGCTCCCCCTCCCCAGAAAAATGGCAAAATAATCTATCTGAAAAGGTCTTATTTTTGTTTCATCACCTTCAGTTTCTTACTATCAAACTCTAGTTTCGTGAAGTAAATGTGCTTTTCCAGACAACACAATGCAATTCAGCTGAAAATACCCAGTCAAAATACCTGTTGACTTTCCTGGTAAATTGAAGCCGAAGCCCTCCAGGTATCTCCAGTGGGATTATTTCCCATTACTTTGGCATTTTGCAGCTTTTTCCACTGTCCTGTGGTTCACCACTGCCAGATTTCGAGCGCTTCTTAGAGCACACCAGCTAAGCACTATTATAAGAAAACCAACAATCAGCATTAATTATTCTGAAGGTTGAGTGTAAGGTGCAGAGGCCTCTCACTTTACTTATGCTAAGCATTCATTCTGATACTGGATCTACTGTAGTTGGAAGCAACATTTCTTCTATCGCTCCAGCACCATCCTGAAGCCTGTATTCTGAACGTATTTGGGCAAGTTGTCCTACCATTCTCCTAGCAGGACTGCAGAAGTTATTCTTTTATTAATGACACTATTTTTAGTAAGGTACACAGGGTCCTTTGGGTTCAGCCTTTCTCAAACTGCGCATTCCCTACCCTCAGTGATGCTATATTGAAACAACACGAGCACTAAGGGCACAGAAGGTCTTGGCAGCTTGAGGGGAGCCCAGCTATAATTGCTTTGTTTCCTAGGCACACCCAGTTTCCACGCTTTGTGATTTTTATAGCTATAAATGCAAAGCTAGATGGGGTTTTTGGGAAGGTTGACCAGCATGGCAGAAGGAGCTCCTTATCAGAGGACTACAGGATGCAGATAATCTTGCTCCTGGTACCTATTTCACTCTGCCAAGGGCACTTACACCACACAGAGGACCCTCATTAAGGAGGAATCTTACGCTGGTGTCTCAGCCAAAGTTAAGTTGTGAGCAACCAACTAGCATTTGTGCTTTCTCAATCATAAGCCAAGTTGAGGTCTTCCCCACTATTAATGGTCTGCAAATGTCCCAAATCCAGCTACCGGCTGCTGGTAAGAGACAACATTAATCTTCAGGGAGACCTCAGCTGGAAGGGTCAAACCTGGAATGCAAGCACCCTTAGGAAGCTGTCAAAGGGAAGGCCCCCAAAAGAAGTTCAAGTGTACCTTAAAAAAAAAAAAAAAAGCTACCTAAAAAGCTGATATTGGCATTCGGGATTGATCACTCAACCGAATTCAGAGGCAGGGTGAGTTTCATAAACTGCAGAGAATTTTTCTTGTGCAAGAGTTCAAGCAAGAATCACAGAAAGGCTAATACGGGTAGCAAACATGAAAGAACTGAAAGACAGCATTACCAAATGTCAGTCCAAGATGCCTTTGTTGAGAGATTATCAGTTCTGACTGACAAAGATAACTATGTTGCCACTACACACTTCAGTAAGGTGTGAGTGACTTTGCAATTCCTGGTGTTACAAGACATTACAATCAAAAGGTAACACTATAGAAATAAATGATATAGATCAAGGTTGATTAAAAGCCAGTTGACTGATAAATCACAGGAAGTAATCATAATATCATTCATCATAAATCTTCTCCTACAGCAAGTGAAGTTCAGATAAATAATCACTCTTGATTTCCCATACAGATACAGACAATACAGAGATGGCTTCTATCAGCCAGTAGACACCTAATAGCCTGATTACATTTACGAGCTCTGGATGAAGACTATGACATAAAGCTGTCCCATAATCTGGTCATAATCTGCCCTTTTAACCTCTTCCTTTGTTCCCATAACCAAATTCTATCCAAATCCAGCAAATCGAGGCAGGTGTCTCACCTCAATCACTGGTATACTAGCACTGACTTTTCTTTGGATTTGGAAGAACACGATCTTGCCCCACATGCTTCTGCAGCCACGACAACATGAAAATGATCTAATACTGTGATTGCAATCGTTCTTTCTGCCGTATTGGCTCTTATGTCTGGGACAAGTTGTTCCACAAGTGTTTAGAAACAAACACATTACCCTCTTTCAGACCCTTCCTTGAAAAAAAGGAACAAAAAACAAAAAAACAGCATAAAAAAACAGGTTTTCTGCAAGACCACTGAGCATAACAGCCACTTCTGTGTATACAGACCATGACGCCCACCATACCACCTCCGCCTCCTTATTTCCCTTTTTTCCTAAGAAGTTCACTTCACAGGAAAGTTTTAGGGGGTGAGGGCTACCTCTTAGCTCACAGCAAGGCTTCAGACTGTGACCAAGGACACCAAGTGCTACCCATATGCCTACTCCCCTCTAGAGTATCATTTTCAGATTACATACTAGGAAAAAAAATGAACAGCAATTTCCCAGCCATATCCAGATGGTAGAACTAGAGCTTTCACAGTAATTTCTTGACCCCCTAATAATGTAATTGTTACTTGCATGAACATCAACATAGCAGGAAAAATGAGCCTGTCCTAGCTGTCAATACTGCTTCTCATCTTCATGACTGCCAGAGCTGCATTACAAGCCACCCTTCCAGCTTTCAGTAAATACCTTTTAAAAGGTTCATTCCTCTAGTGTAAGGCAGAGAGAATTTGCCCAGTACTAGCATACATCTTCCCTGCAGCATCAAGCAGCATTGCTTGACTTTAATTCACCCCACAGGAAGCAATTTGATCTCTTCCTCCCTATAGAGCTAACTGGGACATGTGCATACAAACTACTGTGCAAAGTGCATCTCCACTGTGCTTTTTACATTATTAGACCTGTCACCTGCCTGCAGATTCCTTTGCTAATCAGGGAAACGCTGTTTTAAATTCTCTTCATGGCCGCTTTGTATAGAACCAAATTTAAGTGTTACACATCGTAAGAGCTAGACTGGAAGCTGCAAGTTTTAGAGCACAGGTCAGACCTAGTACTTGCATGCAAAGATATCAGCACACAGAAGCCAATGGGGCAGGATGAAGCAGGGTGAGTTAGTTAGGATTTTTTTCCAGTATGTACCCAGTAAAGTTTAAAAGGAAAATGTGGAGTTTGCCAACTTTCAAAGCTGCCATCTGATAAATGAAGTGTCATTCCACTAAAGTCATATCAGCGAGAAGCTGCTTGGACAGACTGGCACACAGGCACCCATGTGCTCCGTTCACATCAAGCTGACTGTTTCTACGGCCAGCCTCTTGGTGGCATTGCAGATGGAGCAGATTGCCTTGTCCCCATTGCAAAAGCCCTCACCCTACAGCATCTGTTAATCTTGGGATATTTTATACCAAAAAGATGTTTTGAAACAAATGTTTGTTTGCCCTTACTAGTAAACACATGTGCTTAGTTCCTTGATCAACAAAAGAAAACTTCATAGGAGAAGAGCAGCTTGTTTTGAAACACACTGGTTATACTTCACACCTACGTGGTTTCTGGTACCTCCTGCTCACTTACTTGAAGGCAATTAGTAACAGTACTTTTCAGTTCTGAGATCATTCAGTGGAACACTTATGAAACACATTCAGGATTTAAACAACAAAATTATAACTGTGCAAAACTGAGTTTAAATTTGTACAGGATGAAACGAAATCCTACCTTCAATATGAGTTTTCTGCTAACTCAAAGATTGATATTTTTGATTAATCTAAAGTTAAGCTTTTGGGAATATTTTAACCCACTACTGAAATGGAAAACGTTTTGTTTGCATAACTACTGTCTGTTATTTAAGGTGTAATTTAATTATGACAAAGATAAACATGCGTTAAAGGCTCATTATTCTGCAAAATGCAACACAATTTCACACCAGCTTTGGAAAAACAAGCCTTTCAGCAGCAGCTTGCTCACATCCCTTTTTCCCCCACACCAAGGCAAGGCCTTCAGAAATTCTTTATAGTTGTGAACTACTAGCAGGAGTGCAGGCTTTCCTGCAATGTGCAATTCCCCTAGCAAGCAAGGTTATTGTAGTATTATTTGCAGTAAAGGCAATCTGCTCTGAAGAGAAAAAAAAATGGGTGTAGGGTTTTAACGATTTTCCCCTATAAGCTACAACTTTTGAAGGAATTAGCCCTGGCCATGCTAGATACGAAGGCTGGTTAATCAGAGGCTGCCTCTCCTTCGGCAACCAGCAGGCCAAGCATCACTACGTGGCTGCAGCCCCTGTCAAGGAACAGAGGTGCCAAGAACACAGCAGCACCTGGAGGCTGGAGTGCAGCCACCTCACGCTTGGAAAACAGGCAAATGACAAAGTGCATCTATATATAGAGTGAGAACATGCAAGGTGACGAGGAAAGCCCAAGATCCTGCAGAGAAGCATTCCCGCTACCTGGCCTCAGACAGCCAAAGAGCCCTAGGTGAGGCCAGGATCCATTCCATCTCACACAAATGGAAACGCATTGCCTTAGCAGAGTGAACACCCTGCAATGAGGCAGTATTTGCAGCACGCTCCCAGCTGCTGCCTGCTCTGCAGAGCAGCCTTGCAGCTCCCTGCAAGGTGCTGCTAGGGCAGCCCCAGTTCCTGGCTCTCTCAGAGGTTTGGAGCTCCACTCCACTGCTCCCACAGCCTCCCACCTGGGCTGGAGCTACTGGCTGCATCCCAGCAGGCCTGAAGGAGTGATCACACCTGAAAAAAACTTGGAGGTAAAAGAAATTGTTTAATAACTCTGTGCCGCCAGAGATGTTTGAAAGCTCATGATCATATTTTACAATGCTAAGAAACAGTTAAAACCATTAAATGCAACAAGGAAAATGAAAATGTCAACACCTCTGCCTCTTGGATGACTTCCAGACTCTTTATTTAATAAGAAACCATGATACAACCACCTGTTTAGCAAAGTCCCTGAAACTCTTTTCTTAACCTTTATATTTCATTTTTCCTAAATTGTTTATATACATAGGAGGGCTCAATCCTAACTGGAGCCTTAGGGCATTCTTGCAATATTAATAAAAAGGTCAAACTGAAAAAGGAGCAACCGTGCATTGAAGCAAGTTCCTAGCCAAGCTCCCAGCAACAACTCAGATTCTGCACAGGCTACAACTGCAGTGCAGGTTGCAGAAGAAGTTCTAGGAATTTGGGTCTAGTGTGTGAGGTTGGTCATGCTCTAGACAAGAAAGAAACCATGAAGCAGATATATGTACATTTTGCTGCCAGAGTATGTTTGAATTTATGAGTTAGATCAAAATGGTTGCAGGTGAAATTAAATGGAACAGACCTCTACAACAACCTCCTGTAAGGCTGGACTTCCTCATCACAACTGTTGAAAGGAAAACTGCTTTTAAAAATAATCATCCTCCCTTTCTACCTTGAGTTATGCTACTCGCACAGGTCTTGCCTCTTCCAGACAGTTTTGTCACTCTAAATACACTAATCCCTTCAACCTCTTAAACACCAAAGTGCTTCCACTTGAATATCACTTAAACGTCACCTAGAGTCAGCTTGCTTTATCAAGACTCACGTATGCCTCCCCAGCACACTATGAGCACTGCAGAGAAGCTCCTGCCCTAGCAGTGCAGACGCAGGTATCTCATCCTCCTGACCACAGCGGCCTGGAGCATCCCAGCAGCCCTGCAATCTGCTTCTGGGACCTGTCAGGCACAACGAGGCTTTTGGAGCTTCTTACAAACTGAAAGCTAGTTTGAACTGGCCTTAGCCTAGCAGCAAGAACAGCTCAGTGCTGCTTCAAGATAGCTATGACTTACACCCCAAAAACTAATACCCTGGAATAGCTTATAGGCAAAGCTGCAGGGGCTTACATCTCAGTTTGGCAAATATGGGGAGACCAAATATTCTGGGCTCATATTTGTACTGCAGGTAAAATTCCACTTCTAGAACAGCCAGAAAAAGCTTGTATAACAATATTAAGATGAAGGGTCTCTTACCCTTATTCTGTATGTGTATTTTTTTTTAGGCCCCTTGGTGAATCAATTCAGCAGCAAACACTGCAGTGCCTAAAGGAAGGCTTAACAATCAGCTCAAGCAGTTGAGGTTCCTCTGCAAACAGAGAATAATGAAGTTCTACAAAATGATACCCCTAAAAGCCAAAAGGTGAATGAGGAGCCAAAGTTGACAGAGAAACACTAATGGGATTCAGTCTCCAAACCTGTTCCCTTTTCTAACATTCCACATTTTTCCATGGCAGCACAGACCCTTCTAGACAGCAAGGTTAAAACAGACAACCTGAGGTTTGCTTTTCTTAGTTGTCTTCTGCAGACCCTTTACGAACAGCCCACAGCTCCTTGCAGATCTGCACACAGGTTGCACACCACAATCTAAGCTTTACTGTAGTCAACAGGAAAAATGCCTCTTTCCACACAGGATCCAGACACCAGCTTCAATGTCCTACTTTGGAGCAAGCAAAATGCTATGAGTGGTAGAACAGCCACCCTTTTGTGATTTGATACCTCAGTAATAAAGCCACTTGGACTTGCATTCATTTCTCTCCTATAACTAGGATAATTTGGCCCCTCACCTGCCAGAGGAGCAGAGTGACCCTGTAGAGCGCAGCTCTTACACAGCCCATTGAGAATTCATAGCTGTTATCTGAGCAGAATCAAAGGAAGGAGAGCTGGAATGTGGCCTGCAAGACTTACCCATGCTGTCATCGCGCAGAACGGATAAAACAAACTTTGGCATCCTGAATGCACAAGAACCTGCAAAACTGGCTGCAAAACAGATGGTAGAGAAGGATGGAGAAACAGGTCTTTGCACTTGTAGCTGGAACTTTTCTGCCATAAGAGCTGAGAAATATCCGGTGCTGTTTATATATACACATATGCAAAAAGAAAGAAAAAGCTTACAATAGTCTTCTGGTTGCATTTGAGAAGAGAACCACACTTAAGTCATTCACAGTTATTTCTGATCTTGTTTCTTGCTAACTATCAGTCTACCCGAAAGGACAAAGAGACACGGTAGAGAGAAGGTGAATGCCACGGCCAAACATCCTGGTCTGCAGGACCTGTTCTACATAATATCCCTTGTGCTTCTTTTGCAGGCTTTACTGAATGAAAAGCATTACTGCATTGCAGCTTTATGCAGAATTTGCTTTTAAGTTATAGCTCGTTCCTCATACAGAAAATGGACATTTTAGTGATGCTATAAAGCCAGAACAGTAACCAAAATCTCCTTACTTGCTATTCCCAGTGAGAAACCATTCCAAATTCAGAGGAGTGATTTCAATACGCAGTCTGTCATTCTTGACTAGGAGACAGTAACCGCTACTGATCTCTTAAGGACAGAGGGTAATGAGCATCCATCTTCAGCTTTCCCTCCGAGACATGCGGAGCCTGACAAAAAATACAATGATATCATTGAAGGCACCATCTCTAGGACAGAAAACCCACACAGTAAAGATTTGGTGCTATCACACGACCTGTCCTTAAACATCTCTTTTGGCAACACATGCAAATTAAAGGAATTAGTAACACTCCTATTTCCCTTACGGTGACCGTGCGTGACAATTCCATGTCTTCAGAGGTAACAAAGCTCAAGCCACAGTCCACAGCAAGGATATGGGACATGGCCCCTCTCTGCAGACCCCTCAGGGCTGGAGGTCTGTGCTGTGCAAGGGATGGATGCCAGAAACAGTGGCTACTGGTCACAGGTGGGTGATAGGTGGTGCTGCAGAAGCTCTTCAAGCTTCAATTTAAGGTGACAAGTGCAGTTCCTGGTCCTCTATGGGGTTGAGGGCTCAGCAGCAGAGCACATTGCAGGGAACAGTACAGGAGAGAGGAAAAATACAGTTCTGGATGCTAGCACTGATGAAACTGGAGCAGCTGGAGTGAGGACTGTGTTTGCTACCTGCCAGCACAGTCTTGGATGCAGACAGCCCGAGTCCCTTCCCACACGCCCTGCGACAGCCCCAGCCTGGCCTCCTTGAACATCTCCTTTTACAGGGCGAGCTCAACTGAGACTTAAAAATGAAAACTCCCCCTAGCAGCACTGAACACGCTCCAGAGCTCCTGCTGCTACTGCCCAGGCCTCCCAGCAGCCACAGGACATCCCCCAGCATCACCTCCCCGCTCAGCAGCATCACCTACCTGCACTGCTCTGCCTATCCCAAGCTCCTCACATGCCCAAACCCAACCCTTGGCCCTGACAGCCTCCAGGAGGGCACAGCCAGCACAGGTGTGTGCTGTATTTTAGGATTAGTCTGGGGGATAGGGCACTGATAGGTCTTTGTTCTTAGCAGTTTTCTACAGCAACTAGGGTTTTCTTCAGTCTAAATCAGAGGCTGTGTACATCAGCTGCAGGACACCTTAGCTCCACACACTGATAGTCTTTAGGTCAGTGAAATCAGTTTAAAAACAGGAAAAAAACTGCTGTCTTCCAACACCTAAATGGGGCATACTCACACACCGACAGCAGAATTGAACATACCCTCCACACGCTGTGAAAGGATAAATCCCTTTATTGGCACAAATTACCAAACGGATTGCTTGCATACAGATTAATGCAACAGCATGACTGCTCTGCAGGAATGCAGAGCAGGGAAAGCAGGAGGGGTGAATTTATTTGCTCGGATGCTTCTGATATTTTTCTATCAATCACAGAGGATGAAGTATTTCATGAGCTTAATTCCAAAAATATCTTTGTACAGAGAACAGAGCCATGAAAATCACCTAAATTAAAGAGGGAGGGAAGCAGGTTTCCATATATGAAAGCCCAGAGATTTTGCCAAGTGACTGGTGTCAGCACTCCTCAATGCCATGCCTGAATCCAGAGCTAGGCAAGTTCTTACTTCACGATTTCCTAACCTGGCTCCCTTGAGCAGCATGCAAGAGTAACGAAAAGAGCCTGATGGAGAGAGATGTACTACATGGAGCAAATCATTTATCTTCTGGAAATAGCTTTGGCAAATTCTTTCCATTTCCATTTTTAATTCAACACCAAATATGGTAAATTAGAAAGGCTGCAAAACCTTTCCTACAGCAGGGAAGATGAAGAAACAGCTCCTCCACATTTTTTAATTAACTCTGTATTGAATAGTGACAGCTAATAGTTCATGAGCCCTTTTCCATGCTCTTTACACAGTCCCCTCCTTGCTGGTTGGCTCTGTTGTGGGCACCCTGGTGTGACCAGCACCACTACAACCTAGGGAGGGTCCTTCCACCCAGCCCTGACCCTTCACACCACAGGAATCCTGCTGCTCATGTGCCAGCTGCTGTCACCTGCTTGGGCACAGGCGGTTGTATGATCAAGGGGAGTCAGGTCCCATCCCCACCATGCACCTACATGGACAATGAGTGTCACCACTGAAGAAGTTCCAGCTGCTCCCAGCCCAGGGAAATGGAGGGATTTCTTGTCCAAGCTGTTGCCAGGGAAGCAGGCAGCCTGTCTAGTTAATAAGCTACTGCTCTGGTGCTCAAAAAGGTGCTATTTTGGGGTTCTGGGCTTGGCCTGCCCAAAGTCAGTGTTTGGCAACTGGACATATCAAGTTTGGAACTCACTCCCTGGAGCTCAGTCCATGCTTTTGAGATCTGTCCTCAAAAATTAAATCGTCACTGAGAAAACAGACACAAACTGTGGTAAACTAAGACTGCAGCACTTCCTCCTCCTGTTTGGCTCTTTTTAATTTTCCTGAACTCTGCAATCCCCGAAATCTTTTACTAATGAAATAACTTGAGCAAATTTCTCAGGAGACAACAGGCATCACAATCTCATTTGGTTTAAGGGAATTCATTTAAGCCAAATTGACTCTCCTGCATTAAGAGAAATCTGCTGCTAAATACTGTCTCACCCAAAGAGAAATAAATCCAACAAAAAAATGATATATTTACCAATGAACTAGAAAGCAAAAAAAAAAAAAAATTGAAGTGATCTGTTCCCAAATATATTCTAATGTTGGGAAAGCAGAGTCTTTGCTTTCATTTCTGATGATTTTGTTGTTGTTTCTTCCTCTTCCAGTCCACAGTTCCTTTAGGGATGTGTTTAGTCTGTGATGGGAAAAAATGAATGCTACTCAGAGCACTGAACTATGAACTATATATAAATATACATATATAAACTATTCTGGATGTTCAACAGATCTTGTGGGGATGACTTCTAAAAGCATATGACCAGATATTTTCACACTGCCCATCTCATTTCAAATGAACACAGAAGCAGTGAATGAGTAATACAAAAATCAGTGATAAAAGAAATGTTCCAGCCATCACCTTATTAATTTGTTAATTATACATTGGACCAAAGACTATTTGTTCTGTATTTTTGCTACAGACATGGTTTGAGCCACAGAAGTGGCTCTACTTAGAGAAGAAAATATTATCTATGGGAAGTATTGCTGCCAAATACAAAAAGGATTCTTCCCAAGTAACTTCAAAAGAGTTGAGTTCAGCCAACAGGGCACTACTTGAGTGATTTTTCTTCTAAATAATTTAAGAAAATATCCTTTAATAGTGTTATTTATTTGAACACAGTCCAAGCAAATTCTGGACTTAAATGTAAAATTGAGTGGAAAACCTGAAAGGGAAAGTTACTTACAATTATTTTGTAAAATAAAGCTACACATGTAGCACCAATGCAACCTGCAATGATCTGCGAGAAAAGCTAGGGGGCACTTGTGAGAAGATCCAACCACCCACTGATCCCTCCCACTGAAACACTTGAGGGGATTGGCACTAAATGAAAACAGGAGAAGAGAAGGAGGAAGCAACAATCATGGAATCATAGAATGCTTAGGGTTGGAAGGGACCTCTAGAGATCATCTAGTCCAACCCCCTGCACACACAGGGTCACCTAGAGCATGTGGCACAGGACTGCGTCCAAGCGGGTTTTGAAGATCTCCAGAGAAGGAGACTCCACAACCTCTCTGGGCAGCCTGTTACAACCTCTCTGGGCAGAAGACAACAGAGGAAGAGAGGAAGAAAGAGCAAAAGCCCCTTCCTAACCGAGCATCAGACCACAGCCCTGTGCCCAAACACGGTTCAGTATGGAAAACAAAACCATGTTGAAACCTAAGCTAGTTCTCCCAGGGGTCTGTTAACCTGCAGGGATGCCCATGCCTGGGAACAGCAGCTGCTCCCAGTGATAAAGCAGCAGCAGATCAGTAAGTGCACATGCAGCCAGGAAGCCTGTTTAGATCCCACATCAGCTAAGGGCTGGTGATCCCACACACTGGCTAAGGGATTTCAATATCGAGGATGAACACATGGAATGGTACCTTCCTCATTTTCAGCTCTTAGAACCAAAGGGAAAAAGAGCAAGCTCAACCACAGCATCCCAACATCTCCATGTCCTCCTTAGCCAGGAAAGGGCAGCCCAGTGCCTGGTTAAAATCCAGCCCAATGAACAAAATGGTTAGTTTAAAGCAGATACAATGAGGCAAGAACAAACAGATATAGGCAGCAGTATGGACTGTAATGGACAAAAAATAGTCACAAATCCCTACCAAGTGCTGTTTAGCACAGTGCCAGACTTGCAGCAATTGTTGGTTTGGTGTGTGGCCACTTTAGGTTGCAGGCAAGGCTGACTTGCATTTGCAGCAGATGGGACCAATTTGTACAGACCTGTACATTTTTAAGTCTCAAAAAAGAGTGGAAAAAAAGATTCCCCAAGCACCACTTCAACTCTGTACAATGAAGAAACCAGGCAGAGGCCTTTACCCAAGCTAAAAATGATCACTAAAATAGCAAATATTAAGCTGAAACAAAAATCAAGCCCAGAAGGTTCTGCTGAAGCACACCAAAATACAGGCTTAAATAGTGTTTGCCACAGTACACTAGCAAGCGATGTAGGGGACCAGCAAAATAAGCTACAAGAGCATCTCCAGACTCCCCCATATCAATTTCTTGCTGGATTCTCCCGTCTGAGCTGCTTTATTTCATCTGAATAGCAGATTCCTGAATTCATTTGCTTTTTGTGTGTACAAACCTCCGAGCGGAGCCCTGCAAGCCGCGAGCAGGCAGGCTCGGGAGCCGAGGCGAGCGGCAGCCTGGGAACGCGGCAGCCTGGCCGTATCAGTAAGGGCCACATGTTATTCTTGCCATACGCAGCCGGTTCAGGGCCTTTCAACATCACAAGGGCCTTATCTACGTTCTCGGAGAAAACAAAACAATGCGCTAGCCTTGGCCAACAATTTCACCACAGAGCTTTAATAAAAGCTCGCAGAAAACCTTTTAATTCATGCTATTTTGATAGACACCACAATGTTATCAGCAGAGAACCACCCTCCAGGGACACTCTGCCCGCAGATGTACTTGTGCTGCCACAGCAGGGCCCCAACATGAGGGTGCTGATAGCACAGCCTCGTTTGGCCTCATCCCTGGTGGAAATGTCACAAGGTTGTCACCATACAAGAGCCAGAGACCTTGTAACAGCACATGAGCCACAGCACTTTGAGGATAGTCTCTTTGAAATAATACTGAGGTAGCCAGAGTTAACTAGCCAGAAGGAGAGCAAATTAAGGAAAACCAAAACAAAATAAATAAAATTCAAATGGCTCAAGTAACAAGTTACAGGGGGCAGAGGTGGGGGAATGGGGAGGAAACTTTTGTCTCCCAAGTCCAGCACTTTACTAAATGGTTTAAAACGCACTTCAGCTTCTGCACAGCAAAAATAAGGGGCAGGGAGATGATTTATGAAGATATCTATATTAATCTGTTTTGTCTCCCACACTTCACATCATATGTGACCACACATGATCCCAGAGACACCCAAGAGCTGGAAAGTGAACTTAGTTACAAAGACTAAATGAAAGAAGCTGGTTCAGCCTTATCCCATCTGGGAGGAACATTCACAAGGGAAAGGATTAAGAAGGACAAGCAATGAAAAGTAAATTACCATTTAATGTAGATCTTTTTTCTTCCGCTGTACTTTGTTTCTAAAGTCTACTTTGACAAGTGTACTATAAAATTGACTTTTAAGATTTGCCTACATTCTGCAACATTTCTAGCTTACTTTACAGCCAGTTCCGCTTAAATGATTTCAGAGTTGGAGTCATCACAGATTTCAGTTGCTTCAAAGCAAACAGGCAAATTTAGTTCACTAAATTTAAAGTAACTTGGAAAAAATAGATTAAAGCTAATGAAGGGTTCAGGTTGTCCACAGTCCTGTAAATACAGACTTGTATTAACTTAGATGACAGCTCTGAGCCACGTAGAAGATTCCCAGCAGCCAGGGGAAATCCATGTAGGTCATATATCAAACAGGCTGTGATTTCCTTACATAGTTGACATGCAGTGGCATCACATTTCCAAAACACACAGCAAGAAAATGAACACAAAGCAGCTCCCTATTTCATGTTATTGAAAAGATAACCATATCAGAGATTACCAAGATGTTATTCTAAGTGTTGGAAAGTAGACAGCAGCATCTAACAACACTAACTACTTTTTGCCATTCAAAAGGCTGGTTAACACTACACCAATCATTTAGAAATAATCAATTTTTCCCATCCTGTGATATTTTAAAGTTTCTCAGCTTGAACTTGCTTGTTTTCAAATGTGCAGGTTGGTGAGGAGCACAAGCCCAATAACCAATAAACTATATTTTACTTGCCGTTTTAAAGCTCCTTAAGCATCTTCTTTCCCAAAGTCTATGTTGTTTTTGCATTTCTAAATCCTAAATCCTAACTCTGGTTCAAAAAGTTAGTAGAGCAGATGAATTTGTTTTTATTTTGCTTAAACAGATGTAGAAGTCATTGAAATAATCAAGTGATTTTGAGCCCATCAAAGTAATAAACCTAAGTTTTCTTGACATTTCCAAGAGTTTCTCACTATTATCCTTCATAACTTTGAGATAAATCAGCAAAAAATAAATCTTCACATGAGGTTTGAATGTTTGATCTCAGAAGTCTGGCCATGATAGAACTGGCAACTAGGAAGCATCCTTAAAACAAGTCACCATTAATGCACAATTTCTGATAATATCCCTAAATATTTATGAATACGCTTCATTTCTCTCAGAGCCTCACAGAGCCCAAGACAACACCAATGTTTGCGTAAACACTTTTCTGAGGTAGGGTGTGATTACCAGCTTGCTTACAACAGAGAATGTTGATGCATTTTGCTAAATCTGAGGCTGGGAGCCACGTTCTAGGACTTCACATATCATTGCTCTTCAGGCAGTCCTAGTTTCAGCACACATCCCTAGTGCTATACACACACTCCAAAAGATTTTCCGTGTTTTTTTTTTTAATTAGGAAATATCCAAGTCCATCAAAGCTGATTGCTAAGTAGTCAGATTCCGCAGAAGATGGAGATATAACTGTTCAGGAAGAGGACAGAATTTCCAGTTGCTTATGTGGAGTGTCAAGTATCTAGTGTTGAAACTTCCCATGAAAATCAAGCATGTATGAGCTACCTAATGTAGAGAGGGTCTGAGCTTTGGGACTCCTGGTCTATCACCACTCCTAAGAGTGGATAGATTCCTGAGGTGCAAGTATAGATACACAGCTCTCAGGTGAGCTGATTCACATAGAGCTACAGTAGCAGGAGTTAAAAATAAGCCCCATCTGTCAACACAATTCCTCCTCAGGTGTGCCCAAGCAGAAAAGCATTGGGATATCTGAGCAGGCTTGGGGGAGCCTAGCACCCACCTGAGCAGCACGAAGCCCAGGTGACAAGCACAGCTTTCCACGAGGCCCAAAGGCAGGAGATTCACTTCCTTCCAAGCCTCCTTCAGACAAGCTGCTTCTCTCCTTCAAGGGTCTTCCCAAACACTGATACCTCTTACAGCTCATGCTGACCAGTCCCACACTGCTTGTTAGCCTTTCCTTCACCTGTGCAAGTTCCTGCATGCTCCATCCCAGCATCAGGCAGGGTTTATTCCTACACAAGGAGGTGGGTGTTGGTAGCTAACACAATTTTCTTACTGCTTTATTCTGTTGAAATAAAATGTCTGTCTTTACAGATGACCTTTTTAAAGCCATATACAAATGGAAAGTCTGCAGTCTGACATCTTTCCCAGAAACCTAAAATTCTCCTTTTGATTCCATAATAGACATGAAAACTTGCCATGCTTCAGCAGCAATAGTGGCTATCTCTGCTTCACAACCCAAGGGACAAATTCTAGTAAGTGACCTGTGGAAAGACTAAAAGCTTTTATAAGCCAGGAATGTGACTGATGTCTCAGAGAAACTCAGCTTGTCACAGTTAACCCCTTTTCCTTTTGTAAGCCCAGTAAGGAACTTGAGCCCATGTCTGCAGTCACTGCCTATGCCTTATCAATCAAGCCAAGAACTGCCTGGTTTAGGATGCTTGTTCAAACCTAGACATGGAAGATACTCAAAGTTCCCTGTATTTATAACTAGCGGGGGTGAAAGAGGAGAAAACTGGCTAGCCATGGTTAAATTGGGAGGTAACAAGATACCAACACAAAATATAGGAAGAGTCTGCCACAACACAGCGTTGCAGAGCCACAGAAAGGCTCCATACAGCCAAAATCCCACCAGGTACCCATATGGGCCAAGGCAGGGGCTGGTAGCTGCTCCAGGACTGCAAGCTGGCCCAAGCAATAGCCTTGCCAAAGCAAGCAGAGCGTTTCATCCAAAATAAGAGCTCCTAGACAGACCTATTTATGTCAGTGAGATAAGAAAGAAGCCAGGGCTGGCAGGTCTCAAGGAGCAAGTTCCCAAACACCACCATGCACCCTTGGCTGTCTGCTGAGGGAACAGGAGCTGAGCACACTCAGCTCTTCCCATTAACCCATTAATTTGCAGGACAGCAGCTGAGGCCATGACTACCCGCATGCCAGCCTGTCCCATCCCACCACAGCCCCTCCAGCTGCCAGGCTGCACCAGGGAGGACTACACCAGTCCTCAACACCATGAAGGGCTCTTGCATGAGACTGGACAGCCCTGAGGGCAGTTACAGAGCTGGCAATTACTGATGGCACTGGGAGATGAAGATGGGAGGACAGGTGGTGCTGCCCACTGAGAAGAGGCACCTCTGCCAGGCAGAGCAGACCCCAAGTTAGTGTGAATACAGGCTTTCTAAACCAAGCTAATTCCACTCAGTCACAAAGATAACTTACTGCAGAAAGAGCACAAAGTAGGTACTTCAGAATTCAAGATGAAAATACAGCAATTTACCCAGCAGAGATGCGGCTAGGATTTGCTTTCCTCCAAGAACCAGGTGCTTATCCTGGGATAGCTAACACCACTCCTGGGTACCCTCGGGAGGAGACAGCTCCCACAGGTGCTGTGCCAGGTACACCGTCCCCCACAGCAGCTGGTGACAGGGGTGTATGCACAGCACAGCCTGTACCACACACAGCCCCTCCTCACCCCAGCATGGGAGACCATTACACCCCCCATGCCCACACAGTTAATCTCGTTAATCTATTCCACAAGGCTGGAGCCTAACTGAGCAGCTTTACTGCAACACTGACACATTACCAGGGCTTCTCCAGTTAGAGCGGTGCCACACACAGCTGGGTCAGCAGGGCACCAAGAACATGCAGCAGCTCCGGGAGGTTGGAGACCCAGAGCTCTGCTTCCTCAAGCAGCACAGGACACGCTTCCCTCTGACATGGGGCAAGATTGCTCTAAAGACCATCTTCTAACTCCATTTCCAAGCCAGGACAGTTTACCTGTGCCACATGCAGGAAACAACAGGCCATTCTAGAGGACAGTGCAGTTTTCCACATTAGGAACCAAAAATGAAAGGAGAAATTTGCATAGGAAATAATTTATTGAGATTCAGATTTAACCTTTTCAGAGCCAATAGATATGTGCTCATCCAAAATGTTTCAAATCAAAACTTTCTGGATGCACAAGAGTTTCAGGGGAGGTCTCACTTTAAAAGATAAGGAAAAAAGATGTCATCTCCTTGACCATAACCACTGCAATGATTTGACTTTGGAGCATGCTTTGCTAGCATGCAATCTTTCCAGCTACTTCAGCCTGCATTAGTAGCTGCAATGTGCAACTGGAGAGCCATTCCCACAGGCAGAGACCAGGGGCAGAAGCCTGAGACTATACTACAAGCTCCAGAAGGAACTAGTTCAAGAAACAGGGACTGTATCCAAATACAGCTACTTACATCACTAATGATGCTACTAATAATAAGCAGACATAGACAATTAGCAGCCATGAAAGCCCTGGGGTTTCATTCAGTCCTTACAGTAAAGCTCCTACAGCAGGAAGGGGATGAGCAGAATCTCAGAAACAGCTGAAGCAATTTGTGACTTTTTCTGCACACAGACATTATGAATAAAACACTGCCCTAAGCCAGGCTGTTACAGGAGCTCCCACAGCCCTTTGGTCATGTCATCATCTGACTGCTTTCAATCACAATGTTTTCATGAGCAAGCACTTTTGGCAGGAATAAAGTTTGAATGATGAAGCACTTGCACATAATGGCAAATTCATGGAATAATATGAATATTTATATACACTGGCACAGGTCCAATAAGCTTCTTATAATTATGCACTGTGTTTGGACATGTAGCTTATCTTGGATGCTTTTATTTGGTACTTTGATGGCTTGTGGAAGCCAAACACCAGAGCCCACTTTGCACTCTGCACAATCAGCTCTGCAGTTGGACACTTTCTTGTACGTAACTTGTCACACTCAGCATTGCCCTATCACCCAGCTCTAGGGGATGAGGCTGTTTTCCCTACTAGAGGACAGCACTGGGGAGATAGAGGCTTTGGGGGGATTTTGACTTGCTCTTTGGGCACCAGAGGCCCAGGCACTACCCAAACTCAATGCAACCTGTGGAGGCAGGCCAGATGTGCAGACAGGAGCTCTCAGGTGGGCCATACACATAGGAGAAGAGGCTCTCCAGGCTTAAAGCTTGCAGACCAGGGATCCAATTTTACTTCCTAGAGACGCCTAGCATCAGGATACAGCAATACTAAGCATCAGCAGGGAAAGGAACAAACATCTGGGAAAATACAGCCTGCAGAACTCATGATGCACAACCACCAGCACTGCTTTAGAGGTCAGCTCTCTCTGTGTATATTTATCAGGGCTTGATAAGGCCTGAAGAAAACTTGCACACAGATGTTTTACATGTTGACTCCAGTTATAGAATATGTCTGATACTGTATCAAACTGATCTGTCAGTGCCTGAGGGAAAAAAAATGGGATCAAGGGGCGCTAACTGGAGGCTGGATCAGTGGAGATACTGTTACTCTGCTCCCATAACAATGCACATTTCTGATCACGATTACACTTGGGAGATCAAGGCGCCAGCATGAATGCAGATCAGAAGGCAAGATCTTGGTGCATTATCTTGCACATACAGACTGCACTAGAAGTATAGGAAAGACGCAAACTGCCATCCTTTTAAGACTGCAGAATTCTTCTACTTATGTCAGCAACACAGAGGACAGCAGGTGTTAGAACACTTTGGCTGGCATTTCTATTCTACTTGTACCAGACAGCATTAATAGCTTAGATGCCACCTCTTACTGGTGTTTTGTTGTATTTTGTAATTCTCACTTTTGTCCAACTAAAACAGTACAAAGCCACCCAGGGCTGGAAATGAGCTTTGCAGGATTTCTTGGAGAGGCCCTAATGATGTTCTGCAGAGCTAAGGCATTCCCTCTCCTGCCTCTGCTGAAGGTTAGTTAGCCATTAAAGGCTAATAGGCAATTTCTCACACACAGATGGAACATTTACTTCAAGTCATGCAGAAAGGCTGTGGCCCAGCTCCAATTTCACCTCAGCTATTCAACTCTTCAAAGATTTAGAAGAGAAGTGTAAAGTGCTGAACATCTTACATGCTGAGCATCTTACATGCTAGTTGAAAATTCACTATTTAAAAACTGCAACTAAAGCCACCACCAAACATTTTCCACACGTGTAGTCTGTTCACCTCTCCTGAGGTGCAGAAAGGATGTATATCATGAGATAAACAGCCCTGAGTACGAGTGCCTAGGCTGAACCCCACACAGTGAGGGTGAAGCAGAACACACTAAGCGATCTGTAATACCGAGTGCAGCCATCTCCGTGCTGGAGAGCGAGCCTCCTCATGGAGGTCCATGTCTGACACTGGCCAGCCAGACGCCTGTCCACACACAAAGCGGCCCTGCAGGAGCTGGTTTCCCTCCACCTCCTCAGGCTGCCACTGAGGGAATGTTTGATCTGTGGAAGAACTGGTTGCTCAGCAGACTCAGGGAATAACAAAAACAGCTGGAGACTCCAGCACTCCCTCCTGCTGTTCCTCAGATACCTCCTGCTGCTGCTAAGCTTGGCCTGAAGTGTTCCTTACAGTCCTCTCCCAATTACATCCTGACCCCAGCACCCAGTCTTCCCTTGTCCCTATGACCCTACCCCAACAGGCTCCAAGGAGCCCAGTGGCATTCCTGCCAGCCTCCTGCCTGGCCTTAAGGAGGTCATGGCTGAGCAATGACACTAATGCACAGACTTGTCTTGGGGCAGGGGCGTAGAGCTGGCAGGATGGGAATAGTCCCACCACTCAAAGCAGGCTGAGCTGTGCTTAACTGAGCAAGCAGAGGGGTGGCAGGGACAGGGAAGATATCTGAAGAGTGAAACAATTTGCAGATAGAAATCCAGTATATGGAGGATCATACAGGTAACAAAGGTCAAACATGTACCACAAACCCCAGGACACCATGGACTGCAAACCCTCCTCCAGCACCTCTCCATGACCCAGGGAGGAGTTTCAGCTGGTTTTTGGGCACCAGCACTGCCATGGATTGGCTGTGCTCTGTTAACCAAGCACTACACCCAAAGACTAGACTAATTTTACTGTGACTTGAGCTGGTCCTTTCCCCAGCAACATCTCTGCTCTACCATGACCCCACTGAAGACAGCAGAGTGTTTATCTTTACACCAGATGAGCTCCTGGGGCAGCTTGTCTGGCTGGGAGTTAGAGACCAGAGGAGCTGTGACCCATTTCTGCCAATTATTACTCACCATCCAGCTCAGTAAACACCCAGCATTAGGTATTTACAGGAAAAGCCTGAGGCTCTCACACCCCCTTGCTGAAGGAGGGTGCAAGTCACAGCAGATCAACCAAAGCCTGCTGTAATTGCTATACAACTCTCCAAAGTCCCTCCATCAGTATTCCATCTTCTAAAAGCAGGCAAGCTGCTGTTTTCACTTGCACACCCTGGTTATTCATGTGATTAAATCACTTGAGCCAATTTCCATCTTTGATATACTCACAGGCAATTTTTCCTCATTTGTTCTTATTCTCTCACTGGCCTTTTGCTAAGGAAGCCTACTGATGGGTTCTACTGTGGTCAACTCCTTTGTTATCTAATTTGGCAGTTTAACCAAGTCACATTCTTCACCATCTCAGCTCTTCCTCTCTCTGACAGTCCTCCTCTGCACCTCTTCTGGGTCAAGTTCAATGTCAGTGCTCAGTGTTTCTGTTTTCACATGGGCAGGGTTTAAATTGTTTTGTTATTCTCTATTCAGAGACCATCAGGCTGAGTGGTCCAGGACCTCATTTCCTCCTTTTCTGTCTTCCTGCACATCATTAGTCTTCCTAACACCAGAAATATGAACCAAGCTGCTCACCTCTAACAGACAGCAACCAGCCAAAATAATGAACTCATTGCACCAACAACTGCAATGAAATTCTTCCACTATCTACACATCTGCCAGTGCTGTGAATCCATGCCAGTGTTCAAAGAAGTAATAAAGCACTGTCTGGAGAAGTGTTGTTTTCAGTGCACCTCAGAGGACAGAGATCCATATTAAGAGGCAAAGAACACATGCAGTGATGCATTTGTCCTAGAAAACAACACAAGACCGAAATGCTCAGCTCTGTCCAACAGCAGGAGAGGGGCATATTCCAGAGTGCCTATTGCTAGCTCTGTGCAGTCGACTGTACTGCCCAGGATGCAGAACTGAACTGGCAGAACTGGGCACTTTCAGTTTTTGAAACCAAAAGCAGGATTTTGGTGAGAGAAAGGCTTTCTGTGATGTTCTACAGGCCGCAACACACAGTACGGTGCTGTGTATTCTGCACCAACAACTCTGTGAGGGCCAGCAGACATGTACTGTTCCCTCCCCTACCCCTTATTTGAAACTTTCCTCTGAAAACTTACAGACAAGTTTTCAGCTAAGAACCATGTCAGTTACATCTGTCAGAGCTAGGAAGAAAGCCTACAAACACACCCAGAGAGCACAATATCCCAAGCCCTGCACAGTTTCTGAACCATGCCTACCCAGAAATGAGACAGAAGCTTTCAGAGAAGCGTGAGACGTCACTATGCAGAAGTCAAAGTTGCACAGTTCAGACAAACACGGATTGCTTATTTCTCAATGGTAGATACAAGCTCAGAGCCTAAATGAGAACCAAAGAAATTAATGGTCTATTGGTAGAGGATTCTGCTGAATACATTAAGTCTACATGCCTCTAGACATTGGATCATCCCATGGAAGACTGGTCTGTGTGTACAGCTAAGTCCAGCTTTCAAGACACAGAAGTTAACCAAGAAAAGAGGTCAACTCCCATCAACAAACCCTATATTGCAGTCTCAGATGGGAAACCATAATTCCCCAGGATCCTCTCCCCTTTTCTCCCTACGAAGACTTTTTTTTTTTTGCCTCTCCCCTCTCATCCAAAATACACATCTATGCAAAAAGAGGCCTGCATTAAAGATACAGGAGGTCGCTTTACCTATAACAATGCTAATTATATCAGCTGTAAGCCATAAAAAAGCTCATTTCAAACAACAGTAATTTAATAGAGTTATTCCAAGGAGAACTAGTGGCTATATTTGTTTTCTTTCCAATACTGCAATAGCAAACCATGCATGAAGTTTATTAAGCCATGCTAATAGTCTTTCTGTTCTAGTATATTTTAGCCATATGGAGAATCTGGCAGAAGCTGAAAAGACAAAATTGTTATTTAGGGAAAAAATATCCTGAAAAGCTTCAACTGTTTCAGATGTTAATTCCTTCAACAATGTGAATAATACATAATCAAAATGCCAGCCTGGATGCACCACAACATCTTGGAATGCATCAGAGAAAGGTAATTTACAAGTCCTGAGGAGATGCACAGACTGAAAACAACTTATTCAATGCAAAACATTTGCCACTTGCCTCAAGAGTTCATATTCGTTAATTAGAAGCAATCACACAACTTTGGGTTAGGCCCATGCAACTCAATTAAGTGCCAAGCAGCTGACAGTGAGGATGTGCTGTACCTTCAAGTTGGGTTCCTACTGCCAGATCCCATGGAAATGGGGTGCAAAAGGTGAGGGAGCTAAGGAGGTTGTGTGTAGGCTGCTACAACATTCAACCTCCCACAGTTCCTGCTCAGGAATTGCCCTAGGCTTCAATCATCTCAGTCCAAGTGTCACACAACGCTCAAGACGATTAATCTCATCCAGGAAGATGATATGACCAGGTTGGACACAGTACAGTAACTGTCCAGAAACACAGGCTGCCTAATGGAGTAGTAACCACACTGCTGAATTACATCAGACCAATGGGGTATCAGTCAGACTAATAACAAATCGGCACCAGTGGGGTGCCCAAAGAACCATGGCAATTTATCAGTTTAATTTTGACTAGTTCCAAGTCTAGTTTTGACTGTGACCACAGGAAAGGCCCCAGAAGGTAGAGAGCCCATGCAGGGAGCCAAACCATGCCCAGTATTTGAGGTACTAAATACAAGTGACTCAAAGGAAGATGACTGAAGTTGTACTGATAGAATTGCCATGAATTAGGTACTCAAAACATCTATATGCAAAAACAGACAACACACACAGGAAAGTTCTCCCCATGTAGAGAAACTTTCCCAGTGTATAGAACCCCTAAGTGTTACTCACAAGTTTCAGGTGTTAAATGGATTTCAGCTGGTAAATTCTCATCCAGCTATTATTCACAAAGGAAATCTTTGAATTACAGCAGTAGTCAAGGGGTGACACTTTATTAAAGTTCATAACTATAAACTATCTTTGTTAAACTTTCTAAACCCTTTCAGCTGTATAACAAATGAGTATCACTACACAAGATTAAGACTTCACAATCACTTGAATGCCTTAATTAGTTTTGATTTAAGCATCTAATTTTTATTTCATTGAGAAATGAGACAACGTCAATAAATTAGTCCAAAGAAACATTTTATGTGCTGTGGTTTTTCCCATCCTCAACACTTTGCTCCTATGCTGCTGTAATTCATACCCCATTTAAAACAGACTTTCTGTAAGGTTAGCCATAAACAACTCACTACTGATAGCAGGATTATATCATAAGGCTATTTAGGAAAAAATGCTGTTTTACCAGTTCCTTTTATCCTAAAGGATAAAGTGTAGTGACTTGCTGATGAGAAGGAACATACACGAACACAAAATAATGGCAGTTAATACGAGTATTTCTGAATATTTAAAATACAGGTTAACAGAATTTACAATAGTCACAATTCTCAGTTTCTTTTCTTTGTTCTAGTCACCCTAATGCCAGAATAAATGCTTCATTATATATTTCTTCATAATATATTCACCTTGTATAAGGAGGAGTTAAGAAGTGAGTATGTTTAAAACATTCTAAAGCAAACTCATCTGGAAGGGCTTGAGGAAGAAATCCACATGCAGATTGTGTCACACCAACTGTTTTAACTCTTCCTTCAAGAATTCTTCTGAGAAGCAGGGCAGGCAGTATTTATGCCTTTATCTAGGTTACACAGGCAGATGTTTTTGAACTAAGAGCACAGCCTGTAGCCTGTGAGGCTGCCTGATTCCATGGGAGGGCAAGGGGCTGCTTTTCTGCCCATGCAACTCTTGCAGCAGGAGCTCAGAGCAGCCCATACACCAGGGAGGTGCAATGCCTGGACAGGACCTCACCCAGACCCCAAGCAGGTTTTCATCCACAGTGGGTGAACACGGTGCTGTTCTTAGCAGCCTCTGCAGTCAAGCTGGGAGACAGCCAAGAAACAGGGGACAACTCTCCCCAGTCCTCAGCAAATATTGCTTTGCAAATCACTGCAGAACCCCTCCTGTTCCTTTGATGTCTCCTTCTGCTGTTCCCAGCCCTGTTGCCCATGGCCCATACCTTGCTTACAAGGCATTGCAGGCCAGAAGGAGCAGGCAAGGCATTTCCACATGCCTCTGCTCTTCCACAAGCACATCCCACTCCAGAGCCTTCTGCCCAGCTACTCACCTTGGGGAGCGACTTGCTGCAGTTTAATCTGTGCAAGCTAAGACAAAACAGGCCTGTTCTCCACTAAGAGTCTTCACACTACATCTACCATAAATTGCACTAGATTAAAAATACAAAAGGGCTACAGTAATTTGGCATTACTCTGGCACCACTTTTTCACAAGCATTCATTTAGAAAATGAGAAGCCATATACATTAATAATCAAATCTTTGGGTTTTTTTTTTTTTAATGGGTATAGGCATTGTCTTGTTACAATAGAAGAGTTTCAACTGACTTCAGACATTGAAAATTCATAGCATGCTACTGGACTAAACACAGTTGGCCCTGAATATAATTACACTCTAAAGAAAATCAGAAACCCACATCTCTGCTGTCTAACCAAGCTTCCTTCCAAATGGAGACTGCTCAAGGCAATCCTCCTATGTAGCTTGAGTGATTCTTACGAGAGCCAGATGGCATGAACCATCTCCCAGGAAAAGGCTGCATTTGTCACACAGCGAGAGTGTCGGAGGACAAACAAGACCTCCTCCTGCTCTTGCCAGATCTTCCCCATGTCAAAACAAACCCTTTGTTTTGCCTCCTGAAAACCAAAGTAGTTGTTATAGATTTTTACTTAAGCTATGCTACAAGCTCCTATGACTTATTTCTTCAATAATGTAGGAGAAGAACGAGACTAACTATATATATGATAGACTATAACCTCCAGTCCAAGAGGCATTTAATGCAATGAACTCATTTTCAGCATTGCTTTTTCTGCAGTGCTTAGTACAGACAGGCCCTAGGCCTGAGGCAAGCCCTGCTCCATTTCAACACCTTCATAATACACAGGATTTACTCATCCAAGAGCTTGGCAGGCACTTGCCAGTGAAGGGACCACAACCTCACACTTGCAGTACCTTACTTATTGCAGCTACAGAAGGACACACAGAAAGACAAAGTCTTGCAAGGCCCTGGAAAGAGTGAGCTCTATAAACAACCTTAGCAGAGGTTTTCAGCTCCTGTCCTTTAGGCTTCTCTGCACTGAGCTACACCAGGAAGAAATCCCCGTGTTTACAAGGAGGAAGCATTTCCAGCCAAACCCATTCAATCTCCTCAACAGATGCCTGCACCGACTCCCACTATGTTGTCTCCTTTGGACTTGCTGTGTATCTTCCATAAGGCAGAAGGCACTTCCTGGGGCTGGTTTTGCACCTTACAAACCACCTGGGACCACTGCTGGGCAGCTCATGGCCACCTCCTGCAAAGCTGTTTATGCCAAATACCCCCAGCCAAGGCAAGGGGCTCTGCCCATACCCCTGTCCTTCAGCCCTTTAGCTCACTGCACGAGTAACATGTCCAAGCAGAGGCTGGGCTTACAGCACGGAGTTTTACAAGTGGCTATGGTGAGATGCAATGATGGAGAAATAGGACTTTTGCATAGAACAGCAGATCACCAGAAAAAGCAACTACTAAGCATGCCTTCTTCTGAAGATTAAAAGCGTTTTTAAAATGATGAATACGCCTGGGTTTGTGTATTCAATTGAGTCTTAAAATTGAGAACCTGAATTAGCCTCATTTTCTCAGGAAAGATAATCTTTAAGTCTCTAGATAGCACAAACTGCATTTACAATGTCACCTACAGTGCTATGAACCAATTTCAGGTTGGAATTGGTGCACATGCAAAAGTCAGTGAAACATCCTTTCAATACATTATTTCTAGTTGATTTCCCCTGGAAACACAGAAAGCAAAGAGGAAAAAGGAGGAAGAAAACTGTCATGTGCCCACTCTGTTAGTTGAAGACATCAGCTTTTCCTGACCTCTGCAATGCTCACTGCCATTTGCATTTTAATTAATTTTGCATGGTTAATTGCATGACCAATGAGGCAGGGAACTACATAATGTCTGACTGCCAGAGAGAGCAACCCAGTGTTTATCTGGGAATATAGGTGAGTTTTTCAGCACTAACACCCAGTAAAACCTAGAGATGTGCAGCAGTTGACTCAGAATCACACACAAGAGAACAAAGAAATGCCTCCCAGCATGAGAGATGCCAGTGACACACACACCTCTTAACATGTCCTGAAGAGCATTTCTTCCTCAAGAAGTAAGGATGCCATGAGGCACCCTGTGTTGCCAAACCTCCCAGTCCACTCTCCACCTCTCTGTTCCTTTGCCGCATGGTCCAGGGCTTAAGGTGCCACAAAGGCCAGAGTTAAAACAACAGCTATTTACTGTTATGGACCGTACAGGTTACCCCTGGATGGAGGACTCCAACTTCAAGACACCTTGAAAATGATGCAGAGAACCAGCAATGCCAACCTTGCAAAACCTACCCAGTCAGTGCTCAGATATCCCTAGGAGAACTGCCCCTAAAAGGTCCGAGAAACACTTTTTCTAGGAAAGCAGGGAACTATGCCAGTCTTCTTGTGTTGCTAGAACAGCTTTCCCCAGTGAAATGGTATTTCAAACTCAAGAACTGTTCCTTCATCCCACAAGCCCATGGATTGCACTGTAAATACATAATGTTGGAATCCTTCCTGTGCCAGTCTTTGGAGGACACTTCTCTAGGTTATGGCAAGGGAGTGTAATGCAGCAGCCACAACAGTGGCCATATGGCTGGATGTACAGACATATGTTCCTTGCTCTTGCTTATTGCTAAATGCAATTCAAATGAGGAAGCCCTTTGTTTTGAGGAGGACCAACCAGCCACTTTCCTTGTGGTTATGCTGTATTACTTCTGTGCTTTGCTTCAGGCCAGACACAATTTACCCCACATAAGCTCATCTATAGCAACCACATCTTGTTCCTCCTAGCAGAGAAGAAACGCCAGGAGCAGTTTAAGTGCAGTCTCTTAGTTTAACTTACATAGACATTCCTACAAACAAACTCAGGATCACACAGGGAAGCTGCAGCAAAGCTACAGACTAATGCCCTATCTCCTTCCTCTCGCTCCAGGGCTTTTAAGATACAAGGCCATCTGGTAAACAGGACATAAAGCAAATTTTAACTTGCATTCACAACACAGTTGAAAACTAGATTAGAATCCATTTGTGTTCACTGGAGGTGTACCAATCACTACATTAGACTGATCAACATGAAATAATCTTTAGCTGCATCAGTGCTGGTCTCTGAGCCCTGCTTGATTTTGCTCAAGGGGAAAGTTTCAGGCATCCAAAAATCAACTCAGATTTGGTGCAATGGGAGAAATTTGAATCAAGCTTTGATTGTGTTTCTTTGAAACTTTTCAAGCAACTGAGTGGGAGATTGAGCATTGAATTCCTTCTGGTAGAGAAGCTGCAGAGAATGAATTTGCAGAAAGTGCCCAAAGTTTTGAAACCAGTATAGAAGCAACATGCTGATTACCTCATTAATCTAGCCAAGCAGCTTCTACCAGTCTGCATTTCAGCAGAGCAGGTATCTTTCTTTAAGAGAGTCAAAACTACCTGCACATTTTAGAGAATAACTCTTACATGTCCAAATGGGCATGTTCCATAAGATATTTACCTTGCAAGCTCTGCTCCTTCTCTCCTTTATTAAAAAGTTTATTATCTATATGCTCACACACATGCTGTCTCGCTAAGGGGAGAGTATTCCACAAAGAGACCTTTCCATGCAAAAGGTATGGCACATTTATAACATTCAAATGTGGAGCTGGCTGGAACAACATTTAACCCCCATCCTCAGACAGCAGAAATGTCTATTCGTGTTGAGAGTTTCTATAAAAAAAGGCAAAACCCTCCTCCACTTTCTTGATGGTTAAACTTTAAGAATTGCAGAGGGGAAAAACACAAAATATGTCACTTCTAACTTATACCAATTTCATTTTTGAATCACTATCATTTCTGAATCAGATATCCATGAACGAGTTGTGCAGCATGCAAAAAAACCTTGTGTACTGCTTTACTGAGCAAATCAGGGGTTAAGTTTAACAGGTTAGTGTAATCTTCGTTTATGCACAGCTTCCAAGCTTACATTAATAATATTTCTCAAAAATATTACACTGGCCATTTCCACTTCCTACTGACCCTCAGCCATACTGCTATTTTTCAACTGCTTTCTCCCTTGTTACTGCCCCATTTCCTTCCTAAGTTTTCAGCTAAATCCAAGTCATTGACGTCATTCAAGCATTCAGAGGGCAAAACAAAACCCACCCTTGATCTTGGTCCAGAAATCTTTAAAACCTAAACTGAGGTCAAGTTGTGAAGGTGGCTTCACCAACAGGACCACACTGGAAGAATATCCAGTTCTTAGACCTCAGATGGTTCTACTACAATACTGAGCAGCTACCTCAGTAAGACCTCAGCAGCTACCAAAACCAATAGCTAAATAAGGTTCCCCAATCTAATACAGTGAATTTGAATTTCTCTTGTGTAACATTTGTAGAGATAAGCAAAAAATAGAATCTAATCCTTGCACTTCAGTATGAATTGACCTTAAGGGGTAAGGCTCTTCATTTCCAGATAATTGTCCTTTCCTTTAAGAGAAGTTCAAAAAAAAAAAATCACTAATTTGACATTTGAGATGATCAGCACTCTAAAGCTACAATCTAAACAGATGCCAGATTTTAAGCTTCAAATACTGCTGGTCTCTGCTTTTCCCATCTTGTTTTCAGCTTTCATATCTACCTTCAGAAAGACAAATCTCTGGTGTCAATATTCAAAATCAAAGTAGAAGATGGTTATTTTAACTGAAAATTCCATTCCATAGCAGTTGTCTACTGGGAGAAAACACTAGAGAGCAAGAAAAGCAGCAAGCTGTGTTAAGGCTGAATTAGAAATTTTGTAATTAAATAGTAATTAGAAAATAATAGCATCCATCCCACATTATAACTAGACCTCTACCTAGATCTAGAAGATACCACTTTAGCAAGTTTTAATTATATTGCTTATTAGCAGATTTACATGTGTAAAGCTGTTTATAAAATGATGATTCACAACAGAATCAGCAGTCTCAGGATGTCCAGAATTGCTTGCAAACAGTTGAAACAACCTTTTCCGCCTTAATCTGTCATGTAATTGAATGCAAGTCCAGCAGAAATATTAACCTTGAGATCTGGGCATGCACATGGCCAATTTAGCTTCATCTTCCTTTTGCAACTGTTTATTAAGCTACTGTGATCCCCAACAGTTTGCAGATTTTAGCATGTAATACTGGCCTTTGCTGCTGCTGGTGGGCAAATTCCCTGCTTTGTCCAAACGTGAACCAATGTGCCAGAATCTTTGGCTAAAAAGGTGTTACAGTAGCTGTGCTAAGCTCTTCTAGCAGAAGGGAGGAATTTGGGATTGTATGGAGTTTTCATGGACAACAAGAACTAAAGGTTTCTATGGGTTAGCAAAAAGCCCTAAAGAAAAATTCTCATGCAGAAGTACATGAAAAACAAGAGCAAGGCCAGGTGCTATAGAATTTCTTGTCTCTCGCTTCCAGCTCCAAGCCACATGATACTAAAAGAGCAAAATATCTTGATCAGTATTTTACCTGAGCTTTCAGCCTTACTCAAAACAGATTTCTTGCCAGTTGGTTTTAATGTGATTTTAATTGCTGTTACAAGTGGATGCCTGCCAAAGAAATGTAAAATGCTTATCTCACCTTTGCGGAAACAGGGGAAAAAAATCAAGAGGAAAACTGGAAGTGCCCAGAGAATTCCTTCATCTCAGCCCATATGCATTCATACATTTCAAAAAAGAAGAGACAAGGTTTTGTTGTCAGGAGAGAGATGTTTTCCATTAAATGAAAACCAGTGGTCACTGAAAGATGTCTCCATATGTCTCTTGCATTGGAAAACTCTGCTATTCCAGCACCAAAGAATTGCTGCCCACTTTACAAGCTTGAGAAAACCATTTTTTCCAGTGCTTTGTCAGATTTGTCCTGTGTCTTTTAGATGTAGCTCTATAGTAGAAACAGAGCAGCCAGCTTCCCCACAAGTCACAAACCTCCTGCACTGCTGAACTGCATAAGATGTTTTGTTCTAGCCCTCAAAACTATTTGCTTTAGAGCAAAGTTATTTCAAATGACAGAAAAAGAGAAATCCAAAGCAGCAAAAAATGGGACGGAAGAGCATATAGACTTCATTGTACTAGTTATCATAAAAATATAACCATGTGTACAGTGTCTGCAGGTGCTTAGATATTTGCTACTGCTTATTCAAATTATCCAGAGCCACGTGACAATATGCAAGAGCAGCTGCTGTTGCAGTCAGGCTATAAATGAGCCATGGTTTTCAGGGAATAGTAATTCATGGTGTCAGACTATGTGATATATCTGGAGGACAGGAGTTTTTCAGATCCTATTTCTTAATAAGCTTCTCAAGACAAACCATGGGAACATGTAACATACCATTATTTTTGTTTCCTTCTATATATTATCATGTCCTAATCACAAGTCGCATTCACCCAGGACTAAGCCAGCTTTTTAGCTGTTAAGAACAGCTACCTTTTTAGCACTGATTTTCTGATTTCTGCTCAATGTTGTATTTACCAGTCTAATTCCTGTGACTACTGTAGCAGTTGATCTTGTACTCAGAGCCATTGACATGATAATGTACATTGTCATCTGCTTTTTCCTATGATAAGTTGTAGCCTTATGGCTATGCTCTAAGGGATGCCTTACAAACCTAGTCATTTGTTTCTGAAGCCTAGCGACACATGAAAAGCAAGCTTAGATGTGGACTCATGCCAGCCACCTCTAGATACCTCAAAGGAAGGTGTCTGAGCTCTGCCTTTTTTCACACCCACTGAAAGTAACCATTTCTTCAGCTGACTATAAAGTTCACTTCAGCTAAATTATGCTTATAACAGCTACATTTTATGTGCAGATGAGCACATCTGGCCTGTAGCACTTTATCTTCAGAGAAGCAGTATGGTTCAATGAATTTAGTCCATGATGGACAGTAAGAAATGAATGAGCTCGCTGAAAACTGAGGGTCTGGCACAGTCCTCCAGGCTGAAGGAAGCCTCTAGATATCACCCGGACCATTCCTCAAGCCAGCAACATTCCAGATAACAGCTTTGCCTTTTGAGACATTTAACTTCCTCATGCTTCAATGCAGCACATTTCCTTGTTCCAGCCCTAAATTTTCAGCACTACAACTGGCAGCAGCCTAGTCCAGCTCTGTGTCTGGCTTTCAGTCCCTTGACTGCAAAATGCAGATACTCTTTGTGTATCCAAGAAGCTCAGACTCCAATTTGGAACCATTAGATTCTTTTGGTGGATCGTCACAGTAATGCCCTCCAAGTCTCATCCAAATGGGATCATATCAGCCTGCTTCCCTGGAATGTCACAAAGCTTCTCTCATTAAAGTATTATGTGCTCTGAAGCACTTGTAAACAAGTACTCCTAGCCAAGAATCATAAGTTTGTTTAAAAAAGTTAAGCATTATTTGAAGAGTTTCAGAATTTGAAGCTCAATTTTCAAGCTGCAGAGTCTATCTTAGCCACCACCGCCTTTTTTGTAAAAAGCCAGAAGGGTTGGGGAAGGATTTTTTTCTTAAGCCTTAAGAAGATAAAAAAGGCAATGAGCTTTTTCTAAACACTCCATTATGCCAATGTGACAATAGGTTTGATCTGAAGGAAACTCAAGGCAATGGCTTTCTTTCCTAGCAACCATCATTGCCCACTTGCCTTCTTCCCAAGCTAAGGGTGCTGGAAAGGGTAAGAAAACATTCTCTCCAGGGACTGTTCCATCCCTTAGCAAGTCTCCCAGGCACCAAAGATAACACAGCAACTGCTCCCAAAGGTGGCTTAAAGGGTCATGGTCATGAGAAAGAACAAGGTGTTCAGAGGGAAATGGAAGAAGCCTTCCAAGGCATGGGAAAAAAGAAATATAAACAGCAGCTATCATTAGTAGCAGCTGCATCTTTGAAAGAGCTGAGACTTACAAGTCTCATTCCTCCACATGCAGCCTGGATGATGAGCTAGTGGAATCAGGCCTGGCCAATGCCAGTTTGCAAACACACACCTCCAACTGCATTCCTCCTCAGTGCAGCATGGCAGCTTTGACACCAAGCTACAAGGAACTACAGGCAGCAGCATAGCTAGAAGAGCCCCTTTAGGTCCCCATGTGCTTCACAACACCATCTTTGTCATTCTTCCATGATTTCTCCTGCTGGCATCTAGCCATTGCATCTCTGCACACAACACTTTCCGAAGCCCCTGTAGGTCTGGGCATCTCAGCTCTGACACTTTCACAGCAGCATGAAACCCCAAGGCAATGGCATGGAGATGGAGACCATCAGATTTGATATACATTTTTGCTTGAGCAGGACATGAAAATATCCTGCCCTGTCTAGATGAAACTGAGCATCTGTCTTAAAGCAGGATGTGCCTTTGGATTACTGCCATTCAAAGGCAAGGAAGAGCTCTGCTCTCTAAAGTCATGGGAGAGTTGCCTCAAGCCTGAAGAGCATAAGGAGAATGGGGAGTCTTCATTTTCTTTCAGTCAACTCCAACAGGGACAGTTAAATAAAACACACAGCACTTTTTTCCTCCAATTGCAACAAATGACATCAGTTTGACTTGTCAGTTCTAATTAGCATTCACATTATGCTCTGCTCCAAAGAAGTTGTTCCAATTTGACAAACATGGGCAGAAAGAAATCCCTCTGCTCCACTAGGACATGGCCAAGCAGGGGAGCTCAGACTCATGACATTGAGGGGTGGCAAGGCTGAAGAGCAGTTCCAGCAGTGAAAGCATTTGGCCTACCAGAACAGGTGTTCATAAACCAACATTTATGCCTCCTGCATTTAACATGATCTTTCTGTTTATCTAGATTTGCATGTGGTGCTCAGAGGAATTCAAGCTACTCCAAGGATTTAAATCTGTCCGGGGTAGAATAAATTCCTTAAATTCAAAGACAGACTTTTAAGTTTGAACAAAATTAGATAACATGGGTACACAGTCATAGCTGCCACCGCTATCACTTCTATCACAGGAGATTGTACCACCTGCCAAGGTTAGCCCCAAAATTAACAAGACTTCCAAACACTTCCCTCCTGGACCCACAGGGCACCCACAACACTTCTGGGTGTGGGTGAAGCAGGAGCTCCAGCTCCCTGCCAAGTCAACAGAACTGCACACTGTCAAGGAACATCATGTCGCAAGAGCTCTAGGTCCCATGTCAGCACATCCCATAGGTAACAAGAGGAATTTCCACCAGCTACAAGGAAGATCAAGGACAACATGGTCCTATCAACTGTTTTGAGCTCTTAGGACTGTACAGAACAGCCTCTTGGGAATCAAGTACACACTGTCAGTTAACAGGTCTGGCACCAAAGTTAAGGCTTCCCTGAATCAAGACAAAAATGAAGCAGCCTTTAAAATGTCACTAGGCTCACATAAATGCTTCTTCCCCATTAAATATTTATGTTAATATACAGCATGAATAATTAAACTCTTGATTTCTTTGAGGAATCTAACCTTATTGAACATTATAGAACATAACACATTATTTGGATAGTAGAGGAAATAAATGTTTTTGCCTCTTGTCTAATAGGCAGCCTTAAGAAAGCCAAAGTACAATAATTGCAATAATGGCAGTTTGCCCAAGCTAAGCCTTAATGAAATTATAATAAGGAAAAAGACCTTTTTGATTTATTTGTTTCAAGATTTGTTCATCTTAAAAAATAATCAAATGTAGCTTTTCCTCTCCTCAGTGCAAATACCCCTGCTCTACTCCTCCCCCCCCCTCTTTTTTTTTTTTTTTTAAATAAAAAGAGCTTTCTTGTACTTGGGCTTTGCTAGAGTCCCAACAAGGAACAAACCAGCTTCAGTTCAGAACCTAAGCCTCACAATTTAGAACTGGCCAAATACAGTTGACAGGGGAAAAGGGGAAGACCATGGGTAGGAACCCTACTGTGTTTCCTGTTCTTTTCCTCCAGATTCCTGAACTCCAGTTTCCTACTACTAGACTGTCAGGACAGTCCTAAAAAGATTCAGTAGTTCCTGATCAGGACAGACCTAAAAACAAACATCAGATGAGCACTGCCCTGGGCTTAGCTAGCTACCAGTCTCTTCCACAGACTTTCCCAAGCACTCTCTATGCTGCCAGGTACATGGCTACAGAAATGACCAAGGATTTTATGGTGATCCTCACTCAGGTGGCTCCAGAGCTCTACACCAACTGGCTGACCCCACAGATCTCATGACCAGGGAGTCTTCAGAGCAATAGTTTGTCATTTGCAGCCTTACAGAGTTATTTGGTGCAACTTGTCTCCTCTGCCAACCTCTTTCCTCCACTGTTAACAGAATAGCAGGTAAAATACAATACTTTCATTTAAACACTGTATTTAACTAGCCACCTGAAGTTGGATACAAAAAATTACACTTCATTTTCAGGGGAAAAAGATGTTCCACATTAACTATGATTCATTCTGATAATAACAATATTCAGATCCCTCCACTAGAATCAAATGCACTACATGAATAGCCTTATATCCAGCCTACTGCAGTGCTGAAGTGGGACACAGGCCTCTAACTCCACATGTTTCTAGAGCTCTTGTCCTAAACACTTGGAAATGTGTTCTTTTGGGACTATATTGTGAGCACTGAAGTCCTCCAGGTCCCAGCAACAGGGTAGGAGGGAGAGGCTGGCATCTAAGGCACAAGCAGAGAACCAGGGAAATCACCAAATAATCTGTTATCTTGAACCAGGCTCTAAGAAATACCAGGCATATGAATTTACATCACATTTTAAAAGCCAACCATGGTCCTAAAACGCCATTAAAGTATACTCATACCTTGCTGAAAAATGAAATACAGCAAATTATATAATTACATATTTCATTTCATAGGAGCTGTGATCTTGTCTCAAAGATTTAACACACTGGGGTCCATCATCTACATCTACACAAAAAAAAAAAAACAATCCAAAGAGAAGGCATAGAGACTTGGTTTAGCTGATAAACTGAAGGAATGGATTACATTCTACAGCTGTAATTGTGACAAGTGATAAAATATTCTTTTTGAACACAAGTTCTTATCCCTTAAACCTTATGGAACTGAAGCATAATCTGTGTAATTCCCTTAATTATACTGCAAAATCCCAAGGACAGAACAACAAATGTTTATTTCTAATTGTACCTCTTCACCAAGGGAACTGCAGCCAGCTTGTTTTAAGAACATAATAAAAACGAGAACAACAAGAACAGAAGCACAATCTTCAGACTTGGTATCTTTTCCCTGGTCCCCTGCTCTAACTACTAGCCAAGGTCCACTCTTCAGGTCATCACAAAACACAAAATCAAAAATCAATATCTACTACTAATTAAAAAGCATTGAGAAGAGAAGTTAGAAAATGGGAGGCTTTCAGCATCAATCATATAAAGGAATTGTAGTTTTAATCAATGTGTTTTATATATAAAAAGTTTGATAAATAGACTTGTGCACAAGGATAGGCAAGAGCAGCTGGATAACTTTATAATGACTATAGCATATATGGACTTAAAGATTCAAATAGCATCTTTGAGCTCAGCTTTAATTTGCTCTTTGTTGCTGAGCTGTTTATCAACCTAATGTTCCTGTGAAGCCAAAAGTAAAGTCTACTAGACATATCATTAAAGTATTTAGTGATCAGAACAAGATAGTGATACAATGCACTAAACCACCAAATATCCAGAACTGTTATCTGCTGCAATCTCCTTTATAGTTACTTAAATGTCTTAATGAAATTCCATCTGGCAGTGATGCAAAAATATGGATGTATTTATGCATAACATAGAAATAGCCCATTTCATTACAAGCTGAAAGGTTTAATGGCTAATATTAATCTCACTGTTTAATAGAGCCAAACCTTTCTCGATGAAAGCTCTGTGAATTCAGGCAACTGTGCCTGGGACTCATTTGACCTGAAAGGCTTAAACAATGCTGAACTTCTAATGCAACTACACAGTACAAAAGTCACAATTATTACCAAGTCAGATGCATTTTTAGACTGAAGCACCTTTAGAAATTACTATTAAAAGGTTGTACCACATGCAACCCAGCCTATAACAAGCATTGGATGCAGCAGGCCCAGATTACAGCAGTTTCCAAGGTGAAATTTTTCTTACTCAAAAGGCTGATTACCATACCCCCTGAAGCATGAAGATTGAGAGATCATGTAATTACCATCCTAGCCATTATCACTGGCTCTGCTATTCTTGTCTGGGTCTGTCTACTAACAGAGGTCACTTGAACATAACAGTAATGCTTCAAATGACACAGTACCACCAACACACACCCAGGCAATCAACTCATTACCAGCTCTCACAAGGTGCCTCCCAGAACAGGGCTGTAAAAACAGTTCTTTGTTTTCCAGAATTTTAGCAGCAGAGAAGGGGGTGACAAAGTCCAGCATTTGGAGAGACACAGGTTGTACATAGATTCTGGCAGTTTCTTTATTTAAAGAAGAAAATAAAAAATATTTTACTCTCCAGTTTATAGTGACAAACATCAAGGAAGAAGCATACTCATTTTCAGGCTCTTCCTGAGCAGGGCTTGTGAAGATGCACCTCCCTGCTGCAGAGCCGGACTGGTACAGAGTCAGCACCAGGACTTGCCTTGCTTTTCATACTCATACAAACTTAACTTCCTAAACCCACTGAGAACAGGAAAGCTTCATTAGCCTGTACTGCCAACACCCTGAATTCTTTTTCAGTTCAGTCCTGGACATGTACCAGAAATAAAGGTTCCATCTTTGAAAATGGAAGAAAAAAGTACTTCTATAGCAGCTCATGCAAACGTCTTTACACTCTTCCATCGCTAGACTGCAAAGTATAATTTCTACATTTCCCAATTTCATTACATGATGGTTCCTCTGTAAATACAAACCCAACTTTTCTCCACATGCACAGAGACATTTGTTGCATGCAACATATTGATTTTCAATTGCTGAAGAATAAGCAAAACTAACACCTCACCTCTAACCGCCCTGCATCTGCTTTCACTCAACAGAGCAGCTTAAGGCAATAAAACCTCAAAAACAGTAAGGAGGTAACTGACAAGGACAGAAAAACATCAGCAGCACCTATTGCATTTTCTATTAACTCTGAACACAACAAGGAAAAGACAGAACTTTATGTAGTCAATATTTGGTAATTTATGACTGATATGGGTTTCTTCCTAAGAAAACATAGTGTTCACATGAGCATATTTCTATACAGTGATGAGAAGAGTATAAATAGGATCTGTTCTGTAACAATGGAGGGTTTTACTGTAACATGCAGCTTTTTCTTCCACCTGCCTATTCCTCTATTTCAGCATCCACCAGGAAGCAAGAGACCACTGACCAGGTCTTTGGAAGGCTGGGGAACCAGCCAATGGAGAAGCTAAGGAAGAGAGGAGCTCTTGGTCTAGGATATTACAGGAGGAAAATATAGAAGAAACTGACCTCAAGGTTAGCAGTGATGGACTCCTCTTGACTTTGCCATTGTTTGACACGTAATAGCACCTAAAACCCAATTCCCAGTTCAGCCAAAACAACCAGCCAGATTCATCCCTGGGTTTATCAATTGATTAATCAATCAATTATTAAAATCCATGCCTAAAAGTAGGAGCAAGATCCCCGGGCTCCACAAGGGAGAACGAGCAAACAAACAAAAAACAAACAGAAGCCTCCCCAAGTCCTTACTGTTAGGACAAGCATGGACACAGACCACAATAATAAAGAGGCAAGCAACATACTGCAAGAGAAAAGAAGATAATGCATGTTAAGAAAGAAGCTGTGGGTTATTCATGGCCCATTTTGGTATGCAAAGAAAGGAGATTTTATTCTCAATATTACTTTTATTCTTAAATATTCAGTGCTTTTACTGTAATCCATCACTTCATACTGGAAGTGTTAAGACTGCCACAAAAAATGGAAATAAAAAAAAAAAAGCCTAGTTGAAGGAAGGAAAGGCCATTAGCATAAACTGGAACATAGCAGCTCTCCTGAGACCAAGTTTCTCTAGGAGTTTTGAACCTGGCACACTGCTGCCACAGCAGAGCAACAGAGGCAGATTTTGCTAATAAAGGAAGCTTCCACTGCAGCCTTAATTTATGCATTACTACCAACAGGACAAGGAAAAACATTTGGCTTTGGAATTAACCTGCTCTGTTTTCTACAAAAAAACAGCTTTTCTTCCAAGAGACACCCATTTTTCAAATGGAGGAGACCTGAGTAGCACAAGTGAGCAGGCTCAAGCCTAGAAGGGCAACATGTGGGTCAGGCAATCCCACTGCAGACTAGGGAGCCAGGCACCACCTCTGCCAGTCACCTGCTACAGCCAGGCACAGCCACAGCCAGCAGCACCCCTAGAGAAAGGGCAATGCCACCCAGACCACATCCCAAGACCACAGTGCACCCCACACTGCAACACCAGGGCACCACATGGACTCCCCTGGGCGGTAAGGGCAGTAGTAGGCAGCCCTACAGACACACATCCCACCTCCAACTCAGCCCAGAGCTGCACCCATCCTCATACCAGGCCCAGTACTGCCATGGGATCACTCACCTACCTGAGTAGCACTTCTGCAGCTGAGTTGTCTCAGCCTTACCACAGTCCATCTCTTGGCTACAATTTCTTAGCAGCACCTTGTACAGCATTCCTCCTAAACAACCCCCACCTGCAACCAGGGAGCAACGGTCTTTCTCCAAGGAAGATTTAAGCTCATGGTGACCAACGGCCCCACCCTGGCCCAGGTGAAGCCTGTTAGCCCATCAGTGGCCACTGTGGGCCCTGGCAGCTGTGTGCCGAGGGCTTCTGTTGCCTTCCTACCCCAGCAGGCACTTTGGGGAGCTGTTCTGAGGACACTGTCAAGCCCCTGTGTCCCTCAGCAGGGTCTAATACAACCAGTTCATTTCATCTACAGCTGAATCACTGGTGGGGTGGAAGAGAGGAAATATATTCTTGAAATCTAGCTATGGATTACTGAGAGTTTCCAAATTTCCTTGAAGAAGTTAACTCACTGTTTTGATCCCCTCAAGCTCTCCTGCTCTGAGGCAGCTCTCTGATTCCAAGCAATTTAAATAACAAATCCAGCAGACTTGGTGGCCCTAGCAGAGATCACCAAAAGCCCATGCAAGCCCTCACAGTGGACAGGGCCAACCTGGAGCACAAGGCCACAAGGTGCTGTATTGGCCCCGGAGCTCTGGGACTCATTTTTCAACTCAATTCCTCGTGCCAGAGCAGAGGAATTGCCGGCCCCAGCCAGGCCGGGAGGTGCAGACAGGGGGATGGTGCCAGGATGCTGCACGAAGGAGCCTCGGGCCTTGCATTGAGCCGCGTCCATCATGGTCTATCAGGTGGCTCCTGGGCAAAGAGAGGCACCAGAAGGACCAAGGAGTGCAGAGGGGGAGCTAGGAAACATGGTGTCCTCTGAACTGGAAAGCAATGAAGATCCCTGCAACAGGGTACAAATCATACCAAGGTGAATGCAAGCACACAGCAAAAGTACAAGAGATTGGTCACTTTGGCACTCTGCTATAAAACTCTCTAGGTCATTTTTTATATTAATGGGTTATTATCTTCATCAGGCTGGCTAGGTCCTGGTTGAAGCAAGTATAGACCTTACAAACATTCCTCTATTATTTTGACCACAGACATAATTTTCTTTCCTACAGATTGCTTTGCTCCCTTCCTCTCACTATTTCTTTTTTTTATTGCAAAATATCTGCCATTTTCATCAGAGATGGCATTTTGTTGCCACATCAATACCACTATCCTATACACCTATGAAAAACACTGGAAACCTACCTCAAGGCAAAGCAACCTGCTTATAATTTAGAAACTTTTTGCAGGCCATTTCCAGGGAAATTTGGAAGTTTTGTTCATAGCAAAAGAGAATAATGTAGAAGGAAAGAAATCAAGATTCATTACATGTTATATCTACAAAATATTCTATATATGGAAAATATGATGTGCTTCAATTGCATAGATTTAGAATATGGTTTGATGGCTCAGCCTGTTTTGGAGGCAATCTAAGAAAGCACTGACTGTACAGTCTGCCACTAATCTAAAAGACATTAAAGTTTCCCTGGACTCTTAGAAGTTATTATTTGAGTTAAAAACCTTATCAGGAAACCATGCTTGGGAAATCACATAGAAACATATTTCAATTAATGATTCAGAACAACTCTTTTTGCTTTGGAAACTGACTCCATACTGTAAATTCTATCTCTGCTGTACAGTGCTTCACTGCTAGCATATGAATAATGGATATTATAAATAAGCATAGCAGAATGAAAATTCAGATAACAATATTACGGAGCTTCCATTCACAAATGTAGTTCATGAGTGATTCAAATTTTATGGCTCTTACCACCAATGACTGAATTTGCATATCATCAGAAAATTCTTGCAAGCCCCCATTCTGCATTTCTGATCTCAGGGCTTTTATGGTAAGAAATATTGCATTAGGCACAGTAATTTACATTTTTTTGATAAAACTCTAAATGCATGTGCAGGTGCTCTTTATCAAGTGAATTCATGCTATAAATTATAAGCTTTGAAGCAAATATATTAGAACAAATATTGATTTCTAAATAGTCATAATGAGTGAGATTTTATCCTTGCTGTTGACTTATAGCAACTCTGTCCTTTAGAGCTGTATTTTATCTCCCAGCAGCTATCCTTCATAGCAAGTAAGTAAATAAATAACATTGTCTCACTTCTGACAGTTCAATTCACTCAATTCCGCATGACTATAGTAGCAGGTATGAGTCAGTGCCAAGAATCTCCTAGATCACTGCTCTGATTCTCGGACAATTCCAGATCTGCAACTATCATAAAGACAGTTTTCAGCATACCATTATCACTGAGCATCACAGGATATGCAAGAGAAGCAGCAGATGAAACAAAAGTGTGGTGCCTCTTGGAAAAAACTCACACAACCTTACAATCAATAGCATGCTTCCTCGCTCAATAACTTACCTTCTTTGTGTCTTTTCTCTATGTCCGACATTTTCCAGGAAGAGGTAGGAATCCATCTCTTACAATTATGCATAGGAGCTTTGTATGGCTCAGTTGTGTTTCTGTGTTTATTCTAAAGCATTTTTGAATTTTACAAGTCCACGGTTCTTCATTGTGGGCTTGAGGCAATGCAATGCAAGATGCTATATGCTGCATCTGTTAGAATAAGATAACCACATACCAATAAGATGCAAGCACTCCTTGGCTTCATGTAATAGTTCTCACATGTTTGTTTTAAGGCTGCAGTGCAACACTGCTTTTCTTTCACAGGAAGAGAGGACAACAGCTATTTTTGTATTGCTTCCCAGGAAGTGTAACAACATCTTCACTTTCAAAACTGACCAGCGAGAACCCCAAAGTTCCCCTGTGCAGTAGTGCCACCAACGCCAGGAGGAAATGGAGCAGTCACTGCATTTCAAATGATCGTGGAAGACATTTTAATGAAATAAAAGACAGTATTTCTTGGTGGACAGTTTAATAGAAGTTAAAAACTGTATGCCAAATTTCTTTCAAACAGAAAGATCTGCACTTCTGATAAGTAATTTACTAGTTTAGGATATGTTCATGCTGTTCTTAACTAGACATAACTCTCTTTTAAGAGCTTACTGATGATTTAATAACTCTAGCCTAGTTTTACTTTCAGAAGTATTTTTAATATCCATTTACAGAACATATTATAAATTGGTAACAATCCCACATTTGAAATATTGCTGCTTATAAACAGCACAACTGATGCCATCTACATTTTAAAATAAAAAAAGCAGCCATCCCAGTACTTTTGCAAAACCTCTGCTGGTAGAAGGCAAGAAATAACTGGTAAAAACATGATGCAAGTAGCATCCCTTGAGCTGGTGGCTAAAAAACACCGGCACACAAAAGGCAAACAGCCCTTAACACAGAAAAGAGGCCAGCTGGAGTCTGGAAAAAGTTTCTTTCCTGACAAAGGAGGCTGCAGTGCATACAGGCCACTGGCTCAAAGGTGGACATGAGAAACAAACACGAATCTGAGGTGGCATCCCAGATGCACCAGGTGGTTCTGCGCATATGCAGCATGAATTCAATCTCTATTTTAACCAATTCTATCTGTCAGTGCTACCTGCTTTGTGGTATTCACCAGAACCCAAGCTGCTTTTTCACATTTCATGTATTTATTTAAAAAAATAATTTCGGAGGGGGAAAAAAAAAACAGTAAACAATCCAATTGCAGATTTATTACAGTTTTGGCAAATAAAGGGAATGAATCTACTTCATGAACAAAACATAGCCATAGATAAGTATACTGAAGAATTCTTAATCAAATGATAAACTGGAAACAGCATATGCAATATAGATTTATATATTAATATATTGGTTACATTCTTCTTAAATAGATTATACAACATTCATTAGCATTATCCAAAAGTATTTCTTCGTGGCAAGAGATTCATCTTCATTTATGGCAACACAGTTTCTCTGTAACTTAATATCCACTATGACAATTTTAGGATTTTGGGCTAGAATCAGTATTTAACACCATCGGGTTAAATCCAGAGTGAGTGATTAAAAACTGGTTTCTAGGAGAATGCTACTTCCAAGACTTAAGGTCAGATCTGCAACTGGTAAAACTGGCAGAGTGCTGGTTAGGCTGTGGGATCTCCTTCAAAACTTGATTTTAGATTAAAGCTGGATTCCCATGGGGAAAAACACTGACTCTGCTCAGGATCCCCAGTTCAAGACACACTTCCCTTTTTTTTTCTGTAAACAAATGTTAACAAAATAAACTCTCTGTACCCTGTTAACCATTTCTTAACATAAAAACAAGGAATTACTTGGAGTAATAGAGAATTCAGTATAAAATCATCCTACTCTAAGCACCATCAGTATCAAAGTGCTAGCAAATGGCACAGTGTTTTCTGTTTGCAGCCAAATTCCCTGCTTCTTATGTTTCATATTGTGAATCTCAGCTCCAGCAGAACTTTGCTCAAGACTCCAACCATGACAGCTAAATCGATTATCCAAGCTCCGTGTTTGCTCTCAGCAGCCTCATCTTCCACCGAGATGCCCAAAGTGCCTGTGAAGTGGCTGCCCTACAACACGTTTGCTGTGTTGGGCCCCCATGCCAGTGCCGCAGGTACCTAGCACGTACCCGGCAAAGTTCTCGGCGCAGTGAGGTCAGAAGAGCAACCAAAAATGAGCAAATCCCCCATCACGTTGCATAGTTCAGTTGAGCAGTGCCTCTCCTGACCCTTCATGGTGGTGTCCTACCATGCTCTCCTAGCGGCTGCTCCTCTTCCCACCAGGCCCTAGCAGAGACCCCCATAATCTGCCTGTTTGGGACCTCTTTGGCTTACTCAGCTTGGTTCGAATGACGACTGGCTGATACTTTGGAGTCTGAATAAGAAATAGTGCAAATTCAAGCTTTAAGAGAGAGAAAAAAAAAAGACCACGCTACCTTCACTGAACATTCAGTTAAAAAGACAGGATCCATGAGATGAAACCCCCGTTGTGGGGGAACTGGAGACATTTGTCAAATGTGTTAAGGATTCTTCATGATTGTCTTCAAGAAGCATATTTGGTTTAGCTTGGTGCTAGACACTTAAAATTATTTGCTAACATTCTACTTAACAGCACTGTGGCTAATTGCAAACTAGTTTGAACACTAGTCGCAGCACATACGGACACCTCCCTGGCACTACTGAAAAAAACCTCCCTGCAGTTACGGATTCCTTAGTGCTTTTTATATCCAAGTTTGACTCAAATTGTTCTTTGTTTGCTCAGAATGGTGTGAATTCATCCAGACTGGTTTTGCTGTAAGGGAAGCGGGCCACGTTATTTGTGAGGGTCAAGATACCTTTATTTGGCCATGCTCAAGCAGATTAAAAGGCCAAAACAGATCTCAGTTTGATTCCTATTATGGGATGCTGGCTGCAGAACACTTCAAAACAATAATAATTGGAAGTGGCTGAGATGTTCAACTTGAAAATGTGCAGTAACGAAGTGCCAGGGCACCCTGCAAACAGAGCCCCACGTGCATCGCAGTAACCTCTGCCACATGGCAGCACATAAGCTGTATCCCTCCCTGAAGCAATATGCCCCCCAGTATTCCTGGGCCCAGTCCATAAGGGGCTTAATTGCTCTCACCTCCTTTTCCCTGTGGAATTCAGCAGAAGGGGCCCATGTAGCACGGCTCCAGCTGCACTCTGTGAGGCTAGCCAAGCATTTGTACAAAAAGCAACACCTTCACCCCAAAACAGGGACAGCCTTATCTCTGCCCATGTGCTTATGTTCCTAAAATAACATGGGCCTAGCCAGTGCTTCTGGACATCGTCTGCAATGACACCGATAGCAAAGTTCAGGCTTTAACCGGGAACTAGTGTGTGGATGTGCTCAGGTAGTTTTCCTCACCCAACTCCATGAATTAATTACAGTTTTGTACAAGACTGAAATGGAAACAAGAAAAACACTCTTCCCTTTTTCTCCTTCCATCAAATTCATGCTCTGTGGAAGTGGAAAGATGTTTGGAATAAACGCTTCCTTCCCTTATGCCTTTGTCTGCAAGTATAAATACTACTGGAATTTAGTTTTCTTCTCATCATTCATTAAAAGTCTACATCTGCACTTAACAAATGGGTCTTTGCTACCTTTGACTTTTTTATGATGTTCATGTACCAGGGTTTCTGAAAGACGTTTAAAATGAATGCTAGCCATTATGGGATGCTGCCTAAATTAGAGTCAGGCTCCAAGGCTCTTTCTGTGATCCAATTATGCCATGTGCTGTATTCTTATTCTTGGCCTAGGCAGGACAGTGCAAGGCTCCTTAATGTCTGTATAGATTCAATTAAATCAAGTACATTGGACACTCACTAGGTTTGGCTTTTCCCTGCCTCACATCTAGTACAGGCTAGCTACTAAACCTTAATAGAAAAAGGGAAAAAATAAATAAATAAAATCAAAGACAAACAGTGGAAGTCATCATGCCTGCATATATGCCTGCTGGCTAATATTGTTACTAACCTATCCAAAAAGGTACAAAGTCATGCAGTTTACACTTCAATCCCTACAGTTTGGGTTTTGTTACTGCTAAAGAAGTAGAATTCAGATGGAGGGCAGAAAGGGCTGTCTAATACATGGTGATTCTGCCTGCTCTTGCAGCTTGTGTTTCAGGCATTACTGCATTTCTCCATGCATATTGAATGCTTCCATTTTCAGAGGGTATTGGCATGCTTTTGGCGAAAGCAACCAAACCAAATAGGCACATGGTGAAAGAGGGCATAGAAAAAAAAAAGAGAGATAAAGGATAGTTGTTTCCATTCTGCATATCTCTTCTCAGAGTCTTAAATTCATGGCGATAAGCAGAGTATAAAAAGGGAGCAGACTCCTTTCCTTGTATGAGAAGTTGTTGGCAGATGGGGACCCAGCAAGATCAGCTGTGAAATGCACGCATAGAAAGGCCCTTTAGATTATATACACAAGTGTAACCCACAATAAATAGCACTGTTATAAAGGTATTTCCGCGTGGTTGTTATTGTTTGTTATGGCTGGAGATGGCTTGCTTTTCACCCCCTCTGTCCCACCCTTCGACACATCGATGAAGAGCAGCCTTGGAGTCCGGAGCGTCAGCAGTATCCTTTTGTACTCCTTTCGGAAATTCTGGTTAAGCAGCCCATAGATCACTGCATTGAGGCAGCTGTTAAAATAGGCCATAAAATAGCTCAGGACAAAAAGCCATTCTGGAATGTGCGGCTGTACTTTTGAAGGACTAATCGAAACAGCAAGGCCAATAAAGTTTAACGGTCCCCAGCACACAGCAAAAAGGACAAAAACCACAAACATAGTCAAAAAATTCCGGATGTCAGCTGCTCTGAGCTTCTGCTTGCAGTCTTGTCTCACCCGCTGTTTGACTTGAATCACCAAGATCCAGATCCGTAAGTAGCAAAACGTTACGATGGAAAGTGGGACGATGAAGTGAACCACCACCACTGTGATGGTGTAAGATGTACTCACTGTCTGGGCAAAGGTGCAGGAGTAAATCCGAGGGTCATAACGCAGGGAGCCAACAAAGAAATTTGGCACGATTGCCACCACCGTCAGTATCCACGTCAGGCAGAGATAGCAGCAGGTGTTCTTCAGGTTGAAGAGCTTATCATACCGCAGGCTGTGGCAGATGTAGCAGTAGCGGTTGATTGCGATTGCAGTGATGTTGAAAATGGACCCGATGACACTTAAGCCCATCAGGAACCCACTAATCTGGCAATGAACATTCCCCATTGTCCATCCGTTATGGAAAATGGCACTCAAGATCAGCGGATACGGATACACCGCAACTACAAGGTCTGCAACAGACAAACTGACGACAAAGATATTGCCTACAAAAAAGGAGAAGAGACCATGAGAAGTTAGCGTAGGTCTGGACAGACAGCTTCCAACTCACAACTGCTCAGGCTGCCTCTGCTCCCAGGCTTTGCTCTACCCTCCACTGGGAGTGGGAAACCCTAGAAAAGAAGACCTTGCTGTGCTAGTGACAGCAAAGGAGAGTAACTAGGCATCATTAATCTGCATATCTTCTTAAAAAATTCTTAACTGGAAGCTTATACTTAACTATCTTGAACCAGGATTCTAAATTGCTATGGGTTTTTATGAGTGAATGATACAGCCTTCCCTGTGATGCAGCCAACACCACTATAGTGACCAGACAGCTACACAGTGTTTGCTGTCCCGCAGGGAACTTCATTCCTTTAAGGACTACACAGGACACAGTACTTTCTGCAATATCATATAGCGACACTTTACAAAAGTGCTGTTCATCAAGCAAAGTTAAGTCTTTAGCAGCTCATTACTCTGTGACCTGCATGAGGCAGCTCTTTTTTGCCCCCGAACAGGCACCACCTCAGCAGAATCCTGCAGTGCTCATGCAAAGGAGCCACAGTGCAGCTCTGCTTATCTTATTCCGTGTGTTTTCCTAATCCTTTAGTATTGAAGTGGATGTACTATGTGAAATGTCAATCGCTCCGACACTGTCTGGGCCTGGGCAGGGAATATGATTAATAACCTCCTGTCAGCTATCTCTGCAGAGTGTATGCCACAGGCTGACCATTTAGACTTTAAAAAGAAGAGACTTGAGAGTTTGTGCAGATACAAAATAATTTAAGACTTTCTGGATTGGAAACAGCACATTTTATGGAGCAGTACTGTCAATTACACTGCCTGGAGTAAAAGCGTCGCAGCCTCCAATGAGTTTGGCAACCAGTGATTTTCTACAGTGGTTTCCAAATGTTGGCAAGGCTGCGAAGCTCAAAGGCGCTGCCTGCAGGAGCAAGCAGCATCGCCACACCACTGAGAGGTGCGAAGTCAACTCCTCTGGGTTTGGAAATTGTTCCTGGATAATATACATAAATAATCCTTCAAACAGGATTAAAAGCCAGGCCTCCAGCTCTGGCTGGAGTATGAGCTATTTAGAATAATGTCTTGCTCCCTCTCTCCCCTTTTGATTCCAGATTATTTTCCTATTTTTTGGCAGAATGGAGATGCAAATGGGGCCTCCATACCCAAGCCCTGCTGCACCCCTCTGCTACCCCTCCCTGCATCAATCTACACAAAGGTGGGAGCCAGGCACCCACAGATCCCCTCGTGTTGGATGATCGTGTCCCTTAGGACTGCTAGGGTACAACTGGTATCGCCCTCCATACCAAGACTACTCTGAGGGAAAATGTGACACCAGAGGCCTCACAATGATATATTTTTTTTAATTGCAAAAATTTCAACCCATCTGCCCCAAGTATGCACTTGAAATAGCCTCTTCATGAGAAAGCACAGACCCAACAACAGGCAGAATTTCCTTTAGGAAGGTTTAACAAGTAGAAATTAAAAAACATTTTTTTTCAAGACAACAGAACACAGAAAGATACCAACAGCCCAGCTTAAGAGGACTTCAGACAGACTCCACTGTCAGGAGCACAAATTTCCGCCTTCCATTGGACCTGTTCTACTTTGTGTACACATTTATATATTCAGCGATTACAGAGCAAACCTCTACATTTGCTTGGGATAAAAGACAGCCACATTCAACGCCCAGATCTGCATCAGGCAAAGCAGAACCGAATATCCCCTACTTAAGCCAACACATCAGTGGACTTAATCCAAAGCTTAGTAAAATCAGAGGGAAAATTATTAGCCTGACATCACTGCCACTGCTGCCAATCTTTCCTCACTAATTCAGATAGTTGTGAGAAAGTAAAATAATAAAAGTAAAAATTAAATATTCCCAGAATGGACTTAGTTTGGATTCAGTATAGGAGTATATTACTGTATTAATCATTCCCCATGTTGCTGTATGTTGCTACAGCAGGGAGAAAATGGGATGGCTTTATTAAGAAGTAATTAATAATATCTTTGTTTTACTTGGAGAGCAAACCTGTTATCCTCTGCTCTGTGCTCGTAATCTACAGTCTTGATTCCCCCACCAGCTAGATGGCAAAGCCCAAAGGCAGGGGGTCAGCTTCCTCCAAGTAAGGTCAGAAAGATTAACCCAACATTATTCATAGAAACAAGCCCAACTCTCATTTTACTTGGGAAGTGGTCAACTTTGTATTTGTATTCTGCAGAAGTGAACATGAAGGTCAGTTCCCTAAGGCAAAAGTCTTGTTTCCTAGATTTGCTGTAGGATGAGATCAGGCTCTCGTTCCCCAGAATACCATAGACAAGTAAGAATGGGAAAACATCTATTCTGTGGTTTTGAAGAAAGTAAACAGCAGTTTCCCACTCATGACCTTTCACATGTCACTACTGAATCTTTTTTATTTTAGCCACTATGAAACAGAGGAGTCCTGCCCACAGGTAACATCAGAAGAGCTTCCTCTCAATGTTAAAATTATCTGATTCCACGACACTGTTTTCAGATCCATCTTTCTTCTCTTTGCGAACATGTGACTATCATTTATCATTAGCTTTCACAATATTCCCCACATTTTCAACTTCTCTTTGGTATAAATTTGTTTGTATTTCACAGCACTGCATTTTCCAGTTACTGATTTCTGCTCAGAGAAGCACAAATAGCAGAGACATTAGCTATAGCAAGTGCAACCATAATACAGTCTTGACCACTTTACCCAAGAAACTTTCCTCTTTTTACATGCCAGAAGTCCCTGCAGGCTGCCTCAGCACTACTGGCTTCCACACAAATGCTCGTCATTCCTCTGCAGAGGGTTAGAGCAGTGTTACACAAACGCAGGGCTCTGGCTTTGCCTGCCTCGCAGCACCGCTACAAACCCCGTGGTGCCCAAGGCCCCGCAGCTGAGACCCCTGGAGCAGCACTCCTGGACTGTCCTTTAGGACACATGGACTGTGTTTTAGGCATCCTGAATCTAGAAGCAGGGACAAAAAGAACTAGGGAGTATAATATTTTTCTGAAAATTGGCAATAATAGTACATCCTCCAAAAGCCACATAGCCTGTCATCCGAAGAGAGCCCTTATTAGAGCTGTGCCTGCTTCAGGTTAACAATTACAGGTGTGCAACGTGCCTGACGTCCATGCTGTGTCTCTAACCCAGCACTGAAACAGAAATGCACCAGGTGCTAGGAATTACTCCAAGGAAAGCAGTTTTGCGGATAACTTGCACGTGCCAGCGGCATCCAGCTCCAACCGGGGAGGCTGTGCTGCTCCACGGACAGTGTGCTGGGAGCAGCTTCCCAGGAGGAGGTGACCCATGAGCCAGACAGTGTCCGTGCTGTCACCTCCCTGTCCTGCTCCCGCTCGGGGAGCGCAGCCACCTCGGCCGCTGCTGCGTTCCGGCAGGGATAAAAGCACATGTTGAGGAAGCACACAGTGACACACGGTCGCTTAATGCGAAAAGTTTACTGGGTAACTGAGGTGACACTTTATTATTTGTGGAGTATAATAAAAAGCTGCTTAAACATTAAGTGTCTCTTGGGTTTTAGGGAAAACTAGACAGGCTCAGGTCCAGAATGAGATAAACTGGGATTGAAACTGATACTAGCATCAAAGAGAATATATATATAATAAGGCTCAGTAAACAATTTAACAGGCCATGACTGTAAAGCAAGCTTCTGATGACCACTTACCATAACCAAATACTCTCTATTTAACCTTGCAAAGCTTATGTTCACTGCAAAGCAGAAACAATATGTACTGTTTGCCCTAAGGAAGAGATAAAGTCGTAGAAGCTTTATTCAGCATGCACCAAGACTCTTTATTAGCTCCGATAGCCTCCTTTTCATGTTTGTTTTTAGCTGCCATTAGCCATGAGTTTGTTTCTGTTGCAGTAATCCCCCACTCTGCACACTGAAGTACTTGCTCAGTCCTACAAGGTAAGTAGCAGTTCACAACAAGCACTTTCAAAACAGTTTTGTCCCTGCTTTCTACAATATAAAGATACCCCTAAGCATTCACAGGTATGTTGATCATATATTACCGTATTTTGTGGTACTAACACTGCAAATGAAGGGCTTGTGATCCAACGGGCATTTCCTACATTGCAAGCTCCAAACGATCACTCCTGGGAAGAAAGTATTTTCCCATTCAAAGATTATTAAGAATGACACTTCTCTAAGGGGCTGTGATCAATGTCATTGCCCCATGCAAGCTCTTGGCCCTCAGGGCACTTACGCTGTGAACACGGTGCAGGCAACGAAACAAGGAACAAAAAAAAAAAGACTGTTAATTATTGTCTCTTTTGAGCATTCTCAGGAGCACTAATACATACGATGTGCCAGGATGAGAGCCCAGCATGTGCTTGTCCACTGTGACAACTGAAATTGGAGCACAAGCAATGCTGGAGATCTAGACAATGGGGGAAGAAAGTCTGTTGTTTAGTTATTAACCTACAGGTATTGACTGAAGATTGTATTTGTGGATTTAGGAAGTATGTTCAAGAAAAGAAATAAACAAGAGAAAGAAGAAAGCAGTAGATCAAATATCTAACATTATTCCATCAGGATGCAGAGTGGGATGAAGTGCAGTGTCACGTAGCTAAACAGACAACGCTGCTGGGCTGCCAGCTGTTCTCAAATTCTGTCTGCGCTGCATAAAACGATACAGAGGATAATGAAACCACAGGAAAGAGGAGGTGCCATCAGTCTACAGCAACCTCAGAATACAAGGCTAGAGAACATGGAGACATCTCATTTAAGGACACAGTGAAGGTCCTTCTAGACAAAAACTTTACCCAACGGAGTTATTCCACTTTTTATGGGTAAGAGGCTCTATGAGATCTCCTAGAGCAATCGGGAAGCCAGTGAATATCCAAGACGTTCCTTCCCACATACACTTTGGGATACTGCCTCTTTCAATGCACCCTCCTGGCAAACTATCTAGGGATGGCAGGCTGAAGCTGTTACACTTATTTGTACGTACCAGAGCACACAAGCACAGAAACAATCTCTAGCAGCCCATGCAACTCCAAGCCCTATTTATAAACTGTTTTGTAAAGGGCTCTGAAATAGGAGAGGCCCTGTATTAATATAAGTGCGAGTTATTACCAGCATCCATTGAACGGACAAACCAGAATCCATTCTCCTCTGGTCCCCTACAGCTATATTGCCACCATTTGCCATCTGTTAGTATTTGGAAATAAAATCTGTGAACTTTTGTTTAATAGACTTAATAATGCTCTTTTGCTGTGGCTGCTGGTGAAACTGCATTTCTGGTCTGAAAAGCAGCTACACGCAAGTAGCCGATTCCTACTCAGCTGGCATGCAGAGCACGGAGTCAGCTCTGAATTCACAGCTGATTTTAGTGAGAAAAATAATATTTGACTGTTCTTGGGAGCTCTGCAGAATCAGCATAGCTGAAAGCCAGGGAGATGGCTTCTGCTCCTCCTTGTGCTTCAGTAATGCTGCATGTTGGCTGAACCTGAGTGACAGCCCATCACTATGCCCAGGGAAACCCAATGTGGAGAACATCGTTACCCAGTTGCCACTCATTCTTGCTCATTCCAAGTTGTTTGCATAATGGGTGGTTTGGGGTGGGAGACAAACTACCACAGACTTCACATTGTGAGGAGCTTTAGAGGACACACTTAAAGCTCCCACCCTCCCTGAAGACAAGAAAAAAGGTCAAGATTCCTGAGGTTTCTAAAGAAGTTCTTGGAGAGTTTCTCCTTCTCACCAGGAGTTACAAGACAAGGCAGGCAACAAAAACCAGAAGCGTGTTACCCACCTCCTTCCTCTAAGAGCCTAAAAAGCAAACAGTTGGAAGCACAGACAAGACAGGGAAGATCTAAGGAGAGCTTAATGCACACTGCAAGGGGCTTTGCAGAAATGCTGTCAGAAAATTGGCTTGGCACGCTGCCAGGAACCGATGAGAGCTTTGCACATTAATGAGAAGCTAAGCAGCGCCCAGGAGAGGCTCCTTGCTTTCCCAGAGCACAGCGTGGCAAGGTGAGCGCTTCCGTGCCGGCACACGGCTGCACCGGCAGCCCTGGATGCCACATCCACCCGGGCTGCCCAGGAAACACCGCGGAGATCAAGGCGGTCACCTTCAATCTGCCAGGAGCTTCCTCACCCACTGCAGGAAGTCCTCAACAGACTTCGCTAGGTCAGCCCAGTGTATATACACATTTTAAGGAATCCAGGGAGTGGTTTGTAACCCCAGAGCTAGAAGGAACCAGGGTTTCCAGCCTCCCTATCAGATTACCACAAAATGGAAGCACTCAGCTGCAGAGAGCACTGCACCTGCAGCAAGCTCAAGAACGAAGGACCCACATGCAGGAGCTCAGGGGAACGTGTGCTCCAAATGTTGGGCCACCCCTGCATGGCACCCCAGTCCAGCTGGGGCCCTGCAGAGCACAGGCAGGATACACAGCTAACTGCTCATTAAGACAAGGCTGTAGCTAAGGGCCAAATGAGGGATGAGGGCTGCTCTGGTCTCCCTCAGGAGTCTGGAGACTTTCCCAAACTCAGCTACACCGCACACCTTTTAAAAGCAGAGCATTGGCTTTTTCCATGCTGGCAACAAAGGAAAAGCTTTGGGGCTAACATTGCCTTCTGCAACTACTCATTCTTCTATCACTTATTGGGGAATAAAACTGTAGGGAGACAGATTTATAGCAAGTGACAAACAGCAGCTGTGGGGAAAAGAAAAAGTGTCGCCCTTCATTAGAACTCTGTAAGACTCTGACAGCCTAAAACACACCACTGAAGTGGCAAACGCAGGCAAAAACACAAGACAGAACACACAGCAGCTGCTATACCAAATGGGAATTGTTAAAATTAAGGGCTATTTTTCCCCCTCTCACATTTAGTTTCAAAACATCGTGTAAAGAAATTCAATCTCTTATAAAGACAGCCTGAGTCATTAGCGCAGACGTAACACTAGACCCTTGTAAAGATTTCAGATTAAAGGGTAACCGTTAATACCCAAGTAGTTCCTAAAACCCTATGAATATGTTAATCCGGTATTGAGTAGCACTCTCCAAAGCCATAAATCCTTCTAGACTGAATTTCACCCTCATTGACTTGGTTTTACAATGCTCCTTATAAACAGGCAAGTATTCAGTGTGATAAAAGGACACTCATGAGGCTCCAGCACCAGCAACGATGCAATCCTGGGCCAGGCTGCACATTCTCTACTCAACAGCCAGGTCAGTCAGACCTGCCCTGAGTATCAGTGCTCCTGAATTCTCTGCACAGGAGACACCAGGCGCCCATCTCACCCCTGCGTAGTCTGCTACCCATTCCCAGATTACCCTGTAGCTTGAGAATGCTGACAGATTTTTTCTGTATTTCTTTAGAGAGCAAAAGGTAAAGTCTTTAGGTAATTCTGCATTTAGATACTCAGGGGTAGTTTCATCTTGGGGCATTGACTACAGAGCCATACAAGAGACCCAATCTTGTTTTGAGCGGGGACTTTGCCAATTAATTGCTATATAGCCCTGAGCAAACCACTGCCTCTGCCAGCAGAAGATACGCCTTCCTTATGCTCACTGTGTTTGAGAGTACAAGGACATCATTCAGGGGAATGCAGAGCAGAAATAGCAATTAAAATATCCTGACGTGCTCACCTTTTGGCTCTCAGGCAGTTCTCCTGAACTGAACACTTCACAGTGAATAGCCCTGTGCAGAGCAACCACAGGAACCCATAACACACAACAGCGACGGAAAAAAGCAGGACAGAAAACAGAGAGAAGCACAGCTATGTTACCACTGCTCTGAATCCTCTAAAGAAAGAGGGTCCTAGAAGAAAGATGCTGAGATTGCAGAAAATGCATCTGTAAATTCAGTAGTGTTGACTTCCCACATCTTCCCACGACGCTGGACAGAGTTCATTCTGCTGCCAGAGATGCTGTAACTTGAACTGCTTTCTCCGAAAAACAAGGACAGAACTAGTTGGGGTTACAAACATATCACTGGGGATTCAAAAGAATAGAGGTCTGAATCAGCAGAAACTCCTAAGCTAGACTTTTGCATCCAGCATAATCCAATTATTTTTCCCTGCAGTCAGAAATCTTTCTGGATGCAAGTAAAACCAACAGTGACAGTACAATAGGGTGCTATATTGCTGCAATGTACAGTCATGAAAGAAATGCTAAAAGGACGTGGAAGAGCAAAAGCAGCGAAGTCTTCTTTGAAAGGACAAAGTGTCCCTTACGTCTCCTGACACATGGACACAGCAGGGCACACTGCAAGATCCCGCTCCCTGGGAACACTGCAGCACATGTGCACAGATGCAAAGTGACAGTGCTCGGTGGAAGCGATGCCTAATGAACAGAAGGGTCTGGGAAGAAGTCCTATACTGAGTAGCTAAAGCAGTGTAAAGAGCTGGATGTGCTCTTTGACAGGAACACACTCTTCTGTTTACTCCATTTTCTTGTTATTTTTTCTTGCTTGTTTGTTTGTTCAGCACTTCCTGCACTGGTAATTATGAAATACACGGCACTGTGCATCACTGTTATGGTAAATGCTACTGGTTTCTCAGCCTAACTGCCTGGAAGGCAGATGCTGATTGCAGAATTGTGTGGCTGCTTTTGGATAATGGCAACGTTTAGAACAAGGTCAGCTTCCAGCAAGTCAATTACAGTAATCACAGAATCACATAAAACAGGTTGAATGAATGTGGAGAGGCCATCTGATCCATTTCCTCCTTCCTCGGGAGGCAGGGAAAATACCAAGAGCAAAGATGCCTTGGAGACAGCAGACACCAGCTAACTGCTACTCTGGGCTCACAGGTTAAACCATCCTGAACCAGTTGAACTGTTCACACAACCACCTTCTCAAGAAGGCCCAGACATACAAAGCTGCTGCTACGTCATTGTTATTTAAAACATGAATCACAGATATTCTCAACATACAAAGATGGATTTTACATTAAAAGGACTTACCAACAACGGATGGGTGTAAACACACTCTTCTGTCATATGCATATACCTCAGAAGATCAGTGCTGCTTATCTCCTTTCTTAAGCTCATTTTCCTAGAAAAATTTAGTGTCTGATCACCCTCCGTCTGCCTTTATCCAACAATTTTGTTTCTGATGGTAAGTTCATTCCCATTTCATAGAAAAATGATTGACTCAAGGAAAAGAGAGAGAGGAAAAAGAAAGGTGTTTGGCGAGCTCACCTTTTCCTAGACAACAGGGAACTTGCATGTTACAAAAGTCCAGGCTACAAGGTGAGTTTCCATAAAGCTCACACTTGGAGAGCAGAGAAAACAACTTACAGGAAAATAATGTAAAAACAACTTCTTCCCCTTGGGGGAAGGAGTTTCAGTCAGTGCTTAGACTTCAGTTGGTTATTAGGGACTCTCTCCACAGGGCTCCAATCTGTAGGATGCTAAAATGAGGAATAATAAGACTTGTAAGACAACTACGAGCAGGGTGATCAGGACCGGGTCTCCTAAACAGGACATTCAGAGCTGGTACTGAATAATAATGGACACATCTACCTACCTGCAGAATTAACAGAGGCAGCTTCCCAGTTCCAGGAAAGCTGTGCAGTAACCAACAAAGATTGCGATTTTATATTCCCAGTTTTATATTCCCAGAAATGCAATCCCATCGGTTTTCAAGGAAACAGCCCCTTTGCAGAAGGAGGAACAGTTGCCATAACAATACTAAAACTAAACCAGCTCTGCTTAAAAAATGCAAAGAGAGCAATATATCTGGTTTTAAGTGAAGCAACCACCATATAGTGCTGCAATAGAGCACAAAGATTATGGGTTACCTAAATTGCCACTCAAGAAAACAAGCAAAACAAGAGGCTGAAATGGTGCTAACCAATACAGATAAATCAGTTCACTAACGCATTTGATATTGACTTAATCTTCTTATTTAACAATGCCCCCAAAAGCTTGTTCTTTCTGCCCTCCCTTACCTAAATGAAATTAACCTATTCCAGAAAATTAAGAGCAATTTATCAGGCCACTGGAGGCAGACTGGTTTTTGGATCTTGATCTGTGTTATCCTATCCAAGAGAGAGGGGAAATTTCAGTGATTTAAAAAACTGAAAATGGGAGGATTGGCAAAGTGTTGCATCTTGAGTCTCACAGCTCTTTCCTTACATGCTTTCTGGCTGCTTGACACACTTCAGGACGTAGGTTGTACAAACAACCTTTTGTTCTAAACAAGAACGTTTGGCTCCTGCTAGCACAATTTACTCATCGGTACTTCAGAAAATGCAACTCCCAGTAAATCAGTCAACCAAGAAGAAATTTCTGAATGAACAGAGCAGAATCAAAGTGTTTCACTGTAATTTCAAGCCTTTTCACTTTCTTGATAATGCTGAAATGTTTGGGGGTTTTTTACAGTAGTTTTACTCTTTTTATTCTTCTTCACAATACAAAAAAAAAAAAGCTATTTGTAAGACTAACACAGGAAATAAATGGTTTATGTTTTTACTGAAAAACATTACCATGTGGCACTCATGGGAGGACGTGCAGTTCCATAGCCGCCTCCATGGAAGGGGCTCTAGGAGTCCTGCCGAGGCTACACGGTGGTCGAGCTGGTGAAGTCTGAGTGATCGGGGCACCGCACACTCACTGTAAGGTCCCCAAAATGAGGTAGGATTATCTGCTTTAAGGGGTTTGCTGCAAAGGACCACAAAGCCGGTGCTTCTCTGTACTACGAAGAGCAGCCATCATCTGAAAAGTGGGAATGCACCCAGATGGTGATGGGTCAACTGATGTTATTTCAAGGACAGGGAAAGAAATACACTTCAGTGCACATGAAAGACTTTTGATTACTTACAGGATTCTTTCCATGTCTTACATTTATATCAATATTTCTAACTGCTGTAAGACTCACGCAAATATTGAGGGGATACAAATTTAAGAGCTCAAAAAATGATGTGTTTATTATTATGATTAACATGCCTGACAAAAGCGTCAAAGAGATCTACCAATCCCTAATCCCAGGCAAAATGGAATTCAGAATCTACAAACACCCTGGAGATTGGAAACTATCTGGAGATGGGAATGGTATTCTGGAAACCCGAATGACATAATGGAAAATATATTTCTTCACCCACATGACATCTAAGAAAAAACGAGATCTTGGATAAAGTCCAGATTAAAAGCCACAAACATCATCTGTTTTGTAGGTCATGGGACATGCAATCATTTAGATACTTACACAGATTTTGATTCTGGCGTATGATATCTTCCAAATGATTACCTATCTACACTCATTTGCCAGAAACAAACAGCCATAGAGTCCTTAATGCGAGGACACCGCACAATTTCATCTAGAAATAAAAACAAAAAACAGAAAACTAACACACACACTATCTTCACATGAGACTGCTGAGACACTGAAAGGATGTAGAAAACTGCAAATTGCATCCATGCTGAGAATGCAAACAGGAGTCCTATTATAAGATCTGTAAATCTACATCCCACAATCCAGAGATTCCTTCATTTTCTTGCTGTTCTTCTTTTCCCTTTTCCATCACTCTTCTTGGTGCTTTCTTCTATTTTTTAGCAAAGGTCAAAGAAAAGTACTGTGACATACATAATATTTTGTAGTTCAAATCACCAACTTCAGTTTGGTATTTCCTTTTTCAGTACTAACAGGTCTCAAGGTAAACACATTCCTTGCGTTTTTTTTTTCCTTTGGTAAGTGGGACATTCCTTGCAAGGTTGGAAGCCTGATCCTGGGCACTTAAGCAAGTACAAATGCTCTCACTGTTTCTGTGGTAATAAGATCAGGAGCATTGCTCTAAAAAATTGTGTGGAAGAACATTTTTAACAAGGTGGAGTACCCTTGGGTAGCATCACAAATGAAGCTCTTGTTTCTAACGCTTTTCTGTCCTTCTAACTCCACCTCATCCCAAGGCATGAACTCTCCTGTTTCCAAGTTTCAGGAGGAAGGGGATAAAGCACATCAAATACTAGACTTGCTCACAGAATAACTCTATGTTCCCCCTCCCTTTAAAATTTCCTCCCTTGGTTGGGAACATATTTGTGGATGAATGGATGAATTCAAGTAACAGTTTCCAATATAATGAATAACAGGCTGTTGCAGAAATGACCCAGAGCCCTAGGACAAAGTGTCACAATATAAGCTATCTTGGATGAAAAGCAGAATACTTGCATTTTGCTTGTTTTTCTTTTGTTTCAGCTTTTTACGTAAACAATTTCTAAGACTTTTTGAGTGCCCTTGGATGCAAAAAGTGTTCAAAAAGCCAAGTAAATAAGAGCTGTATTTACCACATTAAATTATTCCACAGAGGCCGGTTGAGGTAATGCTTCCTCACACCTTACAAAGACTAAAGGGTTCATAAATGGTCTCAATATGACAACAGCCACAACAGAGCAGAGCTGTGGATCATCTAGTCCTTATCCCACTACTGATGGAAGCAATGCCAGGAGCAGAAAAGCTCCAGAAAAGGCACCCTGGGCAAGAGCGAGCGGAGGTGCCTTAAGGGAGGGCTCCTCCCTGACATACTACACTCCCACAGCAGTAGTGAAACAGCAACTGTTTACTGAGTGAGCTCATTTTTAAACACTACTAAAGTGAACATACGAAGAGAAAAATCTATCAAGCCTGTTGATGCACAAAGCTTTCATTTAACAGGTTATTTAAACCTAGCTGGAACAGAAGGTGAAAGAAAGCAGCAGTTAATTCTAGGCACAGTGGTAGACGCTGTGGCCGGCACAACATGATGCTTTGAGAGCTAAGGCTCTAGCAGTGGCCAGAAAACAGAATGTTTTCATGGAAATATACACTTGCAAAACTGACCGGTCTTTGCCATGTTCCTGCAAGTTGCATCTGCTTTCTTTAAGCACCTAAATCCCCTGGTAGCTCAGAGATCTCCACAGAAACCCAAACTGTGCTTCCCGAGTGAGAACCGTGCGGGGTAGGAGGCTCCCATGGGTTTTGACCCATACCGCTAGTGAAAGAAGCCACTTGAGCCTAAGGACAACCTCATCGCCCAACACAGATGCACTTCTTGTCTAAGGTAAGGTATGCAGAATTTGTAGAATGACATGAGCTGATGGCCATTTAACAGGAAAGAAAGTTCACTGTCAGATCTCCTGACGTAACAGGTAAGCATGCTTCAACTTATCTCAACTTACATACATGCAAACATTCTGTTCTATATGTACTTTCACATGCTTTCATGTTTCAGTGCCAACAAAATGTTTTCATGAGATGAAATCAAAGTTTTTCAGACTGTGGGAAATTTTGCCTTTTTGCTTCAGTTCAGAACAACAAAAAAGAAACCTGGACATTGCAGTTTCTCATAGAACAGCAATTAGAGTTAATCCCATTCTCTTCCTAAAACAAAGTAAAACTTGCAGTCTTTCTCTTTCCCCATACAGCACAGTGGAGTAACCTCATACAATGACATGTCCTGTACATTCACTATGGAGAAATTAGCGTCTTACATCTCCAGAAGTATAAATCCCATATTGCTAGGGTTTTCCTGGCTGCAAGGGAAAGAAACATTGCCTCCTGGTGATTAAGAATGTAATTATTATTATTAGTTCTGAAACACTTTGAATTACATAGTACATTTTCTTTAAATGAGTACTATCACTAGCACAAGCTGATTTGAACCAATGATTTATTCACAGCTTAATAACTGTTTTTTTTATTAAACGTACTGTTATGCTCAGCACATTTTGCTCAGTATATTGTATTGTTGGCTGATTGCAACAGTCATATTTAGAGAAAAGCTTTGGAAAAGTTTGAAGAGACATACGAATGAATCCACTAACTGCACTAATCAGCAACTACCAATTTGTTTTAAATACTTAAGATCCTAATGCACACATAAATCTTAAAAGCAGCCTTTCTTAATAAAAACTTAGATGTAAAGAAGAATATAAAGAACTCTTGCCCTGATTTTATGAAAACTGGTACAATACTGCATTGCTATTTTACTTGCAGTACTTTGCAACACAAATCTTGTTATCCTTAAAGCTCATACTCGCACAAAGGTTTCTACTCAGAACGACTCTACTTTGCATCATTGGTAAATTGGGAGGAGGTCTGCCAGGCAGCACTGCAAAACTGTGAAATTTCAGCAAACAGAAACAGCATCAGGCTTCCGCCATAGCGACATTAGGAAAATACCTCCCCACCTTGCCTTTTAACCTGCAGAGTGTTTTCTCCATTTTCTGAATTGCAAGTATTATCAAGTCAAAAAGTCTGGCTCTATTGGCTTTGTTGCAAATGAAGCCTTCAATAAGAACAGTCATGCAAGAAAGAAAAAAAAATGTCTTTATAAGTTTGCCAAATATACTTCTGACAAAAAATGATACATTTATTAGCTGCTGTGCAATTGCAATATACTTTTCTCATTGAAGCTTCCAAAAATTTTTGGTTTGAAGATGCTCAATGGTGAGCAAAAATAGACTGTCATCTGTGATGTACATGGCTATAAAACCAATTCCTCTTGGACTACTTCACCTTTGAATTGTTGAAGATCATCCCAATGAATCAAGTTCTATTGTTTTGTTCTCAGCAGTTGCTATAACCATTTAGAAGATGCACATATTATTCCTTTTCCTAAAATATTTCCTTATTCCACTTTTTTTTAATGCATCATCATTTTTCAGGGTGACAAATCATATTTGGCTCTTTGGAGAAGAAAGTATTCCTAAAAGGAGCATCAGGACTGAGAATGAGTAAAGTTGGCGGGACTAACTAACATGTGCTCTCTACTACACTCCTCTTTTCTACTCAGACCAGGAAATTAGAACATGTGCAAATAAGAAGTGTTGTCTGATTTACAGCCTCCTCTACACTACTGTGCAAGGCAGCAAGTCACATTTGTGAGGAGTTTATACAAAATGCTACCTTTGAATATTTTGCTTTGCTAATTAAATAAGAAACAAGATTCTGAAGGACCGTTGCACTAGTGTCAACAACTGCACGACTTTTCATAGTTTTTCCTGCTACTTTTTTTGTTTCCTCCTACAAATCACCTCGAAGATCAAACATTTCAAACACCTGTTTATTTTCATCGGAAAATGTACTCTTATATTTCACAATTCTCTCTGTTCCCTGAACCGTAACACTACAGAGATGAATACCTCAAAACGCACCTTCATTTATCTGCAGCAGGCTGCAGCACTGCGTCAGTATCGCAACATGAACAATCAGACAACTTTAGGACTGTTAAAAGTACAGTGTCCTTCTGTCACTGTACGCAGGATTGTACCCTCTCACTCATGCACTTTCTAAATACTCTTGCCCTTAAAAATTAAAAAATATTTTTGACAAATAAACATTAAAAAAAAAAACACAGGGTGAAGAGGAGGTATATGAAGGAGGCCGTTTCAGCTCTTTCATAACTGAACTGTATTTCAGCTTCATGCCACCCTTTTTTTAAAATTTTGCAGTGAATGTCCACTCAGACTTCACCTGTTGCTGCCCTTGTGCCACTTCAAGGACACTCCGACAGACAGCCCCCCTGCTGCAGAGTGCGCACCCCTAAGAAGGACAAAAAGTGCCAGATCCCAACTCTTTTGTGCCACCTCTTTTTAAGATGATTGCAAAGAACCTACTTGCCCACTAGAGCAAAGACATCCAAGCACTCGGAGCTCTGGCATGCCCTGGTGCCCCCCAGCACTCTCCTCCATTTTCTTCCACTCTCCTCCTCCTTGTGGAGTGCCCCAAGCAGGAGCAGGACAGCACAGGAGCTCCGCAGGCTGCAGACGCTCATGTCACACGTGGTGGCAGTCCTTGCAGGGTGCCTTGCCCAGGGAGCCACCATTCCCAGTGACTGCTCCTCCCTGCAAGTGCCAGGGCAGGCGGCAGGACACAGAGACCTCCCCAGGGAGGGGATGTCCTTGGAATAGCTCCCACTGGGTGTTGTTAGGATAATTATGTTGTTATTAGAATTGCAATACCGGTGCTTGGTGAGGTGCGGATTTTCTGGTGAGGGACCATCCCTCTGAGAGAGAAGTCTGGCAAGAGCATTTGCTTAGAGGAGGCAGTGAGGTGGGAAAACTTCAGAAACACAGCAGGAGAGGCTAGAAGGACTTACTCAAATGCCCCCCAACTTGGCACTTGGACTCAGCGCAGCTACCAGTTCCAGGACTTATCATGACCTACAGGAAACCTCCTGTTCCTCCAGCACAAACAGGAACAAATTTATGTTCTGCTAGTGGGGTTGTATCCAGGCTGACAGAACAAAAGCAGCTGGGCCACCAAGTGACTGACAAAGCTTAGTGTGCTGCCAATTCAAATCCCACCCAATTACTTTAAAAGGATGCAGTGCATGTTGAAAAACTTGCTTTGAGGAAAGTCTAAGAGCTAAAGCAAACCAATCAAGCACACAGAAGGAAAAATGGCCCTGGGCTTCCAAAGACAGAACCGCGATATGCTGCCAAGCGCCTGTCCATCCCAGCACCCTCATCCGTGGAGCCAGGAATTGTTCAGATGTATTTAGGCGCCCTAGATACAGCACATTTTCCCTCTGATCCTGTCTGGTTTTGACAAGGAAGAGCAGTTTGAGCAGTATTAGAGAAGCAAGTGTACACGAAAGGATATGCACAAAGTTAATGTTTCGCAGGAAGCAGCTAATCTTTCTCTTCTTCCATAGGAAAGTTATGTATGTATAGAAGGCCAGGACTGCTCCTGCATTGCAAGAGCTTTCCCTGGGTTACCCAGCAAGTTGCCCAGCTCTTCCCAACCACTTCAGAAGGGACTTGTCTTAGATGCCCATGCTAGAAAGCAAAACCAGCCAAAGGGCTGCTGAGTAATTCCTCTTTCTTCACATGTCCCATCCTTTCACCTCAGTTTGGTGGTGATTTTACTACAGGTAGGATGACTTGTGGCTAAGACCTTGACCCATGACTTGCCAGTTTTGCTGGAAGGGCCCTGATTTCAGGCACTCTCAGTTTCTGAAAGGAAAGCACCATCAGGGCATCACCCAAGTCCTGTAAGCACAGGACCACAGCACACAACCGCCCACACAGAGCTGCAGCACAGCTGCCCTTATACCAGAATAACGTAGGTGTCAAACACCTGTGTCAACTTTTACACTCTGCCAGCACCAACCACCAAAACCTCAGGAGCAAACCTCCTCAGTAAGATACTGGTGTATGTCCACGTGCATAGCAAACCATGGGATAACATTCTGCTAGGGCACATCCATTACTAAGTAGCATCTAACTTAAATCAGACGGTAAGAGCACAGAGGCCAGACACATTCATGCTACCTGTGAAGGAGGTAGGGTGATGAATGGCAGTGTAGCAGCAGGCTCCAGGGAGAAGTTTTTGTTCAGGGATTACGAGTGTTTTAAGAGTTGGAGAAAGGAGAGCACAGTTTGTCGTCTTCTTGTAGTATAGTTTTGCTGACTGCTAGGAATCCAAACTCACTTAAAAATGGGACAGAAGAAAAGGGTTGGCTACAAACCAGGACCACATTCCAGGAAAAAAGTATCAGGGTTGGATCATTTGTTTTCATTCCACATAGGAGAAAAACTGGGTATCTTTTGAAATTTGTTGCAAATGGGCCAAAGAATCACTGTCAAATGTGAGGAAAAAAAAATGTGAAAGATTGGTTCATAAATGCAGTGGAAACAGTTCAGCAGCAGCAATTGATTTGATAAGGTTAATGATCAATCAAAAGAAATTCAGCCTCTTCTGGGAAGAATTGTCTTTTTATTAAAGAGAAGAGAGGAGCACTTTGTAAGCCCCGTTTGTTGCTTGCCCACTGCCCTTTTCCCATTTCTGTGCGATTTACTCCAAAGCACATTTGTTATTTTAAAGACTCCACAGAGAAGGCTATGACTGCATACAAAGCTGGTGTTTATCCAATGGCTGTTTCTTGTTCCCAAACTAATCTTAAAGGCTTTGTTTAGACTAGGATTTAGCAAGACCCTAATTAACAGCTTCCCATGGTACACCCACCCTAGGAAAGATAGAGCACAGGCTCGTCCCATTAGCAAATTACCCTATCATCCTAATCAGGCAGGGGAAGCCACAGTTTACTGCCTCATTGCCTTGCACACCAAAGCTGAGTTTTCCCAACTAGGTGTTCCCTGGACCTAGTCCACAACCGTCTCAACTTTTGGAAGGACTTAGCGACCTCATAGTAGACAACATCATCTGACTTTTCAACGGCAATCTAGATCAGGCCAGGGAAACCTTGTTCATGACAGAGCTTCTCCTGAAAACCAAACACTCTGAACCACAGAATCATTATAGTTGGAAAAGACCTTCAAGTCCAGCCATAAACCCATCACCACCATGCCTGCTAAACCATGTCCCTAAGTGATAAGGTTAATGATCAGTCAGAACCTTCAGTATCTACTGAAGGTTCTGGTCTGCAGGAACTGGCTGTCCAGCATCTCACAGTATGACATAGCTACAGTGCATCTACTCAGGGATAAACCAGATGGAACTCACAAATTCTTTGTTTTCCAATGATGATAAACTTAGTGTATCCTTGAAAGGCCAGGAAACTGGCATATATGCCCAGATAGTGAGATCCTCACCTGAGTGAGAAGGGAACACTTAATTTCTCCTTGTAAAATAGAACACTGAGAAATTCACCATTTAGGGGGAGGTAGAAAGAAGATAGGCAGAACTAGTGATGGAAAAAACAAGGACAAATTTTTAGCTTATCTTCAGCTGTCTGCTACTGTTTATTGAGATGCTGAGATCACACTAGTCATTTATAAATTGTGTTTTCTGAGGTTTGCAGGATTGCATTTTCAGGCAATTATTCTGTTAGTGTGAGAATTAACTGGCCTCCCTCTGAAGTCAGAAAAGCAGATGTGGGAGGAGAGTGTGAGAGGCGGCAAAAGAGAGTGTGAGAAACAAACAAACAAACAAAACGCAAGGATCTCAATTTGTCAACCGTGCCAACCCACTCTAGACACTATTGGAAGCTTCTTGTTGGGATATTTTGTGTTATCGTGACTTGCTTTGCATCTCCATACCAGGCACTGGAAATTTCAGTGCTTGAGATAAAGTTACCGTGCCTTAAGCTCAAGTCCGTAGGACGTAGCTGGCCAGGCTCTTCCTGCATTTCAGCTCTAACCTCCTGGACCACAAAGAAAAGACCAGACCTCAGTTGGAGATGCTTATAGGTTGGGTCTGAGCAAAGCCAATAGCACTGGCTATTGTTCTCTCTCCCTTTCTGCTTAAAAGAACAACGATTTGCAGGGATGAGGCTTGGCTTTGGAGCATGTGCTTGGCAACTCTCTCAGCTAAACAGCCAGCGTTTCCACAGAACGCCATAAGGTTTCTGACAGAAATATATTTAAGTTAGTTTAGCAATATTATTAAATTCAAGAAGGGATATTTTTAATATGATATAATCCATTTTCCTAGGAACCAGCCAAGAACAGCATTAGATTTCACTTGGAAGCAGTGTAGGGGAAGCACTGCGACTCTGCCATCATCACCTTGTCGCTGCAGCCAGGGACATGGGGCAGGAGCCTTGCACAACACCTCTCCCAATCCCCCCGGCCTCCCCTCATCTCCTCTGCTGTTCCTCAGGAGATGGCTCCCTGGCAGCTCTTCCCTTCCCTGCTGCCTCAGTGAGCCCCAATCCAGCCCACGGACACAACAGCGACTCTGCTCTCCTCCAAAGGCTGGGAATTCTCCATTGGACATAAGGATGCTCAAAAGCTGACCACTAATAAAGACATTGAAAGGACAAAATCACAGCAATAAAAAGGCCAGACGAGAGTATTTTAGCAGCCTGGAGATGGGACTTGGGTTGAATGAAGGAGAATTGGAAAGACAGCAAGATTTGGATGGATTCTGCCATAGGAAGTGGTCAGCAGATGCAAGTAGAACACAAATACATTTGCTGGGTAAATACAACTTAACAAGACCTGAAAAGAAATCATCTTCTCATGGCCTCCAGCATTTCTATTCTAGAAGCAAATACCCATTCCCATGAACCAGAACCCAAATTTTTCACTCTCTTTTATCTTCCCTGGGTACTACACACTTCATAAATCCCACACCATGTCTCCATGAAGGTCCCAGTGCTGGCTCAAGCTGCTGCCCAGGCAGGAAAAGCCACACATGAGCAGAAATCTAGAGAGTCACAGGAAAAGGGCCCATGGAGAAATAAAGGAATAAGCTACTCTCTCCTAGTCACTCCATAGTGCATCCCAGGGAAGCTCTCCTCACGCCACAGAGCATATAAAAACAATTCAGCTGCCTTGCACAAATCATATGAAAATCCCAGACTACCTGGAGAACATCTAAGCAGCCATTTTATTCCCTTCCCTAAATCCTTCCTCTGTGAATCGTGCCACCAAGTAGAAGGGAGCTAAAAGCCGCAAGTGAGCCCCGCGCTCCCCATCGTGGTCTGCGTGGGTGAACGTCACGGGAAACACCGCACTTTGCGGGAGCCACACGCAGGCACTTTCTGCGGAGGCTCTTCCCTCCCTTCTGGCTGCCAGGCAGTATTTCTCTGCTGGAAGGAAATGCCTGGGCTCCAATTACTAGTGCATTCAAATGTAACTGTGCGTATGGATTTTACTCACCCCATTAAGATTCAATCTGCTCTAATTCCTACTGCAATATCTGTAGAAATAAAATCCACATCTAAGCTCTGAAGACTACACTCAGGGTCAGGAGTAAGGTGAAATATATTAGATTCCATTTAACTTGCAGCTCGTGCAGGCTCTGCGCCTGCTCATCACCTACCACAAGTGTCTTCCACAAAGACACTAGGGTCTCTTGAACCCACCTACATCCACCTTTAAATACAGGTGTCTACAGCAAATAATGGTCCTGTCCTCCTCCAGCCCTGCCCTCTGCTGTGGGATGGACTTGGAAAGGACGAAAAATCATCCGTCCTGTGCAAAGAAAAGCAAAAGTCAGTCAACAGAAAAGAGGGACCTTCATGCAAGGGACGGGACAGAGCAACACCTTTCATTCAGGGTCAGTGCAGAAAAACAAATGGACACTTGGGATTTTTTCCTGTATTTAGGGGAAGGGAGAGCAAAACCAATCTTCTACCAGGTCACACGGTCACACAGTGTCCTGGCCCAGCTTTAATTAGGACAAAACTCTCTCAAAAAGATGCAAAGAAAAACAACCTTCCCTTTCATTCACAGGCCATCAGGTGAGATGTCTTTTAAGCCTCACAATTAATCACTCTGCCAATCGTCCAGGCAACAGTTACTTTGAGAGTGCATGTCCACCTCCCCGCTTCCCAAAACACATCCCAGCTTCTACTGAAAGACTGTCCATAGGATATTTTATTAATAATGAGTAGGATAGTTATTATCTAAGCCAGGTAATGATTATAGTAAGGCAAAGATGGGCAGAGGGGTTGGAAAGAAAAGGAGTAGAGTGAGAAGAGCACGAGGCTGGGCTGGCTTGATGGTCCCCAGTGCGAGGTGCCCAGGTGCTGCTCCCAGGGATACAGGGCCTTACTTTGCCTCGCACAATGAAAATGCAGCTGCGCTCTCCTGTTGCACACAGACTGGGCCTCAGCCGGTGGGGTATTTTGTGGAAGAGCTCAGCTTTATGTCAGCACCAGAGAGAAGGAGCGAACTATAAGCAAGACACGGCACCTCCACGAAGAGCATGCGCGAAGGAGCGCGGCGCATCGTGCTCCTGCGCCAGCAGGTCGGAGCCCAGGCACAGCGAGCGGGGGCTCAACAGCACCTGCTGGGCAGTCCTGCCTTCCAGCCACGCCGGGAGGCCTGAATTCCCTACGGAAAAGGAAATATATCCCCCAATCCAACCATCCCCCAATCGACCATGAAGAAACACGCGCCTTTGCTGCCTTGCAGATCGCAGAGCACAGCACAAGCTGCAGACTTCCTAGGAGATGCAGATGAGTCTGAGGCAGATTTTTCTAATCAGAGAAATTGTACTTTAAAGAATTTGAGGGTAACTGTAAAGAGACTTGCACCAACACGGAACAAAGTCCCTGTTAAGCATTCTGCAAAGTCAAATATACCTTGATTCTGAAATGCTGAAATTACTGTTCCTAGTGGAAAGCTTATTCATTTCCCCCACATCACATATTTATTAAGATGCAATCTCCAGTGTAACCACATACCATTTATCCATGAACTTTCTGTTATACCCAAAACCCAGGCTGAGCATGGCTCACTTAGTAAGCAATGACAGTATTTTATCTCCATTCACCATCTGCACAGAATACGCAATGTACTCTGCTGCGTTCAAATCCTGCTCCAAATAGAAATGATCATCTTGAAAGCCAATGTGTCACAGGAGAGAGAAGTGAAAATTTATTCTGGAAGTTTAGGGAAGTTTCACAGAGGGGTTCCTGAGATCCAGCACTCCTAAAAATAATCCCTTTTATATGAACTGCATTTTTAAAAATAAATAAATAAAAATAAAAAAGGAAGGCTTTGACCTCAAGTTTATGACATGGAACTCCCTTGGGATCTCCTATTGAACTGTACAAAAGACCAATTTAGAAATATTTCTGAAGCTGCAGCACTGCAGAAGGGCTTATAAACAGCTCACATCTGTGAGACCTATAGTCCCTGCTGCAGCCCTCCATGGGCAGCCCAGCCCTCGCAGCGGGGCACGAGCCCCACTCGCATCCCGAGCAGCACGACAGCCCTTAGGCTCCTCAGGACTCGGGGCCCATTGCTGCTCCTGCCCCTGGTACCAGCCAGGAGAATCCCAGGCAATACTGTGCAGATGAGATTCGCAAGAAAGCGCCAGGGTGGGAACCTGACCTGAAACAACCCAAAGCTGGAGCGCGTGAAGGCAGCTGCTGCATTAGTGGCATATGTCTCCAAACCAGCCAAGTCATTTAAATACAAATTAATTTTCTCATGGGGCCACTGTTTTATCCATATGCTACTTCCCTTTCTCGCACCTCCCCAGAAAAATGGCCCCATTCATTGTCCACGTGCGCCACAGAGAAGGCTCTGCCTGGATGCACAGCCGTGCTCATGTCCCCAGAAGGGCCTATAAAGCAACCCCAGCTCATCACTCCCTTTGGTGCAGCCACACAGGGCCCAGCTGAAGCCCGGCCACAAAACTTGCAGCCAACATGCTACGATTACAGAAATACTTGGCCCAAGGATGCCAGCAGGGACTGCTACATTTCTGTGGGACAGACACAGGACAAGCAGCCCATCAGCCCCTGGGCAACCACTACATAGAGAGAACAACCTGTCCCTGCCCATGACTCTGCTCCATCTGTCCCCGAGCCTGTACGTGCATTGAGGTGCAGCCATCTACTCCACCAACGGGCCATTTTCCACAGCGTCGCTGTGCTAAGGTAAAACAAGAGACTCCAGGAAAGTGCCATGCCACTAGACCCATCTGAAGCAGCCCTAACATTGCTGTTAACTTTTCCAAGGTTGATGGCGCAGACAGCATCACTGGCAGTCAGTTTGATATGACAAATTCATCACTGGCCTGTCGAGTGAGTCAATAAGGAAGTCAAAAACAAATGTTGGCATGGATTCTTCCAACAAGAGCGTACAAACAAGAGAGACCCTTTTCAGCAGCTCGCGCAACGATGGTACAAGCGTCTCCATTCAAGAGGAATGGGGTGCTGATGTAGCACGTCCATGTAAGAGGACCCAGGGCCCTTGCACCAGGTTTGTATCTCCAGGTGCTGCTGAAGCCCCAGCGATCCACAGACCCCCCATCTGGCCTGGCCAGAGGCTGAGCTGCCTCCCTCTGTACACGCACCACGGCCTCCCTCGCTTCTCCACCCGGGCAGGGCTTCCCCGGCTGCCTGCCAAGAGGGACAAACTGCTCCCTTGGCAAACAGCACAGTCCTCTCCTGCGCTCCAGCACGGAGCCGAGGGACCTGCCCAAGGGTCCTGAGCGTCCCGGGGGTCAGGAGCTGGGCAAAGCAAAAGCACAATCTGCTACAGACAAACCAACACACGAGCAGCTCCTTAAACTTCTATCTGCAATGTACAGAAAGCAACGATATAATTTCAGTCTTGTGACATATGCCGGGGGGTTGGAATTGCTAAAAAAGAAAAAAGAACAAACTCAAAGCACCTATGTATGGTAGATAGCTTTCTAGGACATGAACCTAGGAAATCCCATAATGGCTGGAACATAACCAGTCACAGTTATCTACTGCACTTGAGATACAAAAACAGAACCGGGGCTAATGTAACACTCCAAAAGGTCAATTTGCTAAAACTAGGAACCATCCAGCACAAAAATAACTGAGAGAAACCGGCTCAATAGATACCTCTCTCTCTCTCTCTATATATATATATGTATATTTTTATATATATATATACACATTTATATGTGTGTGTGTCTGTGCACACATGCACATGTAGGTATATGTGTGCTGCATTTTAATATATTTATTCAAATAAAAGTAATAGTGCTGATTTGGAAATGTTTAAAGGTGTTTCAGACAAAAGCAGTACTATATCAAAAAAGGGTTACTTTGTTTAAGAAAATACATGAGCCTAAAGAAGAGTTTAAGAAACAAATTAGTAACTGAAAATTAGTAACTGAAATCAGCATATAGCTATAAAATTTGTAACTGAAATCAACATATTTTATAAAGAAAGCAAAAACTAACGGCAATCGGTATATCACAATAGAACAACAGTCTAATGATACAACAAGTCTGATGCTAAAAAAAAAAAAAAAAAAAAACTGAAATTATCCATGCTGATACAAAAGGTATAGAAACTACAAGCATTTCTTATCTTTTCAGACAAGGATGACTTGTATCTCATTGTATCTCATTCATAACAAAATTCTCTGAATTCCAGAAGCCAGGCAGAATACTCAACACCATCTATTAAACCCTTTTTACATCTTTGAGACTAGAGATCTTAAACGTAATAATGCAAAAATAAGCTCATGGAATCCCTAACATTGTCTTTTGTTTTCTTTTCTTTAACATTCACCATTAAAAAAAAAAAAGAAAAAAAAAACAGCTCAAGCAAACAAAATCTTAGTGTTGTGCCAATAATTGAGCAGGGTAAATGGGCTGACCTTGGAACTATAGGCCGATTACCCTGACTTTGGTCCCAGGCAGAGTCATGAAAAGGCCAAAGCAAGCAACGAAGTATTAAAAGATGGAAACACAATTAGTCCCAGTCAACAGACCTTTATGGTAGAAGGACTTGTCAAATTAATCTGTTATTTCCTCCAAGATTACACATTTGGTTGACAAAAGTAACAGTGTTGAAATAACACACGTAGACTTCTGTGTGACATCTGACTTTGGCCAGTATGACAGTGTGATAATAAAAACACCAGCACTGTACAAACATCAGGGTAGTCCATATCAAGGGGATTAACAACTGGTTGAGTCTGGTGACCTCATTATAGTTATACCTGTGCTGACTGTGCCACTGAGGTCTCAGCTCCCTCAAGAGGGGCAACATTCTCACCAGGGAACAGGACCTACAGATCAAAAAGATCTTCGGCAGCAGAAATAGCTAGAGAAAAAGCCAAAAAACACCATTTTTTTCAGCTGAAAAATGGAATGCCTATGACAGACAATACAGAGACCCAGCCATGCAGTTACCTTGTGCCTTTCCCTTGCACAAGGGCGGAAGGCTGGCACTGCATCCCGAGATGACACTTCTGATGCAGCTACAGCTCTGGGTCCGTCCTACAGCACTTCCTGGCTTCAGTTCCTGGCTAAGGACCTGTTTGCTGCATCAGCAGTTGCAAAACTGGGAATGCAAATCACCCAGGAACTGAGGAAAGGTTGAGTATATAGGAGCAAAGCCCTTCCAAGACCGTCCCTCCTCTCCCCCTCCATCTGTAATCTGCTTCGTGCCAGTCACACCAAAGAGCAAAGCATCTAAATCGTTCTCTTCCTAGGTAGCCCAGCCACCTTTACAAACCCACATTCTCTTTGGCGTGGGCTTGACTGAGACCTTGTCACATCCCAGGAGTCATGGTACACACTAATACACATCTGGGATGCAGTAAGTGCAGATATGGGCAAGCCCTGGGCCCAACCTTTCTTCCTGCATGTGAAACTCCAGGCAGCATTACTGCACAGTGTGGTTTTTCAAGAAATGCATGTTTTGGCTGTACACGCTATGTTTTCAGGAAGTTCAGAAGAGGTAGAAAAGTGTATTTCCAGAGCTGTTGCCCAAAGAACAGACTGATTTATTTAAAAGTTTTGACTGTTTGTTGGTGCAGATTTTCACATTTGTGAAGTTAGCAGGAACCACAAATGAGAAGCTGCAAACACAGACATGCCAACAACTCTTAGTCTGTCACGATTTTTTGCTTGCCATTTAATACACCATTCACTCGCATTATTTCCTACTTAAAGTCATAAATTACTCTCAGTGCTCTGAATACCTTCCAGCAAGAACACAGGAAAGGTGAACACCTGCCCGATGCATGTTACTAACTTTCAGAGGGGAGAAGTGAAGCAGTGATTTCTTTTGGAAAGTCTTAAAGATTAGGTGTTTGCTGTTAAATTAATATGTTCAGCACCTCATACTTGATAGCGAGAGAAAGGTGGCCAGGTTTACAAAGACTCTCAGCACCTAGGAAGCATTTAACCACCCATAAAGAAAGATGCCATAAAGAGACACAGACATCTCTTCTGGCAGAGGAGCAATCTCTCCCCATATCCTTCACCCTCAACCATAAGCATATGGACCCAAGGCTGGAACTTCCCTGAAAGCTCTCAGATTGGACATACAGGCAGCTCCAAGCATCCAGCTCTCTGGACACCCACCCTTCCCCAAGGATGAGCAGCTTCTTGCCATTTTCACCACATTGCTGTTATCTGCCAGAGAAACTGTGAAGGTCTGAATAACTGACTCCAGGTCATTCTTCACCAGAATGGGAGGGAGCCCACTGCAGATAGCAGAAGTGTCACTCATGGACACTACTACATGAAAGCTTGATGTCAGCAGTGCTCCTACACAACTGACCCAGTGACCAACTGTGGATGTGAACTCTCCAACAGCAAGAAAGCCCTGGGGCTTTGAATGAAGCCAGATTTCCTCTATCCTCTTTCTCTTCATTCACTCCAGGCAGCTCTTCTTCACCCATAAACCAATATCCTCCAGGCACTTGGCCACTTTGGCCCTTCAGGAGACAGGGATGGAGGCTTTTACGAGACCCTGCTGCCAGCCACACACAAACTCAGCCTGTTTTATCCAGGCTGTGTGCAGATGCTCAAGTGTGCCAAGTGCTGCAGAGGGGCCCAGGAGGCTGTGACTGAAAACCCTGTCCTGAAGAAGGAGGTCACCCGCCAGAGCCTCAGAGGCAGTGACACTTTCATGTCCCAGCCTGAATCCAGCTTCTCCTGCAATGCGGTTTTAGCTCCAAGTGACGACCTTGTAGCTGGTCTCTCGTTGCTTCCCCACGAGCTTGCTCCAGAAACATGGCTTGGCACTTGCAGGGTTTGGCAAGAACCAACACAGCCGTAAGGGGTGTCTTGTCTATTCATTGGACTGGCTTAGCATATGCTTGAACGAGAGCAGGAAATTCTTTGTCTAAAGGACTTCTAGCTGGCTGCTGCGCTCTGGATAAGCATCCTTGTCCGTGGGCTTGTTCGTGAGCCAGGAGGAGCACAAATCAAGCCGAGACCGCTTGACTTCTTGTTCTGCATTCAGGAAGGCAGACAGGCTGTTTGCTTGCCAACACAGACAGATGCAGGATGTTGTTTGAACATCCCAAACACACATGATCCTCTCAGCAAAATAAGATTAAATTCTGGTTAGACATTTTAACTTAACGAATATGGGACCACCATCGTTAGTCTGACGGCCTCACTTTCTGGATCTTGACCTCTCCACTGGCTTTGCAAACATATTCCCAACTTAGGCTGCAGACTGAGAGAACAACAACACTCAGGGCACTGAATCAGGACAGGACTCTTGATAGTCCTCTCCTTGATAGGACTCTCATGGCTTTAAAGTGTGAACCTATGCACTCTCTGCTGGTCACGCTCTAAATTCTCTGTATAACAAGAGTCACTTCCTCAGTTAACAAAGATTTCACTTGTATCAGTTTTACCAATGCATCCCAATGGCTTATATTTAGAGCAGACAGTAAGCTACAGAGAAATATTCAGTTTTGACAATATCTCTGTTTTCATTTACAAAGGCTGTTCTTTTACACTTTTGCTTTAATTCACCTACCCAGGAGACATTCTTAAGATAGGAAATACATTCATGCAATTAACAATTTGAAAGGAGATAGAAACAGCTAAATAGTTTCAGATCTGCCTGCTGTATTACCTAGCCAGATGACATAAACCTTTAGTTATAAAGTTTTAATTTTATCTTAGGAAGTTTTCTTTTTCTTTTCCTTCTGAGGACCACTGACTAGAAGTCCATAATGTTCACATTTTAAAACAAAGCCGCTTAAGATAATTGAAAATACCCTTCTGAACTAAATTTAAGTTATCATACCCAGTACAATATTTTCATGGATTGTGGACTGTAGGTCACATTTAATTTATCCGTTAAAACAGAGTAATTCACTGGACCAGGCCACAGTGTCCATCACCTGCCCTAGCCAGCAGCCACATTATATACTTCTGTTAATAAACTAATCAAATGTTAATGAAAGGGCACTGTCTCGTTATCCTTACCCAAAGACTACTTTTACTGAACTCTGTCAAGTTGCTCCACATTTACAGGAGAATAAGAGAGAGATCAGGGTCTCCAGTTTATATCACAAACTGTAAATCCTGCAGACATCTCACTATAATCATTTTACAAGCTGCAAAACTGAAGTTCACTTTACCTCTTTTGCTGTAAAAGTAGATAAGGTCATAGTCACTAACAAAACATACCCTACAGTAGCTTTTCAACAGTGCTATAGAGACCACCTGCAACTCCTTACAGAACAGAGGTTCTTGCTAAAACAACACCACACAGAAGGCAGAAAAAGGACACTCTCCAAATATATAGCTTTCTTTAAAATAGATACTATTAGTATGAATATTACAGCTTTCATAGGTTAACTCATAGGGAAGTCATTATGTAAAGCCTCAAGCTGTATTTACAAACTACCCACGGAAAAGAGCTGGAAAGTCTTTCTGGTCCGATTTCACTTTGTCACCTAAGTAAAGCAGAGCAGCTTTAAGGTGAAAATATTAAACTGAAATGAGGCAGGAACATAAACACAGGTGCGGAGCCCGGCTGGAGGTTCCTCCTAGGGACACGACTCATCCCCTGCACTTGACTCCCGTCCTCCCCGCGCCTGCTCTCCTCGCTCTACCCCGGCAAGCTTCTCCCTGCGATTAACGAGAGGTTTACCTGGGTTACGCCTTGAGGACTGGCTTCTGCATGTGCAGCTGTCTCTGGGAGACAAAAAAAAGTTGGGAGAAGTTGGAGCACAGAGCAGCGACGCGGGGAAGGAGCCCAGTCAGCGCTGCCCTCGCCCCGGGGGCCGCAGCGCGGGCCGGGCCGGGGCCGGAGCCGGGGCCGGGGCGAAGTTTGGGAAGTTGCCGCCCGGCTCCCCCCGCACTCACCGGCGTTGCGGAGCTTCTTGTTCCTCAGCACGGACAGGATGACGAGCACGTTGCCCAGGATGTCGCCCACGATGGTGACGATGAGCACGGCGGCCAGCGCCGTGGCGGCCCGCGCCGCGGAACCGGCGCCCACCCGGCAGCCCGGGCAGCTCCCGTTGCCCGCCGGCCGCTCCATGCGCGCTCCGCTCTGCCCGCCCCGCCGGCCGCCGCGGCCGCGCAGCCCCCGCCGCTCCTCCCCGCGGGGCGCCCGCCCTGCCCGGCCGGGGGCGGGGGGCGCGGGGCAGCCCCGCGGCGCGGCGCGGCGCGGGAGGGGAGCGGGCAGCGGCTCCGCAGCGCTGTGTCACGGCGCCACCGCGCGGCGGACACCGGCGCAGCCGCGCGGAGCCCCGCGGAGCCGCTGCCCGCGCGCGGGGCCGGGTGCGCGCGAGGTCTGCAAGGCGGGCGGGTTGTGCGTGGTGCGTGTGCCTGGTGTGTGTGCGTGGTGCATGGTGCGTGTGCCTGGTGTGTGTGCGTGGTGCATGTGTGTGGTGTGTGCGTGGTGCATGTGTGTGCATGGTGCATGTGTGTGCATGGTGCATGTGTGTGGTGTGTGCATGGTGCATGTGTGTGGTGTGTGCACGGTGCATATGCATGGTGCGTGTTGCACAGCGCGTGTGCGTGGGGCATGTGTGTGTGGTGTGTGCATGGTGTGTGTGCATGGTGCATGTGTGTGCATGGTGCATGTGTGTGGTGTGTGCATGGTGCATGTGTGTGGTGTGTGCATGGTGCATGTGCATGGTGCGTGTTGCACAGCACGTGTGCGTGGGGCATGTGTGTGTGGTGTGTGCATGGTGCGTGTGCATGGTGCGTGTTGCACAGCGCGTGTGTGTGGGGCATGTGTGTGTGGTGTGTGCATGGTGCGTGTGCATGGTGTGTGCACGGTGTGTGTGGAATGGTGTGTGTGCACCGTGCATATGCATGGTGTGTGTTGCATGTGCATGATGTGTGTGCACAGTGTGTACACGGTGTGTGTGCGCAGTGAATGTGCATGGTGCACATGGTGGGTGTGTGTGTGGTAAGTGTGCATGGTGCATGTGCATGGTGCACACGGTGGACGTGTGCATGGTGCGTGTGCATGGTGCACATGGTGGGTATGTTCATGGTGTGCACGTGCCTGGTGTGCACCTGCATCTCTCTGTTGTGCATCTGCATGATATGCATGATGCATATAGCATGGGTGGGGTACACAATGTGCAGCACACACAGGACAGGTGGGCAGGGGTGCACGGTGCTGTACAAGCAGAGGCCCAGGTGCAGGAAGCTGGAGATGTGCCCATCCTCGAGCCTGGTGCTCACCTACATGACAGGGGAAGGGGCTTGGAAGCCTCTCCAGGGCCCCAGCACAGGGGCAACCCTGGCCATGTGAGTGGTTGTAGAGGCCAGAACCCTCCCCAAGAAGTGCCGCCAGCTCTGAGCTCTGCATCCACAGTGATTTCTTCGTGGCCTCGGTCAGGGAACACTGGGAAGTGTGGCAGGGTTCAGCCCTGCTCCTGCCAGACCTGCTAAAGCAGCTAACTGCGCCGGGAGCGGGAGGGCTTGGGTGCTGCCTGCTCCTGCTCTCCGAGGGGAGCTCCGGGAGGGGACGCTCTGCAGGGGACACCGGTGACGCTCTGTGTATTGTCCGTGTGGCAGCAGCGTTTCTCAGCCTGCATTTCCCGCCACGCGCACCTCTGCGACACAGCCGGCATTGCCTGAGGGCAGCGCGTCTGACACTGAGACAAAACCAGCCTCACACCACCTTCCCCAGCTATCATTTCAGAGCAAAGCAGCTGCCTTCTGTGCTAACTTGTTTGACTCAATCTGAAACGCTTGACACACAGTCCCCAGCCAAACTGTCCAACACAAAGGCACCCTGGTGGGGTTGTCAGCTCCTCAGGGAGCTGGGCTCTGTGGTGGCCTCTATTGAGAGGGGACCGAGACCCAGGGTCAGCCTGACTTTGCCAACAGGGCACCTGCACGCCTGCGACCACGGGAATGCTCAGCCGCAGTTGGAAAATGAACCTAGGAAATAGGTTTCAGGGGCAGTGGAAAGCTGCTGCGAGACTGTACCATGTACACCCCAGCGTTTTTCCTAAATCTGAACCCAGTAATTCCAGTCACGGATTTCCTGGTTTGGACTCGGGGCCTAGGGCTAAGTGCAAGCAAAGCTCCGTGCTGCATCCTGCTAGCACCTTTGATGCCCTTCTGATTTGGCCCCTTGTTTTAGTCACCCTCAGGTATATTTTAAGCATTGATGACTTGAATGTGGCTTCAGGGGGCTGGACTTTGTGTACTTTAGGAATGCAAACATCTTGGGCCTGCTGAAGGAAATGTGTTCTGAATCCAGGGAAGGCGGTCAAAGAGAAGAGCTGCCATTCCATGCATGGCAGGACATGGGTAGTATCATCCTTTCCTCTCTGCCTGGGGCCAGAGTGGCCCAAAAAAACCTGCTCCCCAAACGACTCTTTTCCATTATCACCGACACTGGGCCAGCATCCCTGGCCCCTCCGCAGAGCACCTGCTGAATGGGGAGCTGTTTTTGCCTAACGACAGCAGTGTTAATTGAGGACCATATGAGTGAGAGTGTGTCAGCACTGCTGCTCCATCGCGTGGGTCTGCACCAGGTCCAAGGCTGAGGTGGCTCCAGTCCATCTGACACTGATACAAGCACCTGAGCTGCCCAACAAAGGCTTGGGCCCAACTTAGGCTTAAAAACACTACCCACCTTGCTGCTCCTGGCAGAGCAGTGCGCGGCAAAGGGGGTGCTTCATATAGAACTGCTGCAGGCAGGAAAATACAAAAATGGCTCTTTATCCAGACACCGCTTTTGTTCATAGATTATTGCCCATAATTTATATCTGCAAAAAGCTGTCTTGTTCCACTGCACAGCACTGCCCTGGGTGAGCAGGTCTGCATAGCACCACATGCATGTGCACACCTGCATGGTTCTATCAACCAGTCTCTCAGAAGACACTTCCCAGAAACTATGATAGATGGAGTCAGCAACCGTTTTCATTGCTGGAGTGATTTAGATGAATAGTTTTCAGGCTGCTTCCTCCCACCTCCCTGCTAAATGGACTCTTCACTGCTTCAATTAAGGAAAGGCTAGCACTCTAGGAGGCAATGGCAAGGGAAAGAAGTGAGGGTGCATGTATCAATAAGACCTTTTTAATTATGCTTTACAGGAGCCTCTGACGTAAATCATATTGAAATTAAAATAGCCACAATGTGTTGGAAGAATTGAGGCTCATTTGACTGTACAAAACCCATGAGCACGATCATAAGAGAAGACAAGTGAAGGAGGGTCAGCATCCAGGAGCGCCTCTGCACCAGGCCACGGTGGTTGTGCTTGGTGCACAGATACATGAACCAAAAAGCAAGGCAAGAACAGTCAGTGTGCTGTACACAGCAAACACTTTGCAAATCCTCCCTTTGAAAAAGCTTAATAACATTGATAAAAATGAGTCTTCAGAGGGCTACGCCTGTTGCTGCGAGGGATTTAAGACAACATTTTCTCCCATCATTGAGCAGCACCAGCAGGAGACGCATCCCCAAAGTCACCCCTGATTTTTGGTGTGGCCTCATCCCCCTTGAAGATGCCAGATTTAGCGGGAAGGGAGAGATGTGCCTTTGGCATGGAAAGTTCCCTCTGAATATCCCGCTGGGGGTGCCCAGCCACCTTGCAGGTCTAATGGGACAATGTCACCCCTGTTCCTGCCCTGCGGCATGTGCGGATCACAGCAGCCACATGCGGGCACCGCTCATCCCTTGCACGAGGTGGAACGCCGGCCGGCCCGGCGCGCTTGGCTGCGTGGAGTCAACCCAGGTGTACTGGAACATATGAAAGCTCCCATAATTGAAAAATAGCTGAGGCATTAATCTTCCTTCTCAGTACCTTGAGTCCTCTTTAAAAAGATTATTTTGTCTTCAGAGACAGCTTTAATGCTACTTAATGAATTGCTTATAAATGAAGGGGTTTTTTTTTCCTTCTTCTCCATGAGGCTGGGCAAGCTGCTATGTCAAATTTGTCAGTGGAGAAGAGACAATTAAGTTTTGTCAAGTACACAAAGGTGATAACTGTTCCCCACAAATGCCACCCCAGTGAGTTCAGCATAGCTACATAGGAGGAGGAACTTCTTTACTGTGGGGGTGACAGAGCACTGCAACAGGCTGCCCAGAGAGGTTGTGGAGTCTCCTTCTTTAGAGATCTTCAAAATCTGCCTGGATGCGACCCTGTGCCACGTGCCCTAGATGTCACTGCTGGAGTACGGGGAATGGACTGTATGATCTCTAGGGGTCCCTTCCAAACCTCAACAATTTTGTGATTCTGAGATATGCAAGGCCAATTTGTCCTGTCCTTTTGACTGAGCTTGCTTACAGCAGTGACACCTCCATTTCCTTCAGCTCAGCCTGGCCCTTTCCCACGTCCCCGCTGCCCAAGCCTGGACACACAGGCACAGTGCAAAGATGCTGCAGGAGGCTCCATCCGTCCCTCCCACCCCTTCCAGCAAACCGAGGATTTGTATCTAGCTCCAGCAAGAGCAGCAGGCAGTGAGAGTTGTAATTCCTCCACAAGTGGGGCTTTTGACTCCGGTGACGGCCTTTCCAGCAGGCGCAGCAGCAGATGCAGAGTGGGGCCAATAAATCATTTGGCAGCTGCTTTTGTTCGCCCCGTGGCGGCTCCCACGTGGTGCGGCTCTGCGCTGCCCTGCACAGCCGCTCCGAGGGCTCGGGGACAGCCTCACGTCCCCTCATGTGGCACAGGGCGTTTTACACAGTCCCTCAGCATCGGGTCTTCACCACCACGGCTCACCTGGGCACGTCTTGCTGCCCTGTTCAGGTGCCAAGAGATGTGGGGATGCCCCCGGGCCACATAGCCCCATGTTTCTCCCCACTCCATTATTTTGCTGCATGCAGAACACGTCCCTGAACACACGAGGCAAGTGCACTCCCATCCCCACATTTCCTGGGAACAGACCCCAGGAAACACCGCACAGCCCAGCACAGGGCTGTAGTGCAAAGAGGGAATCACCACGAAACGTCTGCAGCTCCCTAGGCAAACACGTACACTCATTTCTTCTCTTCCGGGCTCTTTTCTGGTGCCTTAGCTATTCTGCCCAGCTATTCATGGCAGGGCACCGCAGCTGTGCGGCGCGTGACGAAAGCGAAGCCCGGCCTTGGGAAAAGCCATCGGTTGCATTGCGAAAACGCAGCCGCCTGCGCGGAACTGCCAGCACAAAGGAGAGAGCAGCAAACAAGCGGATCTGTGTACGGCACCGCACTCGTGGAGGCACTCCCGGCAAGACGGCCTCCTCGTGCTCAGCCACTTCCCCTTTCTGAGCTGAAGTACCAGCCTCACGCGGAGCAGACTGCTCGCTTGCCCAGAATAGGCTTTTTTGTTAATCACCAAAAAGTCCGAGACACAGGCCCGTTCATTCAGCTCAACAGCTTAATGTGAAAAATCTCAATAAAAAGGGAAAGAAGGAAAACTTTGTATTCCTTCCACATTTTGAATATTGAATGATGCTCTCAGTGCTGCCTTGGGACAAAACATCAAACCGCTTCCTCACTCAGAGATGTGCATCATTTAAAAAGAACAACTTTGAGGCCAGCTTGCTGTTACCAAACTCTTTTTTTTTTTTTTTTTCATGTCACACACAAGGACGCAACATGAATGAGAGCAGACTTAGCCCTGCCATAAGCAGGCAAGCAGGGTGACCTAGATTCACTTTGTATCATGGAAGGAAGTGACGGCAAAAGTTTAAACTCTGCTGATGGGGTCTGTGGGCTGTTGCACGTTTGGGTCAAAGTTTGCTGAGATCAGCTTGTGCCTTCCAAAAAAGCTGCTCCCACCAAGAAGGTTCATACCGCGGTGACTGAATTACGCATGTGATTTGTTTGGGCTTTAGCAAATAACCTGAGTGTTTTCAGCACACATATGGGAAAAAAACCAAGCTCTTTCCTGTAATGTTTTCACCAACATGACCGTGACTCTTCGTGTCTACAGGGACTGGCCGTGCCAGCGAGGGGACATCAGGGCGCTACATTAGCTCTCGCTGTCAGCCCGAGCCCTGACACAAGCAGCCCAATGCAGCCCACTACAACCCGCTCCCACCAGCCCTGCGTCTCCAGCTGGGCCCATTTTCCTCTGGAAGCTTCTAACCAAATTCAAGCTGAACAATAAGGATGCACAGATACACACACCCCAAGCTAATCATTTCTACTCACCCAAATTCAAAGCATTGTCTCCCTACTACCTAGGAAATACACAGGGGAATGTTTTATTTTGAATATGGCACCTTAAGGGATCACAGGGTCTTGCAGCTGTAACAATCTAGTTCCATTTTTTCTACTTTAGCTTATTAGCTAAAGCTTCAGAAAAAAAAACGGGTGCAAACATATATGCCCATATAAAGTTCCACAGGAACTGAAGGAAAAATTTCTTAACAGTGAGGGCGATGGAGCACAGGAACAGGCTGCCAAGAGATCTCCTTCTCTGGAGATCTTCAAAACCCGCTTGGACGCAGTCCTGTGCCACGTGCTCTAGGTGACCCTGTGTGTGCAGGGGCGTTGGACTAGATAATCTCTAGAGGCCCCTTCCAACCTTAACGATTCTAAGATTCTATGATTCTAGGGACAAAAATAATGACCCACACTATGACAGGTGTAAAACTGCAAGTCTCCAATTGCCAGAGAGACTTTTTCTTTTTTAAGTGACCTAATTGATTGCCTCCTTCCTCCCAAAAAAATCCTGACTCACAGAGCCTTGCTTCCAGGGAAAGCAATTTGGTTGCTCTGCACAGTTTCCTGGGCTGCTTAGATGATAAATGATCAATAGATGCATGACTGCCAAGTCATGATCACAGCAAAGGAAAAAGATATAAACATGAGGCTGACAGGGATGTCACAGCGAGATGGGAACCCTTGCACTCTTGCCTTGTCCGCTACTGGATGCTGCCTCCTGCCAAGGCCTCCAAACCAGCCCGCCAATGCTCACAGGACAAACTTGAGCAAGGACTCTTTGATCGCAATGTATTAAGCTAGATAGACTGACCTGACATATTTTGTGGTTAGCAACACCAAAGAAAGTTGAAGGACTCTAATTTTTGAGTAAGAAAATAGTTTTCCTCCTAAATTGCCCCCAAATGGAGGAGTTGCCCAAGGTGTTGCTGGTTGAGTGCGTAGCGGCAGGGCAGAGAACCACCTGTGCCTGCAGCACCCAGAGCTCGCTGGTTCACCCAGCCTGAGCTCACTCCTTTACCTGGCCAGAAGCACATTTACCATAGCAGAGCTTCACAGTTTATGCCACTTGCCTGTTGAATTCACGTCTTTCCTGTTGGCTATTAACTCCCACAGGAAGACAGAGATTGCCGTGCTTTCCTTGGGCAAGGAGCGGAATTGCATGTCCTAAGAAAGAAAGTAAAAATAAAGACTTTCACCCAGTGCAAGAGGATGGTGTTGATAGCTTAGCTCAGCACATTGGGCTTTCGTTATGCACCGAGCAGCAGCTTCACGCTTGCAGTAATAGTTACCCACAGCCATTATTGAGGTCCTGGTTTGCTTCTTCCTTAGAATGGGAAATGGCAAACTCAGATCCAGCAGTCAGTGGAAAGGTTTCCTCTTAGGAGACACACTGCTTTTACCTGTCGCTCATGAGAGGAGAGCTCGGTAGCCAAGCACAAATTGCTCTGCAAAATCATAAGTAGGAGTAGCCAGAGCCAACTCATTCTTTGTGGCAGACTTGCCTAGAAACAGTTGATGGAAATGCAGAGGTCAAGAGAAATAACTGGTGTAGCACGTGATGGGGACCATCCCTAACACAGCAGCACTGAGGGCAGGCGGTAGCGAGCGCCCGCGCCGTAGCCTGCCCTGGCAGGAGCACGGCCCTTCGCAGCCACGTGCCGGGAGCCTGGAAGGAACAAGAGATGTTAACAGTGAAGTCACAGCAAGCTGGTGCCAAAGCCACCATTTCCTCCTCCCACAGAGAAGGCAGCTGTGATCAGGCTACTGCTCCGTTGCCTATCTACACGCACCCCTCCAAATATTCTCATAGAAGGAGAACACCACCCAGGTTTTTCCACCCCCTGCACTGCCCTGACCACCAAAGGGGCTTTGCCGGAGCATGCCCACAAAACTCAGCACCAGCCAGGAAAAGGAAAGCAACTCCCATCCTGGCAGGCACCTTAATAATCCTTCTTGGAGCTGCTGCCTTCTGTCCTTGGCCCTGCAGAGCACAGCAGAGCGTAGCCTCTGCGCAGCCCCTTCCCTGCAGGATTTGCTGGCACCTCCCGGGATGGGACCTGGGCACACAGGGAGTAGGTCCACGGCCCCAAGCCCAATCCAACTTCTGGCTCCTACCACCAGGACAAATCCATGACCCTGGGAGCTTCCTTTTGTGGAGGAAGGTCATGACATCTCTTTTGTCTTTAGGTGGTCCCTCTCAGTCAGGAAAGATAGATTTCCAGTTTACTTACCAACAGGTTAAGTGCTCATTTTTTAATTTTCACTTTACATTTTTGATTGATGGGCTCATGGACATCTGCTAAACTTCAACACACTTCCTGTTGTGTGGTCTGATTTTCACTTGTCCATTTTAACATCAGCTGGCTACATGCTTTAAACCCTTTACTGGAAGGTTACCAACATCCCATATGCATGTGACAAATTTCATTCATGCTCATTCACAGGGTGAGAGCGGATCTCACTTCAGCAACTCCATTAAGAACTCTTCCTCTACAGCCCATTAAATATGCATGCCTAATTTCTGTAGCATATTTGCAGGCTCTGCAAAATTGTATTGATTTGTGCCAATTGAGTAGTTCTGTCCAGTGAGGAGCCAGTGTTTTGGCCAGTTTTGGCTTCCACTCCAGCCTCTTCGAATGCTCACCCTGCTACATTTTGCTGATACCTTCCTCAAATTTCTGCTTTGGTTTTCTCCACAGACCCACTGGAGAGCATGGCTTGCTCATCCACCTCAACCAAGTTGTTTTATCTTCCTGCCAGGATCTGCAAGCAGAGCTATCACTGATTAATTTCGGTTTATTTAATATTACTAAGTTAGAAGACTCATAAAACAGCAGCCTGGCAAACTCGCAATGCTTTTTGGCTTCCACATCAAGTTCTGCCAGCAGACGTTTTCAGTTTTGGTTCTCAGATCTCCTTTGCAGTCTGGTCTCAAAACAGCAAATCCAGCAGCCCTCCAACTGTGTATGTTAAACTCAAATGTGTTATCAACGATCCACAAGTTTCCCCACTCTTCACAAGGGGTGGATTCCCTCAGACATTTCATTCATCCCAGGAGTGTGACATTCTTCAGATATCTTCAGCACAGTTTGATGCCTGTTTTTCCTCCTAGTACCTGATAGTAGGTAAGCAAAAGTTTGCCTGATGCAGCAGTTTCAAAAAATCTTCATCAGTAATTCCACTTACCTTCATGACAAGGGGAAAACTATGCTTAAATCTCTTCAGCTTTTTTTGAGAATTTAAGCAACACTGATTCCTAGTGCCTTTTTTCCCCCTGTTGCCTTTACTTCTGTTCCCTCTGTACTGGACGTGCTCTCCTATTTCTACTGACACTGCTAGTCTCCGGTTTTATGTGAACATTGAGAAATGAGAGCTGTGGTTTATAACTAACGTGAATTTTTACTTAAAGTTGACTATTAACTTCAGCAGAAAGAGACAGAAAGAGGAGGAAAAAAGGGAATTGCATAATTCAGGCACACCCCATTTGCTTGCAGTCCAGCACGTTTGGAGCTTTAAAGTCGGTTCTGAAGTTTAACCATCTTGTGTATATTTAAAAACAAAATGCAAATTTAACATACAGAGAACTTAAAATATAAATTTGGCAGTGAAAAAAAGTTGTCAGAGATATTTAGGTGTTTATATATATGTTATATATATATACACACACACACACGTACAACTGATAAATCATATCTATATGCAATGTGAGGTGTTGCTATGGTAATCTTAATTTTATATTCCTTACATTAAGATGACAACTGCAAGTTGTTTGGCACCGAGATTGTCTTCTTTTATAGTATGCGCTGCACTTAATCCAGTGGGACTCTGATCTCTGCCTCATAGAGCTATTGAAATAGAAATAACTACTTACAATAATACCGCCATTATTATGCGATGACCTTGAATGCAGTTTCCTTAAAAAAAAAAAAAAAAAAAAAGGCGGGGGGGAAGAAGGAGAAAAAGAAAAAGCAAGAAAGAGGCAGACAGAAAAAGCAGCAGCCCCTGTGTGCTGGTGTGTAACCGAGCCACGCAGCTCTGTTGCGGGCATGCGGTGGCCGCCTGTGAGGAGAAGAGGTGGCAAAGCCAGGCTCCAGCTCTGGGAATGTGCTGCTGGGATGGCAGTGAGAGGATCCTCATCTGCTCCACAGACCCCTGACGTTCCTGATGGGATGTCCTGGGATGGGGGATTTGCGTCTCTGCGAGGACTGGTGCATGTCGCGCCGGGAGCACAGCTCCAGCCCCAGGGCCACGAAAGCACTGCTGGGCTTTGCACTTTTCTTTTCCTGGGGGAAAGATTGGGAATAAGTTTCCTCAGGCTTTCCGGAGCCACAGGAGAAGCCTTTGGGAGATTATCAACGTCAATCTCCAGAACAACCCTGCTGGGACATCCAAGGAAAGTCCCAGCGCTGCTGTAGCACAAATGCTGCATAAAAAGTACAACTGCAGACACGAGTTGTACGGCCTTGTCATGTTCCCTGTCACAGACACGGAACCAGCTACACCGTCAGGAAGGAGCGTCAGGATTTACAGTGCTCATAGGTAGGCAAGTGAGACACAGCAGCTCCAGGCGTCCCAGAGACGGTCAGTGGCAGGACAGGGACCAAATCTAAGTTGGTACTCACTGCCTTTACCTCTAGGCAGTCATCCTCTGTGGCCAGAGGCTGACCCAGCTGCGGGCAGCACAGACGAGCAGGACCGAGGAGCCGAGCGCGAAGCGGTTTCGTGAACACAAGCCAGGAAAGATCACATCTCTGGGTGCTGAATGCGCGTCCAGGGGTCATTTTCAAACCAAACGTGTGGAAACAGCTCCTCCTCTCCCAAGCAGCAAGGCAGCTTCCCCTGCAAGGGCCGAAAAGCACCGCAAAGGCAGGGAAACCCCAGCAGCAGAAGCATTAGAGTTAGTGCAACCACACGTGCCAGCCAGGGACGTAGCTGTGAGAAAGGAACAGTCTGAAGGGACATGCCAATGCCATTAATACAAACATGCATGAACGGCAACCACCAGGCTACCATGCCATGCAGGAGGAGGCAGACACGGTCTTCTCCCACACTGGGAGATCACACAGGGGTTAATTTGCCTCCAAGAGCCAGCAGGACCTGAGCCTCTCCTCATGCAAGGAGGGACAAGGAGCTGAGAGCCTTTTATTGTAATGGGAACAATGCAGAGCTGAAGTTGGGAATCTGCAAAACACGTGGGCAAGTCCACCCCCTGCAGAGGAAAACGCTGCTGTGGGTTTCTGGAGCAAAAAGGCCTCACCTGAGATCAGCTGTCAGGGACGTTTGTTTTCTCCAGACTGATGGTGTTTACAACTCCAGGCGTCTTCTCATTCATTTATGATCTCTGGCCGCAAGTAGGTCTCTTCGGGATGCTGAGTGACAGGTATTGTTATAGTGCCAAGGAGACAGGCCGCGCAACTGCCTGTGGCAGGCAGATCACTGCGAAATCATGATTTATCTGGAGTTAAATTAAGTTATGTCTCTCTTCCCTGTCTGCCCTGGCCGTGCCTATATGCTGGTATGCTGTATTTCTTCCTCTGGAAAGAAAAACACAGGGCCATTTACCACTAGAGAGAGATTAGGAAGCGCCCCAAATGTAAACTCCAAGACAAAGCTCATTCAAGCATATTTGAGGTCTGGAGCTGACAAGTGACAAAGAGCAGAAGCTGAGTTTGCTCGATTTTGGCTTACGCAATTGCTTGGGGAATCATGGGAAGGAAAAACAGGTGAATTATTGTTGGCTACATACTTAAACAAATGGGGGCTTCAAGCAAAACTGCAATGCTTAGACATTCAGATGGGGAAATATTTACCTCACGTGCAGAAGTAAATGTCATGGTTTACGAGTCGTATAAAGCCTTTTATGCTGAAAATCTCTCTCTGGATGAGGTTGAGGATATTTCTCATCTTGGGCCGTTTGATCTATTTGCAGCGCAGAGAGACCAGCGAGGGTCTTATTCCCCAGCAGGGCTAGTGGTGGAAGGAGCCGCTGCCTCTGCACCGTGTCTCTGCCCCGCAACACCCTGTGCTAACGCTCCTGCTCATCCTGCAGGCCGGGAATGAGGGAAGAACCATGTGATCTACCCGGATCTTGGCACAACGGGCTTCCCCCACCCTATGGGAAAGCAGTCCCCTGCCTCCCAGGAGAGCCACACTCCCTCCATCACGGATGCTTTCTTTGGGGAGAAGTCTCCTTTTTCACACTCATATTCAGGAGCACAGAATGGACGACTACACAGCATAACCTTGATGGCTGAGAAATTCAGCACATGCTAATGCAAGTCTTAAATGGCCCTTTCCATGAAAGATTAGCTTACAGGGGGGATTCCTGCATGATAGGGCACCAACCAACAGATTCATATTTAGAATCAGAGACTTTGCTCCAAGCCACGACACACGGTCTCCTTATGTCCACAAATAGCCCCTTTTCCCTGCGAATGCTCCCTGCACCTCTGCGCTGCAGACACTGCTCATTGGGCTGCATGGCCCTGTGCCCTGTGGGACGTCCACTGCAGCAGCAGGGGCACAGAAACGGTGCCAGGCTGCCAAAACTGTACCACAAGGTGGTGCCCGGTGCCACCAGGTGCCCGGTGGCATCCGCAAGCTCCGAGTCCTGTTCATACCTCAAGAGCAGCATGTGGGTAGCCTGAAGGGAAGGCAGAGGGGCCAGGGCTCCTTTATCCTCCCTCCACCTCCTCCGAGCTGGGACATTAGAGGGGAGAGAGCAATAAGAACAGACATGAAAGGAGAACAAGGTGGAGATAGTGTCTCCTCCAGGTCGCCCATTGCCTGCACCAGGGCCCTTCCCCAGTGCCTCAGAGGGGCAGGAGGAGCTCGCAGCCCTGCACCAGGGTGGGCAGCCCAGTGCCCGGGGTGCCCAGCAGCACACGGCCACACTGTGCAGTGCGTGGCAGTTGCCTGAAGATGGCAAACCAGCACTGCGGTTCACAGTACGCACCGATACCGAACTGGAGGAAGAAGGGGCTCCCTACAAATCAGAGGGCTGTATTTTCTTCGCAAGCCATGTAATGCCAGAGCAGAATTTAAATTGCAGTGTTTATCAAACAGGTCTAAGCCTTTCTCTTTCCTCCATTCCCTGTTAAACACTGCCTGGATTGCAGAATTGCAAAGCTTTTTTTTTTGCCTTGCTCTTGGTAGCGCACCAGACCTCGAATCCAAATGCAAAGTGTGAGGAAGAAATTGCAACGCATCCATTGGCACCAGGGAGCCATACAGCTAGTCTGTGCCGGTAATAATTTATCCTAAGCCTTCTAGTGGCATTTTATGTCTTTTTGCTGTAGTGCTATTACAGCTTTGATTACTCCATTTTTATGTTTGTCAGCACAGCATATGGGCGAGATAATTTGTATTCAAAGTATTAAACTGGTAATGTAAATTATTAAAGACCCAATTCATAAAAGCATTACACACCATATGCAGATCCTTCCCGTGAACTCTCGTCCCTCCTTCTCCCCCACTTCTGCAGACCCGGCTCCCAGCAACCGGAGCAGGATCGGGACCATCTGCAGCCCAGCCACTATCCCATGCACTCAAGCACCTGGCTGCTGCCTCCGTACCCACGAGCACAGGTCGAGACCCGTCAGTGGGTCTGGACAGACGCGGAACAAGGATTTTGCACCTTGCCCTTCCTGCTCCGTGCTGTGTGTGACCCAGTTCACCTGCGCACCTGCCACCGGTCAGCCCAGCGGTGAGTAGAGGATAAGCAAGAAGCAGGTTTTCCCATTTTCCCCTTGTTTGGCTGTTCCCTGGCTGCAGGTCTAAACCTTTCAGCACAGCCGCTCAGCAGAGCGGCCCGTGGTCTCAGTCCTGCCTCCCCTCCGGGACTCAGTGTGCGCAAGGCTGGCTATTGAGACTCCACATACCAGCACGCAAGCTCTGCAGGCACAGGGCTGCTTGGCCCTGAGTGTGCTGGCTTCTCGCAGGGATTTCAGCAGGGAGGGCTGAGGTGAAACCTGCCGATCCCACAGGAAAACTCGGCTTTTCGGCTGCAACCCCTGCAGCAATGGGCAGCTAATTTCTGTAGCTGTTTACCAGCCGATGCACAGCACCATCATGCTGAGCAGATGCTGTCTTCTGTTTTTCTCATTACCAAGATTTACTGTCTTATAAGCTTATTATTGACTGAGGCTTGAGCCTCTCTTTGGGGCTGAGGACAAGGGAGATGCAAACACCCGGCAGCTACTGCATGCACTGGAGTGCCTGCAGCAAAGCCCTGCATCCAACCCATGCTCCTGGCCACCTACTCCAGACCCACTTTCCTTTGCCTAAGGGCACTGCTGCCCACACCCAGTCCATCCCTATAGAGCATGTTCCACAAGGACCAGCGGGAGAGGACCAGAGCTCTTGTGGGGTGTTCACACCAGGCTGGGCCTGTGGTGAACGCCCGAAGACACGTTCAAACAGAGCAAGACTTGGGGTGCTCGTGTTTAACTTCACTTGCTCTGCTTTGTGTCACACGTGTCTCATAATCTGGTCTCCTTTCCCAGCACAGCAAGCTGTGCTGGCGCCACCAGGAGAGGGTGTCCTTGCCGACAACAGGCGCTGTGGTAACAGTCGGCAGCACGCATGGCACTTCGCATGAGTGCGTGCGTATACGCGCACATAGGCACTGCAATCGCTGAGGATACACAACCAGGAGCTACTGCCGGGGCTCAACTCTCTTCTGTTGCCTGTGAAAAGCAGAGAGACCTCAGAAAGCACGAGGAGGAAAGACCTCCTTGCTCTGTGGTTGTAAACCTGGCTGCTGTCTCCTGGCACCAAGGCCATGGATATCAGCAGGCCAGCTCTTCCGAGGCAAAAGGAGAGAAGGTCTAGGCAAAATGAGCCCCAGGGATCCCTGCTGAGAGGGATGAAGGCACACAGGCACAGGCATGTGGTGACACTGAGGAGGTGAGACCTGGGCCACCATGTGCCACCATCCTTGGGCCTGTCCTGACTAGCTACCCCGCTCCTGTCATGGAGAAGGCCCCCACGTGGGAAGAGAGCCCAGCTGCTGCAGAGTTGTCACCTGGAAAGGAGTGGGCAATGCTGGTGGCACTACGACTATGGGACCCAGAGCGAGGGCGAAACTGGGGATAAGTTTGAGCCGCAGGAGCCTCATAGCTGAGCAATCCCTCAAGACGCCTATGGGAACAGTCCAGCCGCCCTTTGGCGCACAGTGAAGCTTAACATTGGTTTATGCTGTTGGCACAACCACATCCCAACCCAGTGCTCCCGAGGAGGGTGTCCTTGCCCCTCCAACCGCAGGGAAAGTGGGGGCATCAGACCACCACACGGCTTCCCAAGGCTTGACACCCAGCCTCTCCGTGCCGCGATGTCTCCATTGGTAAATTGATACTAACAGCAGGAACCACCTTGCTGCTCTCCACACCAAACTGAGTGATGGAGTGGATTTGTTTACTCATCCACGTACTACCTGTCATGTACAAATTGCTCTCATCATCATCATCTTTCTCTAAGCTCACGCAGAGATGTTATAGAGACGTCGTGTTTCATATCCAGAAAGACACAAATTCACTCTAAAAGTGAAAAGCGTACCCATGGGAACGCTGCTCAGCTCCTCCGGTCAGACCTTCAACTTGGACTCGTGGTCCCACCACCAGCCAAGCCATGGTCCTCCGCCATCAACATGGAAAACAAAGGTCAGCATCTCCTAAGAGCATCCAGGCGAAGCCAGGAGCGAGCACTGCTGCTGGTCCCACTGCCAGCCTGGAGCACCAAGGCAGTCCAATGGCCTGGTTGATATCACAGGCATTCATTTTAGGCTAAGTCCATACAGCCCACAGAGCAGCAAAGAAACCTGCTCTTTCCATGGAAACAACAGCAAGGCAAAGCTCCAACCCACAGCCAACCAGACTGGCATCTGTGAAGATCTTCAAGCAGATCTGGACAAAGTGGACAAATCTGGTCAGGAGGCAGCAGCAGCTCTGACAAGATTCACACATTCAAGACGTAGGTCCAAGCAAAAGCGAACTGCTGCTGTCGTGACACCAGGAGCAGTGACAGAGTGGGGAGGAGCTTGACACCTGAGCCTTGGTAACACCTGGTGCACCCAGAAAAGCCTCACTCTTGTTTCTTCCGCCCGGTGCTCACAGCAGGCTGGTTTAGACAGAGGGCAAGTCTGCCTTCCCCCAGCTTTGGGTTACCCATGCTTCAGATTTGCTCCCAACACTTCCTCTTACCACATCAGACAGCAGTTGTGTCGCATACAGTAACGCTACAGTCAAATGGTTTAAGTTACCCTAGTTAAAAAGGCGGTTTAAGTAACTGCATGGAGAACCTTATGTCCACGCCTCAAGTCCTCCAGCCACAGCAGCTCACACACCCCACCCTCCTCCTCCCGCCATGTTTTCTTCACACATATTGCCACTCGGCTTCTCTGGCACAGCAAGGCTGACAGCCTTGCCAAAAACACAGCAAAACAAGGTGACACAGCAGGAGCTGCTGGCCACTGACACCAGACGGAGTCCACTGGTGGGTGTCAGCGTGGGCAGGGCGAGCAGGTGACACAAGGGACACCCCCACAACACCCACACAGGGGCATAGCCGTGCTTCGCCAGGGCTGCCCTTGCTGCCTCAGGAAGCCCCGTTCAGCAGTGACACTCGGTTGCTGACGAGACACGGCTTGTTGGACGGAGGCAGCGCTTTAAACGGCCCCATGCCCACAACACGCTCCCTTCGCAGTCTCACTTTTAATTTCCTGGGGTAGTATTTCCAATAGCGACTGGCACATATCTGTTGGCCATCTTTTATTAACATGCTGCCTGGGGTCCCCAGCTTCCCCAGTGACCTGCTCTCTCCTGCAGAATTGAATTTTTTTTTCTTTTCCTTTTATTATTTTTTTCCTCTTAATTAAAAACCTAACTCTTATTCCGAACACACCCGGAGCGTTGCTGACGGCAGCGGCCGTCGCGCCCGCAGCCCAACACCAGCGCTGGGCACTGCGGCTGCTGGCTCCTGGCTGGGTCCTCAGGCTGGGCAGAGGTGCCAGGGTCCAGGTGCCCACAGAGGCAGTGAGCTCAGATCCTGCTGGGATTCCCACAGCTGCAGGGCAACACCCAGAGTTGCAGCCAGGCCAAGAGCGGCTGAATGACACTGTGCAGCCCCTCTTAGGCTTTGCAGCAACACCCGGGTGCTAGGAGATAGCTCAGGGACAGCTCTGCAAGCCCACCACCATGCCAAGCCCTGCTCTGGCACGCTACAACCAGGACCAAGCCTGCCAAAAACAGGTTGTCCAGGGAAAGGACAAACACACAGGCAAACAGAGCACTGGAGATGAACAATGATGACTGAGCAATGGTGCGCGCACGCAGACACACGAAACGACCGCTTAAAAAAAGAAAATATTATTTAGCTATTTTTGTTCGCAACATATTTGGAATTCCTTCTTCAATATTTTGTTTTCAAAAAGGTAAAAATATTTTTCAACTCGTATTTCATCATAAAATGAAAAAAAAAAAAGCCTCAGCCATCTGTCCCCAGGCATCGCGCTGGAGCGCGTTGCTCTGCGCTAAGCACCGCAGCTCGCCGTCCCCAGCTCCCTCAGGGAGGCCAGAGGACAGGGACTCCCACTGCACCGGCGCATCTCTGACCCACCAGCGCTCCCGAGCAGGCAGCAAGCCACATGGTTCCATCCGAGGATGGGAACTGTTCAACACACTGGCTTGAGTTGCTCTTGTCTTTTCTTACTCACTTGCATTTTTAACCTGCACTGCAAAGCATAGACGAATGCGCACGCCAGCAGCGGTGCTGATCCTGCAGCAGGGTCCATGGCACCAGCCCCGCGGTGCAAGCAAGGGCTCAGGCACCCGCTGCCTGCACCAAAGGACAAGAAACAGCCGCTGAGATGGGCAAAAAGCTGCTATGCACCCACATGTGCTGCTTTTACTGGGAAGCTGCAAGCCGAGACCCACAGGCACGGACACTTTGTGCAAAACTCAGGCTCTCGGGTGGGCTCCCAGGGCTGTCACTGGGTCTCGTTAGAGGCACAGAGCTGTGGCAGAGACTGGGCCACTTCAGAAGTAAAGCCCAAAAGAGTTATTTCAGAATACATCCACAGAGAGCAGCTGCCATCCCATCGTGCCGCTCATTTTTGGTGAGCGTAACCCATATAACGAATACAAAAAACACCCCAACAGACAAGCTAAACAGCAGGCTTCCAGATGTCCACCCAGCTCTCCCATCCCAGACTCTTAATCCTCTACTTTGTCTGAGCTCTAGCTGATTTCTGATGCATTCAGATTATCCAGACAGCATAACTGCTAGTGAACATCTAAATATTCCCCCGCTTCCACCTCAGCTTTCACCTTGAAGGAAAAACACTTTACTGGGCCCAGGGCCTTCTTTATCAAGCCAATTAGTTTCACGCAAAAGCAATGAGGGAGACCCAGCAAAGCTGGATGGCCTGTAAAATTCCCAGTATTTTGCGATGGGTGGAGGCCAAGTATGACTTTTAAAAAAGTGTGTAACCAGAGGACTGGCTTTTCCACTGCTGTTATAAAGAGAACTCAGCAGGCACGACTGACATGCAAACCACTTAATGTATCGTAAAGAAAAGTTTACAAACAGAGCAGCTATAATTCCTCCTATAACTCTGGAGAACCCAAGTTTGCAAGGAACAAAAGGAAATGATTAACAGAGGAAATATGCGTAGTACAAAAAAGATTTTTTAGTCCAAAAAGGGATGTCCATATTTAGAAACAGTCAATTCCTGTTGTCAGGGCTCTGCTTTTTCCTGAATGCATTTCTCCCCCCGAAAGAAAGAAGTCACGGAGGGAGTTTGTGCACAGCTATGTCACATGCACGCAGAGACCACGGCTGTGCCTTGAGGAGCTAGGGAGAAATACAGAGATTTCAATGGGGAAAAATATATTAAAAAAAAAAAAAAGAAATAAAGAGATCACTCTCATCACGTTTGAATGAGGAGAGAACCCTGAGCCCCTGGCTCCTCTGGTGGGGCTGTCCCGTAGGTCCCCAACACCTCGTGCAGCCCAAGCATCCCCTGCCGTGAGAGGATGCCCCGGGCTCTGCCACGCAGCCGCGCGGGACCCCCCACGAGCTCAGCCTGCCGGGGCGGCCGCAGCCACGTGCTGCGGGACACAGCGGACACAGCGGCACAGGCCGAGCCGGCTGCCGGCCGTTCCACCACAGCGGCGCTCCCACCGCCTCATACTTCTGCCCCTCAGCTCTTCCAACTTCTTCATTTCTCACATGGTTTATCCCAGGTTTCTGCCCAGATTGTTCTTACTGTAGAGGTGCAATAGGAATCACGGAAAAACAAATTAAGAAAAAAAAAATCCACACGCATTTGAAAGAATCGAAAGCCTTCTGCAACTTGCCCTCAAAATCCAAAGCACCAGATCTGCTCTATCCTTTTTTGTTAAATGACTCTCCAAGGTAGAAAATCACCGAAGAAGGAAACGAAAATGAGGGAGGAGCAAGAGATCTTTAACTAGACAATTTTATGCTGTTTTGTCAGGTTTTATTCCAATTACAGACCAGCCCTTGGAAGGCAGACTTCTCTTTAAGACTTTCACTGGCACTTTCGTCTTTGAGCTTGGTCTGAAAAAGCTCCCAGCAGCTTGCAAAAATTAAGTTACTACACGAGGCAATGAAATAAGCCAATTGAAGACCTGGCACATGTTTCCTTTTGCTTTCCCTGCTACAGAGAAGCGACCTTTGGCAACAGCCAGGGCAGGCAGCTGCAGGTAGTAATATCTTAAACAACTGCAAAAGCAGAACCCAGAAAAGATTCCCAGTTCAACCTCTAAAGATAAAGAGAACAAAACCTGACCAACATATTTTTTCCCCTCAGAAGTTCTCTAATAGCTCATAAAGAAAACCAGAGGCCAAATTGCCCCTGCTCCTGCCTTTCACAAGCCTCTTTTGCAAGATCATGAAATATTGGCAGTACATCCCAGGTAACACATAGAAGATGAACAATCGCATGATAATTACCAGGAGACAAGAGATGTTTGTCTCATGCTATCCCCCAAATCATTGCCACCCTCTCCTTGAATTAATTTTCTAAACTGACAGAAAGTAAATCTTAAAGTTCAATTAAAAAAAAAAAAAAGCTAAAAACACTTACAAAAGTGATAAGCCCTCACAACAACAAAGATAATGTTTGATCAATATTATAAAAAAAGCCTTTTTACAACTTGAAATACTCGAGAAGGCTTTATAAGGGGAGGAGCTAGGAAAAAATAGCTACTTTTTAACTCAGAAGATCTTCAAGCGCCCCATTACACAGGGCCCACAGAGAGGTGCGGTGCCCGTGCAGAAGAGCTGCTCCTAGACCGGGGCGTCCAGCCGACAGCCCGATGGTGTCTCGAGGTGCTCAGGAAAGCAGCAGCATTTTGCACTCCAGGGCTCGGATGTCATCAGCAAGTGCACTGAAAACTCCCAGTCCCCACAGCAAGGCTAAGCTGCTAATGGTGATTTTTCTGGTGGGTGGATTCAGCCAGCAGAGAAGCGCTTCACGTCAGGGGACACAACTACAAGACAGGCATCCCCTTGTCTCTGCTAATGCAGCTCCATCTCTCAGAACAAGCAAAACAGGGATTTGCCCAACTCACACACATCGCGGCTTCCAAAGTTCTCAGCACCACCGTGGCACTAGGATTTCTAACCTAAACAACATCTAGGCTCTGTAACCTTGGACAGATCACTTACCCTCTCACCTTAGCACAAATAGCAATAACAAATATGCTGTTTCCTAGGAGTCTCTATGAGGCCATTCCTCCAGGAACAAGACAAGGAGGTACTCACCAGCTACAGAGACATGGCAGTCAGCTGCAGGAACCTCCAAAAAGGCTGTTACTACTTCCTGGTGCCTGATTTAAGGACTCAGGTGCAGAAAGGCACTTGAGAAAAGCTTTCAGGAGCAGATGACTCCGAACAAGGTTGTTAGCACTGGCTAGGAGACTGCCCCCTCCTCACTGGCATCATACTTTACAGCGTAGGCATCAGGTCAGTCTATCTATCAATACGTCACTTACTAGTCACCAAAGAGCACCTTTCTGCTTACAGAGGAGAGCAGGTTTGGGTTCAGACTCAAAAAGGTAAGCACAGAGCTTGCCAGAAACCCAACTCCAGGGTGATTTTGATGCCATAAACGCACAGCCTCGGGGCTCCAGCACCAAGTAAAGCCGGCCAGAAGTTCTTACCTGTCTGCTTCTCCTTGGTGGAGCTGCTATTCCAAAGTCTCAGAAAAACGAAAACTTAATACTTTTTTTTTTTTTTCTCTCTCAGGGAAAACACGGGCTTGTTTCCTCCACCTCACAAACAGCATCGTGGAATGACAGCCCGAGCAAGCAGAGGGAAAGCATTAATTTGAGGTGCGTGCCAGCAATTGGCTGAAGATTGGAAGCAAAAAGCCTTTCACCTGCCACCTCACTAGACAGAGCCAACAGAAACCCTCCTACCTAGCTGCTATTTCAACAGGGTTTCATCAGTAAATAGAACTACCTAAAAATTAGCTCTTCAAAGGCAACAGATACAAGAGATGCCCATAGTAAGATCCCCCAAGCACACTCTCACCTTCCTACAGAGCTGTGTTAGAGCTGAAGTTATTTGTTACTAATTGATTCAATATGCATTTGGACTAGGATTTTTAATTAATTTTATTACAGAAAAATTAATGCGCTGCTTCCCACAGATGCATTAGGATCCGTTACACGCAGCAGAAGCCACCCTGCAGCAGGGCTTTAGTTGTGGCTGGTTGCGGAGTCACTCTGCAAGTCAGCAGCATGTCTCACCCAAAGGTGCTTCTCCCATCGCTAGGCTGAGACCTTCCGCTCACCTCACAGAAATATTCACCACGTTTCAGTTGAAATTTGAGACACAGCGGCTCCCCTGCCTCCCCAGGCCTCACTGCTACAGTTTGGGGCTTGTTTTTGGAAGCGGCAGGCCCTGGCCCTGCTTCACCCCAGGGCCTGCCGCTTCCGTTTGATTTCCGAAGGATGCAGTGGGTCACAATAGTGACCCTATTGTCAAGATTGTAACCTTGGGCATAAACCATTACAGTTCCAGAAAAACTACCCCATGCTGGTGAGCGCCGCCTCAGGACCGAGCAGCGCTGGGGATTGGGCGCACGCAGGCAGCTCCAGCAGCCCCATCCCCTCAAGCAGAGCCTGACAGCCCGTGCCTCCCTCCCCTAGAGCCACAAGCTGATTTTAACCACTAAAGTACAGGCAGCCTCCTCTTAAGTTAGCCTACAAGGCCCACAGGCCTGCCTGCCTTCAGCAGGGATGAGGAGCGGACCAAGGCACGCTTCATGCAGCCTCGCACACACCTCTGCACAGATGTGCCAGAGCTATCTCCTCTCCCCCTTCCGCAACCTGCTTTATCAATATCCTTCTCTACATACAACAGAGATAATAAAATATAGATTTACAGTGCTTGGCTTTGGAGCAAAGGTGAAGTACAAGTTTGTGATGTATAGCAGTCTAAAGCAAAGGTGGCTGCTTTGAAACATCACAAGCATTTCAAAGCACGGAAAAAGACCACGTGGAGGGTGTTTTTAACCGAGAGAGCTGGATGAAAGTAGGTAGTTCCCAGTATCACATCTTTGGACACAAATAGCGGTAGAGAGTGGACAGGGGACAGAAATCATGTGTTAAACACCTTCACACTGTGCTGTTTATCAATGACAGCACACTGGAGGAAGCACCCTTGCTACATCTGCAATATCCAAATTTCAGTCCCCAGAGTCCTACACTAACACTTTATTGAACTGTATCCCTGAGGCATGCCGTATTTTAGGCACTTGCAGAGCCGAAATAGGTAGCACTGTGCAAGGTCCAAGACCTTAATCAAGCCCTGCAACTCGATAGATTTCCAATACAAGGAAGACAAAGAGGTGTCAGCTCTAGTTCTCATGTGTTAATACTATCAATAGGGGCTCAGCTCACTAGCAGTTAATTCAAAGCCAAGCTCGATTTGCACAGCAGTGATCTACACTAATTCCCATATGTGGCTAAGGGGAGATTTTGCCAACTAGACAATAGAAACAGTATTATAGCTCCTGAAATGATGCCATTGCTTCTCTCCTCCTCTGCTCCACCACTTCCCCGTCAGATTTCCACACGCTGGCAGCTCCAACCATCCTTTCCCCTTGCAGTGGAAGGGATATAGGAAGAGTAGGGAATACAAGAGTACCTATTTCTTTTCCAGATGCAGCTTTATTTGGGCTTTTAAAATGTGACTTCCCATAAGATGGGAGCCATTTAACACTTTTTTAATCAAAGACATTAACAATTGCCATAGTTAAGCCAATATAGAAATATTCAAGTGATCCAACTGAAACAGCCCTTAAAAGTTTGCCACATGTTGCTACATTCTGTAAGAGCTCATTAGCTCACTCCATCCAAAATGAGTTTATTCCGCTTTCAGGTTTAACCATCCCAACATTAGACTGGCCTCAGTTTCACCAAGACACCAAACTTGTTGAGAAGCCCCAGGAAGACAGAAACACTACGCAGTTAAGCAACAAAGCTATGCTTTACCCACAGGAGAAGTGTTTTTCCTGCCTATAAACCTGGCCCTCCTTAGCAATAGTTTGGCTCCAAGAAAGGGACGGCAGTAGCCTGTACCCCCAGGTCAGACGGTGGGTTACCCTGTCCTCTGAGGCGAGCTGCTGGGGGCAGTCGGCTTCGCCAGCCTGCTCCCAATGCGGGTCCCCTGACACGCAGCCACGTCCTCCTGGCTGCAGCGCCAACGCTGACACCCCACTCTGGCCCCAGCAAGGAAGGGGTGCCAGGACAGCAAGGAGCGCCAGCTTTTGGGAACAGGGCCACTTCAGGGCCAAGGCAGTCAGATCACCAGCTGGGGATCAGGTTAACACTGAACAGCCCCAGCCTGGGCAGGCAGCAGCAGCAAGTCAGCACCACAATGCGGCCACACGGTCACCACACGGTGACCGAGACCTGCCTGCTCCCCAACCCACATCATAGAGCCCAATTCGGATTTACACTGGCATCATTAGAAAAGGACACATAGTGAGTACCTGTGCCACACTCCTAGTTCAGCAGGGAGTTAGACTAGGCGCCTTCCTCCTGCTGCAAATTAAGATGCTAGAAAAAAACACAAGTCCGAAACAGTTTAACACAGGACAAAAAAGGCACATTTTAATATGTACAGCAATGCATTTGGGCTATAAATTTACCCAACACAACTGGAAAAAAAAATCCAAACTATGCTTTTATACTTATTCCATGGCGTCAGCCTCATTCCTAGCCACCTACCTTTCTCTGCATCTCTGAATGCTGCTATATACACACACAAACAAACAATTACGTCATGAATGTTCATTTAGGCTCCCAAGTTCAAGTAATAAAGTTCAAACTTGCATAGCATCTTATGCCACTCAGCCATAAACAGTTACGATTGCATATTAGCTGGAGCAGCCATCTCTTTCAATTCAGCCAGTTGTGGCTGGCCACCATTTATTTTATTTTTTTTAATCCTTGAGTCAGAATGTTTCCTAAGTCACCAGCCCTGAGGGATGCCACAGACTTCAAAATGAACCTCTCGCTGTTGTTAAGATCCTCTTAAACCAGAAATTTAGAGTGTTGTCAAGAACAGTTTTAAAAATGTAATACTGTTTATTTTGCTTCAAAAACATTTCAGCATTCTAAACATACAAAAAAAACAGAACGTTGCAAATTTGTTTAAGTACAGAGTGTTTTTGAACTTCAGTTGCTGCACTGGCTCTTCACTTAGTTGACGATGAAGAGATGTCTACAGTTTCAGTTTAAAAACTACCGCACTTAACTAAAAAAATCCATACACTTCTCATGCCAGCTGAACCCCCTTCCACAACTAAGAATGGCAGCAGAATGCTATTTCACTATATACAGAAAGACAACTTTAAGCTAAATGGACGCCCACTGTAGTGTAAATAGATCTACCCTCACAGTGCATGCTTTGGGCCATGGCACCCCGTGGAACGTACGGCCTTTCCAAGTAATCACTGCTCCTCTAAGGCATCATAACTCTAAGCATGTACCACAAGAATCTGTCTAGTTTTTACAAACTATAGATATGTACAGTTTATAACCCAGGATTTTCTAGCCAATAACCATATAGTAACACCACCTTACAAATTAAAAAAATGCTTGAAACATTTTTAAATGCTTTGTTACACCAACAGCAAAGTGCACAGAGTTAGGAGAACACTAGAGCGCCTTTTCATTTTAAAAATGTTTGGAAATATGTACAACTTTGATACAGTTTCAGGGTGCTCACTACACCCATGGCCACTTCATGTAAACCAGTTACAATTTCTATAGCACTTTTAGAAACTACAACGCGATCGGAATCCAATTTTTTTTTTTAATTAAGCCTAATAAGGGCAAGAGACACCATCTCAAATAAGAGGTGCTTCATTTACGGTGTTTCCCCTACTCTATGGTATTCACATGGAGACAAGTATTGTACAGTTTTATTCGTCATCATCATCTTCATCCTCCTCTTCTTCATCCTCCTCCTCCTCTTCGTCTTCTTCCTCTACCTTTTTCCGAGCAGCTTTGGTTGCTGCTCCCTTTGCGCCATCAAACTTTCCTTTAGACTTGTAGTCTGCGACATCCTGCAAAGTCAAGGGGACGTCTTAATTTGCTCTAAGCAGCAAACACAAAGCATTTGTACAGCAGTGGGTGTTAAGTGTAAAGGGACTGCATTTCCACAGCTGCATCCCCTAAAGGGAAGGCAACCAGCCCTACAACAGTCAGGTCTGCAGACACACGAGGATACTCAACTGCTTCCACACAGTCCTCAAATCCTGTGCTCTGTTATTTCT